>NW_027421997.1:0-300000 GCF_037893015.1 Macrotis lagotis
GGCTTGTTTCCCCTTAACGTGCCGTTCCGTCCGTTGCCCTTGCCTACCCTTGCTTTCCCTTGCCTTCCTTGCCTTCCGTTACTCTTTACTTACCTTCCGTGCATTGCCTAGCCTTGCGTTGTCGTGCCTTAGCCTTGCGTCGCCTGACCGTGCCTTGCCTTGCGTTACCCTTTCTTTGCCTTGCCGTGCATTGCCTAGTCCTGCGTTGTCGTGCCTTAGCCTTGTTTCCCCGTACCGTGCCGTTCCTTCCGTTAGCCTTGCCTTCCCTTGCTTTCCCTTGCCTTTCTTTCCTTCCGTTACTCTTTCCTTGCCTGGCCGTGCACTGCCTAGCCGTGCGTTGTCGTGCCTTAGCCTTGTTTCCCCTTGCTGTGCCGTTCCTTCCGTTACACTTGCCTTGCCTTTCTTTGCCTTGCCTTCCTTTCCTTCCGTTACCCTTTCCTTGCCTAGCCGTGCACTGCCTAGCCTTGCGTTGTCGTGCATTAGCCTTCCCTTGCCTCACCGTACCTTGCCTTGCGTTACCCTTTCCTTGCCTTGCTGTGCACTGCCTAGCCTTGCGTTGTCGTGCCTTACCCTTGTTTCCCCTTGCCGTGCCGTGCCTTTTGTTACACTTGCCTTGCCTTGCTTTGCTTTGCCTTCCTTTCCTTCCGTTACTCTTTCCTTGCCTAGCCGTGCATTGCCTAGCCTTGCGTTGTCGTGCATTAGCCTTGCCTCGCCTGACCGTGCCTTGCCTTGCGTTACCCTTTCCTTCCCTTGCCGTGCATTGCCTAGCCGTGCGTTGTCTTGCCTTAGCCTTGTTTCCCCTTGCTGTGCCGTTTCTTCCGTTACACTTGCCTTGCTTTACTTTGCCTTGCCTTCCTTTCCTTCCGTTACTCTTTACTTGCCTAGCCGTGCACTGCCTAGCCTTGCGTTGCGTTAGCCTTGGCTCGCCCCTTTCCTTGCCTTGCCTTGGCCGTGCATTGCCTAGCCCTGCATTGTCGTGCATTAGCCTTGCCTTGCCTCACCGTGCCTTGCCTTGCGTTACCCTTTCCTTGCCTTGGCCGTGCATTGCCTAGCTTGCGTGCGTTGCCGTGCCTTAGCCTTGTTTCCCCTTGCCGTGCATTGCCTTTTGTTACACTTGCCTTGCCTTGCTTTGCCTTGCCTTGCCTTTCTTTCCTTCCGTTACTCTTTCCTTGCCTAGCCGTGCACTGCCTAGCCTTGCGTTGTCGTGCATTAGCCTTGCCTCGCCTGACCGTGCCTTGCCTTGCGTTACCCTTTCCTTGCCTTGCCGTGCATTGCCTAGTCCTTGCGTTGTCGTGCATTAGGCTTGTTTCCCCTTAACGTGCCGTTCCTTCCGCCCTTGACCCTTGCTTTCCCTTGCCTTGCCTTGCGTTACCCTTTCCTTGCCTTGCCGTGCATTGCCTAGCCTTGCGTTGTCGTGCATTAGCCTTGCCTCGCCTGACCGTGCATTGCCTTGCGTTACCCTTTCCTTGCCTTGCCGTGCATTGCCTAGTCCTGCGTTGTCGTGCCTTAGGCTTGTTTCCCCTTAACGTGCCGCTCCGTCCTTTGCCCTTGCCTACCCTTGCTTTCCCTTGCTTTCCTTGCCTTCCGTTACTCTTTACTTACCTTCCGTGCATTGCCTAGCCTTGCGTTGTCGTGCCTTAGCCTTGCGTCGCCTGACCGTGCCTTGCCTTGCGTTACCCTTTCTTTGCCTTTCCGTGCATTGCCTAGTCCTGCGTTGTCGTGCCTTAGCCTTGTTTCCCCGTACCGTGCCGTTCCTTCCGTTAGCCTTGCCTTCCCTTGCTTTCCCTTGCCTTTCTTGCCTTCCGTTACTCTTTCCTTGCCTAGCCGTGCACTGCCTAGCCGTGCGTTGTCGTGCCTTTGCCTTGTTTCCCCTTGCTGTGCCGTTCCTTCCGTTACACTTGCCTTGCCTTTCTTTGCCTTGCCTTCCTTTCCTTCCGTTACTCTTTCCTTGCCTAGCCGTGCACTGCCTAGCCTTGCGTTGTCGTGCATTAGCCTTCCCTTGCCTCACCGTACCTTGCCTTGCGTTACACTTTCCTTGCCTTGCCGTGCACTGCCTAGCCTTGCGTTGTCGTGCCTTACCCTTGTTTCCCCTTGCCGTGCCGTGCCTTTTGTTACACTTGCCTTGCCTTGCTTTGCTTTGCCTTCCTTTCCTTCCGTTACTCTTTCCTTGCCTAGCCGTGCATTGCCTAGCCTTGCGTTGTCGTGCATTAGCCTTGCCTCGCCTGACCGTGCCTTGCCTTGCGTTACCCTTTCCTTCCCTTTGCCGTGCATTGCCTAGCCGTGCGTTGTCTTGCCTTAGCCTTGTTTCCCCTTGCTGTGCCGTTTGCCTTTCCGTTACACTTAGCCTTGCCTTACTTTTCCTTGCCTTCCTTTCCTTCCGTTACTCTTTCCTTGCCTAGCCGTGCATTGCCTAGTCCTGCGTTGTCGTGCCTTAGCCTTGTTTCCCCTTACCGTGCCGTTCCTTCCGTTACCCTTGCCTTCCCTTGCTTTCCCTTGCCTTTCTTTCCTTCCGTTACTCTTTCCTTGCCTTGCCGAGCACTGCCTAGCCTTGCGTTGTCGTGCCTTAGCCTTGCCTCGCCTGACCGTGCATTGCCTTGCGTTATGCTTTCCTTGCCTTGCCGTGCATTGCCTAGCCCTGCATTGTCGTGCATTAGCCTTGCCTTTCCTCACCGTGCCTTGCCTTGCGTTACCCTTTCCTTGCTTGGCCGTGCATTGCCTAGCCGTGCGTTGCCGTGCCTTAGCCTTGTTTCCCCTTGCCGTGACGTGCCTTTTCTTACACTTGCCTTACTTGCTTTGCCTTGCCTTCCTTTGCTTATGTTACTCTTTCCTTGCCTAGCCGTGCACTGCCTAGCCGTGCTTTTTCGTGCATTAGCGTTGCCTCGCCTGACCGTGCCTTGCCTTGCGTTACCCTTTCCTTGCCTTGCCGTGCATTGCCTAGTCCTGCGTTGTCGTGCCTTTGGCTTGTTTCCCCTTAACGTGCCGTTCCGTCCGTTGCCCTTGCCTACCCTTGCTTTCCCTTGCCTTCCTTGCCTTCCGTTACTCTTTACTTACCTTCCGTGCATTGCCTAGCCTTGCGTTGTCGTGCCTTAGCCTTGCGTCGCCTGACCGTGCCTTGCCTTGCGTTACCCTTTCTTTGCCTTGCCGTGCATTGCCTAGTCCTGCGTTGTCGTGCCTTAGCCTTGTTTCCCCGTACCGTGCCGTTCCTTCCGTTAGCCTTGCCTTCCCTTGCTTTCCCTTGCCTTTCTTTCCTTCCGTTACTCTTTCCTTGCCTAGCCGTGCACTGCCTAGCCGTGCGTTGTCGTGCCTTAGCCTTGTTTCCCCTTGCTGTGCCGTTCCTTCCGTTACACTTGCCTTGCCTTTCTTTGCCTTGCCTTCCTTTCCTTCCGTTACTCTTTCCTTGCCTAGCTGTGCACTGCCTAGCCTTGCGTTGTCGTGCATTAGCCTTCCCTTGCCTAACCGTACCTTGCCTTGCGTTACCCTTTCCTTGCCTTGCCGTGCACTGCCTAGCCTTGCGTTGTCGTGCCTTACCCTTGTTTCCCCTTGCCGTGCCGTGCCTTTTGTTACACTTGCCTTGCCTTGCATTGCTTTGCCTTCCTTTCCTTCCGTTACTCTTTCCTTGCCTAGCCGTGCATTGCCTAGCCTTGCGTTGTCGTGCATTAGCCTTGCCTCGCCTGACCGTGCCTTGCCTTGCGTTACCCTTTCCTTCCCTTGCCGTGCATTGCCTAGCCGTGCGTTGTCTTGCCTTAGCCTTGTTTCCCCTTGCTGTGCCGTTTCTTCCGTTACACGTGCCTTGCCTTACTTTGCCTTGCCTTCCTTTCCTTCCCTTTCCTTGCCTAGCCGTGCACTGCCTAGCCGTGCGTTGTCGTGCCTTAGCCTTGTTTCCGCTTACCGTGCCGTTCCTTCCTTTACCTTTGCCTTCCCTTGCCTTCCTTGCCTTCCGTTACTCTTTGCTTGCCTTCCGTGCATTGCCTAGCCTTACGTTGTCCTGCCTTAGCCTTGCCTCGCCTGACCGTGCCTTGCCTTGCGTTACCCTTTCCTTGCCTTGCCGTGCATTGCCTAGTCCTGCGTTGTCGTGCCTTAGCCTTGTTTCCCCTTACCGTGCCGTTCCTTCCGTTACCCTTGCCTTCCCTTGCTTTCCCTTGCCTTTCTTTCCTTCCCTTACTCTTTCCTTGCCTTGCCGAGCACTGCCTAGCCTTGCGTTGTCGTGCATTAGCCTTGCCTCGCCTGACCGTGCCTTGCCTTGCGTTATGCTTTCCTTGCCTTGCCGTGCATTGCCTAGCCCTGCATTGTCGTGCATTAGCCTTGCCTTTCCTCACCGTGCCTTGCCTTGCGTTACCCTTTCCTTGCTTGGCCGTGCATTGCCTAGCCGTGCGTTGCCGTGCCTTACCCTTGTTTCCCCTTGCCGTGCCTTGCCTTTTGTTACACTTGCCTTGCCTTGCTTTGCCTTGCCTTCCTCTCCTTCCGTTACTCTTTCCTTGCCTAGCCGTGCATTGCCTAGCCTTGCGTTGTCGTGCATTAGCCTTGCCTCGCCTGACCTTGCCTTGCCTTGCGTTACCCTTTATTTGCCTTGCCGTGCATTGCCTAGTCCTGCATTGTCGTGCCTTAGCCTTGTTTCCCCTTACGGTGCCGTTCCTTCCGTTACCCTTGCCTTCCCTTGCTTTCCCTTGCCTTTATTTCCTTCCGTTACTCTTTCCTTGCCTTGCCGAGCACTGCCTAGCCTTGCGTTGTCGTGCATTAGCCTTGCCTCGCCTGACCGTGCCTTGCCTTGCGTTACCCTTTCCTTGCCTTGCCGTGCATTGCCTAGCCCTGCGTTGTCGTGCATTAGCCTTGCCTCGCCTGACCGTGCCTTGCCTTGCGTTACCCTTTCTTTGCCTTGCCGTGCATTGCCTAGTCCTGCGTTGTCGTGCCTTAGGCTTGTTTCCCCTTAACGTGCCGTTCCGTCCGTTGCCCTTGCCTACCCTTGCTTTCCCTTGCCTTCCTTGCCTTCCGTTACTCTTTCCTTGCCTTGCCGAGCACTGCCTAGCCTTGCGTTGTCGTGCATTAGCCTTGCCTCGCCTGACCGTGCATTGCCTTGCGTTACCCTTTCCTTGCCTTGCCGGGCATTGCCTAGTCCTGCGTTGTCGTGCCTTAGGCTTGTTTCCCCTTAACGTGCCGTTCCGTCCTTTGCCCTTGCCTACCCTTGCTTTCCCTTGCCTTCCTTGCCTTCCGTTACTCTTAACTTACCTTCCGTGCATTGCCTAGCCTTGCGTTGTCGTGCCTTAGCCTTGCGTCGCCTGACCGTGCCTTGCCTTGCGTTACCCTTTCTTTGCCTTGCCGTGCATTGCCTAGTCCTGCGTTGTCGTGCCTTAGCCTTGTTTCCCCGTACCGTGCCGTTCCTTCCGTTAGCCTTGCCTTCCCTTGCTTTCCCTTGCCTTTCTTTCCTTCCGTTACTCTTTCCCTGCCTAGCCGTGCATTGCCTAGTCCTGCGTTGTCGTGCCTTAGCCTTGTTTCCCCTTACCGTGCCGTTCCTTCCGTTACCCTTGCCTTCCCTTGCTTTCCCTTGCCTTTCTTTCCTTCCGTTACTCTTTCCTTGCCTTGCCGAGCACTGCCTAGCCTTGCGTTGTCGTGCATTAGCCTTGCCTCGCCTGACCGTGCCTTGCCTTGCGTTACCCTTTCCTTGCCTTGCCTTGCATTGCCTAGTCCTGAGTTGTCGTGCCTTAGCCTTGTTTCCGCATACCGTGCCGTTCCTTCCTTTACCTTTGCCTTCCCTTGCCTTCCTTGCCTTCCGTTACTCTTTGCTTGCCTTCCGTGCATTGCCTAGCCTTGCGTTGTCCTGCCTTAGCCTTGCCTCGCCTGACCGTGCCTTGCCTTGCGTTACCCTTTCCTTGCTTGGCCGTGCATTGCCTAGACGTGCGTTGCCGTGCCTTACCCTTGTTTCCCCTTGCCGTGCCTTGCCTTTTGTTACACTTGCCTTGCCTTGCTTTGCCTTGCCTTCCTCTCCTTCCGTTACTCTTTCCTTGCCTAGCCGTGCATTGCCTAGCCTTGCGTTGTCGTGCATTAGCCTTGCCTCGCCTGACCGTGCCTTGCCTTGCGTTACCCTTTCTTTGCCTTGCCGTGCATTGCCTAGTCCTGCGTTGTCGTGCCTTAGCCTTGTTTCCCCTTACCGTGCCGTTCCTTCCGTTACCCTTGCCTTCCCTTGCTTTCCCTTGCCTTTCTTTCCTTCCGTTACTCTTTCCTTGCCTTGCCGAGCACTGCCTAGCCTTGCGTTGTCGTGCCTTAGCCTTGCCTCGCCTGACCGTGCATTGCCTTGCGTTACCCTTTCCTTGCCTTGCCGTGCATTGCCTAGCCGTGCGTTGTCGTGCCTTAGCCTTGTTTCCCCTTGCTGTGCCGTTCCGTCCGTTGCCCTTGCCTACCCTTGCTTTCCCTTGCCTTCCTTGCCTTCCGTTACTCTTTACTTACCTAGCCGTGCATTGCCTAGCCTTGCGTTGTCGTGCCTTAGCCTTGCGTCGCCTGACCGTGCCTTGCCTTGCGTTACCCTTTCTTTGCCTTGCCGTGCATTGCCTAGTCCTGCGTTGTCGTGCCTTAGCCTTGTTTCCCCGTACCGTGCCGTTCCTTCCGTTAGCCTTGCCTTCCCTTGCTTTCCCTTGCCTTTCTTTCCTTCCGTTACTCTTTCCTTGCCTAGCCGTGCATTGCCTAGTCCTGCGTTGTCGTGCCTTAGCCTTGTTTCCCCTTACCGTGCCGTTCCTTCCGTTACACTTGCCTTGCCTTTCTTTGCCTTGCCTTCCTTTCCTTCCGTTACTCTTTCCTTGCCTAGCCGTGCATTGCCTAGCCTTGCGTTGTCGTGCAGGAGCCTTGCCTCGCTTGACCGTGCCTTGCCTTGCGTTACCCTTTCCTAGCCTTGCCGTGCATTGCCTAGTCCTGAGTTGTCGTGCCTTAGCCTTGTTTCCGCTTACCGTGCCGTTCCTTCCTTTACCTTTGCCTTCCCTTGCCTTCCTTGCCTTCCGTTACTCTTTGCTTGCCTTCCGTGCATTGCCTAGCCTTGCGTTGTCCTGCCTTAGCCTTGCCTCGCCTGACCGTGCCTTGCCTTGCGTTACCCTTTCCTTGCCTTGCCGTGCATTGCCTAGCCGTGCGTTGTCTAGCCTTAGCCTTGTTGCCCCTTGCCGTGACGTGCCTTTTGTTACACTTGACTTGCCTGGCTTTCCCTTGCCTTTCTTTCCTTCCGTTACTCTTTCCTTGCCTTGCCGAGCACTGCCTAGCCTTGCGTTGTCGTGCATTAGCCTTGCCTCGCCTGACCGTGCCTTGCCTTGCGTTACCCTTTCCTTGCCTTGCCGTGCATTGCCTAGCCCTGCATTGTCGTGCATTAGCCTTGCCTTGCCTGACCGTGCCTTGCCTTGCGTTACCCTTTCCTTGCCTGGCCGTGCATTGCCTAGCAGTGCGTTGCCGTGCCTTAGCCTTGTTTCCCCTTGCCGTGACGTGCCTTTTGTTACACTTGCCTTGCCTTGCTTTGCCTTGCCTTCCTTTGCTTCCGTTACTCTTTCCTTGCCTAGCCGTGCACTGCCTAGCCTTGCGTTGTCGTGCATTAGCCTTGCCTCGCCTGACCGTGCATTGCCTTCCGTTACTCTTTCCTTGCCTTGCCGAGCACTGCCTAGCCTTGCGTTGTCGTGCATTAGCCTTGCCTCGCCTGACCGTGCCTTGCCTTGCGTTACCCTTTCCTTGCCTTGCCGTGCATTGCCTAGCCGTGCTTTTTCGTGCATTAGCGTTGCCTCGCCTGACCGTGCCTTGCCTTGCGTTACCCTTTCCTTGCCTTGCCGTGCATTGCCTAGTCCTGCGCTGTCGTGCCTTAGGCTTGTTTCCCCTTAACGTGCCGCTCCGTCCGTTGCCCTTGCCTACCCTTGCTTTCCCTTGCTTTCCTTGCCTTCCGTTACTCTTTACTTACCTTCCGTGCATTGCCTAGCCTTGCGTTGTCGTGCCTTAGCCTTGCGTCGCCTGACCGTGCCTTGCCTTGCGTTACCCTTTCTTTGCCTTTCCGTGCATTGCCTAGTCCTGCGTTGTCGTGCCTTAGCCTTGTTTCCCCGTACCGTGCCGTTCCTTCCGTTAGCCTTGCCTTCCCTTGCTTTCCCTTGCCTTTCTTGCCTTCCGTTACTCTTTCCTTGCCTAGCCGTGCACTGCCTAGCCGTGCGTTGTCGTGCCTTTGCCTTGTTTCCCCTTGCTGTGCCGTTCCTTCCGTTACACTTGCCTTGCCTTTCTTTGCCTTGCCTTCCTTTCCTTCCGTTACTCTTTCCTTGCCTAGCCGTGCACTGCCTAGCCTTGCGTTGTCGTGCATTAGCCTTCCCTTGCCTCACCGTACCTTGCCTTGCGTTACACTTTCCTTGCCTTGCCGTGCACTGCCTAGCCTTGCGTTGTCGTGCCTTACCCTTGTTTCCCCTTGCCGTGCCGTGCCTTTTGTTACACTTGCCTTGCCTTGCTTTGCTTTGCCTTCCTTTCCTTCCGTTACTCTTTCCTTGCCTAGCCGTGCATTGCCTAGCCTTGCGTTGTCGTGCATTAGCCTTGCCTCGCCTGACCGTGCCTTGCCTTGCGTTACCCTTTCCTTCCCTTGCCGTGCATTGCCTATCCGTGCGTTGTCTTGCCTTAGCCTTGTTTCCCCTTGCTGTGCCGTTTGTTCCGTTACACTTGCCTTGCCTTACTTTTCCTTGCCTTCCTTTCCTTCCGTTACTCTTTCCTTGCCTAGCCGTGCATTGCCTAGTCCTGCGTTGTCGTGCCTTAGCCTTGTTTCCCCTTACCGTGCCGTTCCTTCCGTTACCCTTGCCTTCCTTTGCTTTCCCTTGCCTTTCTTTCCTTCCGTTACTCTTTCCTTGCCTTTCCGAACACTGCCTAGCCTTGCGTTGTCGTGCATTAGCCTTGCCTCGCCTGACCGTGCCTTGCCTTGCGTTATGCTTTCCTTGCCTTGCCGTGCATTGCCTAGCCCTGCATTGTCGTGCATTAGCCTTGCCTTTCCTCACCGTGCCTTGCCTTGCGTTACCCTTTCCTTGCTTGGCCGTGCATTGCCTAGCCGTGCGTTGCCGTGCCTTAGCCTTGTTTCCCCTTGCCGTGACGTGCCTTTTCTTACACTTGCCTTGACTTGCTTTGCCTTGCCTTCCTTTGCTTATGTTACTCTTTCCTTGCCTAGCCGTGCACTGCCTAGCCGTGCTTTTTCGTGCATTAGCGTTGCCTCGCCTGACCGTGCCTTGCCTTGCGTTACCCTTTCCTTGCCTTGCCGTGCATTGCCTAGTCCTGCGTTGTCGTGCCTTTGGCTTGTTTCCACTTAACGTGCCGTTCCGTCCGGTGCCCTTGCCTACCCTTGCTTTCCCTTGCCTTCCTTGCCTTCCGTTACTCTTTACTTAACTTCCGTGCATTGCCTAGCCTTGCGTTGTCGTGCCTTAGCCTTGCGTCGCCTGACCGTGCCTTGCCTTGCGTTACCCTTTCTTTGCCTTGCCGTGCATTGCCTAGTCCTGCGTTGTCATGCCTTAGCCTTGTTTCCCCGTACCGTGCCGTTCCTTCCGTTAGCCTTGCCTTCCCTTGCTTTCCCTTGCCTTTCTTTCCTTCCGTTACTCTTTCCTTGCCTAGCCGTGCACTGCCTAGCCGTGCGTTGTCGTGCCTTAGCCTTGTTTCCCCTTGCTGTGCCGTTCCTTCCGTTACACTTGCCTTGCCTTTCTTTGCCTTGCCTTCCTTTCCTTCCGTTACTCTTTCCTTGCCTAGCCGTGCACTGCCTAGCCTTGCGTTTTCGTGCATTAGCCTTCCCTTGCCTCACCGTACCTTGTCTTGCGTTACCCTTTCCTTGCCTTGCCGTGCACTGCCTAGCCTTGCGTTGTCGTGCCTTACCCTTGTTTCCCCTTGCCGTGCCGTGCCTTTTGTTACACTTGCCTTGCCTTGCTTTGCTTTGCCTTCCTTTCCTTCCGTTACTCTTTCCTTGCCTAGCCGTGCATTGCCTAGCCTTGCGTTGTCGTGCATTAGCATTGCCTCGCCTGACCGTGCCTTGCCTTGCGTTACCCTTTCCTTCCCTTGCCGTGCATTGCCTAGCCGTGCGTTGTCTTGCCTTAGCCTTGTTTCCCCTTGCTGTGCCGTTTCTTCCGTTACACTTGCCTTGCCTTATTTTGCCTTCCCTTCCTTTCCTTCCGATACTCTTTCCTTGCCTAGCCGTGCACTGCCTAGCCTTGCGTTGTCGTGCCGTAGCCTTGGCTCGCCTGACCGTGCCTTGCCTTGCGTTACCCTTTCCTTGCCTTGCCGTGCATTGCCTAGCCGAGCGTTTTCGTGCATTAGCCTTCCCTTGCCTCACCGTGCCTTGCTTTGCGTTACCCTTTCCTTGCCTTGCCATGCATTGCCTAGCCGTGCGTTGCCGTGCCTTACCCTTGTTTCCCCGTGCCGTGGCTTGCCTTTTGTTACACTTGCCTTGCCTTGCTTTGCCTTGCCTTCCTCTCCTTCCGTTACTCTTTCCTTGCCTAGCCGTGCATTGCCTAGCCTTGCGTTGTCGTGCATTAGCCTTGCCTCGCCTGACCGTGCCTTGCCTTGCGTTACCCTTTCTTTGCCTTGCCGTGCATTGCCTAGTCCTGCGCTGTCGTGCCTTAGCCTTGTTTCCCCTTACCGTGCCGTTCCTTCCGTTACCCTTGCCTTCCCTTGCTTTCCCTTGCCTTTCTTTCCTTCCGTTACTCTTTCCTTGCCTTGCCGAGCACTGCCTAGCCTTGCGTTGTCGTGCATTAGCCTTGCCTCGCCTGACCGTGCATTGCCTTGCGTTACCCTTTCCTTGCATTGCCGTGCATTGCCTAGCCTTGCGTTGTCCTGCCTTAGCCTTGCCTCGCCTGACCGTGCCTTGCCTTGCGTTACCCTTTCCTTGCCTTGCCGTGCATTGCCTAGCCCTGCATTGTCGTGCATTAGCCTTGCCTTGCCTCACCGTGCCTTGCCTTGCGTTACCCTTTCCTTGCCTGGCCGTGCATTGCCTAGCAGTGCGTTGCCGTGCCTTAGCCTTGTTTCCCCTTGCCGTGACGTGCCTTTTCTTACACTTGCCTTGCCTTGCTTTGCCTTGCCTTCCTTTGCTTATGTTACTCTTTCCTTGCCTAGCCGTGCACTGCCTAGCCGTGCTTTTTCGTGCATTAGCGTTGCCTCGCCTGACCGTGCCTTGCCTTGCGTTACCCTTTCCTTGCCTTGCCGTGCATTGCCTAGTCCTGCGTTGTCGTGCCTTTGGCTTGTTTCCACTTAACGTGCCGTTCCGTCCGGTGCCCTTGCCTACCCTTGCTTTCCCTTGCCTTCCTTGCCTTCCGTTACTCTTTACTTACCTTCCGTGCATTGCCTAGACTTGCGTTGTCGTGCCTTAGCCTTGCGTCGCCTGACCGTGCCTTGCCTTGCGTTACCCTTTCTTTGCCTTGCCGTGCATTGCCTAGTCCTGCGTTGTCGTGCCTTAGCCTTGTTTCCCCGTACCGTGCCGTTCCTTCCGTTAGCTTTGCCTTGCCTTTCTTTCCTTCCGTTCCGTTACTCTTTCCTTGCCTAGCCGTGCACTGCCTAGCCTTGCGTTGTCGTGCCTTAGCCTTGTTTCCCCTTGCTGTGCCGTTCCTTCCGTTACACTTGCCTTGCCTTTCTTTGCCTTGCCTTCCTTTCCTTCCGTTACTCTTTCCTTGCCTAGCCGTGCATTGCCTAGCCTTGCGTTGTCGTGCATTAGCCTTGCCTCGCCTGACCGTGCCTTGCCTTGCGTTACCCTTTCCTTGCCTTGCCTTGCATTGCCTAGTCCTGAGTTGTCGTGCCTTAGCCTTGTTTCCGCTTACCGTGCCGTTCCTTCCTTTACCTTTGCCTTCCCTTGCCTTCCTTGCCTTCCGTTACTCTTTGCTTGCCTTCCGTGCATTGCCTAGCCTTGCGTTGTCCTGCCTTAGCCTTGCCTCGCCTGACCGTGCCTTGCCTTGCGTTACCCTTTCCTTGCCTTGCCGTGCATTGCCTAATCCTGCGTTGTCGTGCCTTAGCCTTGTTTCCCCTTACCGTGCCGTTCCTTCCGTTACCCTTGCCTTCCCTTGCTTTCCCTTGCCTTTCTTTCCTTCCGTTACTCTTTCCTTGCCTTGCCGAGCACTGCCTAGCCTTGCGTTGTCGTGCATTAGCCTTGCCTCGCCTGACCGTGCCTTGCCTTGCGTTATGCTTTCCTTACCTTGCCGTGCATTGCCTAGCCCTGCATTGTCGTGCATTAGCCTTGCCTTTCCTCACCGTGCCTTGCCTTGCGTTACCCTTTCCTTGCTTGGCCGTGCATTGCCTAGACGTGCGTTGCCGTGCCTTACCCTTGTTTCCCCTTGCCGTGCCTTGCCTTTTGTTACACTTGCCTTGCCTTGCTTTGCCTTGCCTTCCTCTCCTTCCGTTACTCTTTCCTTGCCTAGCCGTGCATTGCCTAGCCTTGCGTTGTCGTGCATTAGCCTTGCCTCGCCTGACCGTGCCTTGCCTTGCGTTACCCTTTCTTTGCCTTGCCGTGCATTGCCTAGTCCTGCGTTGTCGTGCCTTAGCCTTGTTTCCCCTTACCGTGCCGTTCCTTCCGTTACCCTTGCCTTCCCTTGCTTTCCCTTGCCTTTCTTTCCTTCCGTTACTCTTTCCTTGCCTTGCCGAGCACTGCCTAGCCTTGCGTTGTCGTGCCTTAGCCTTGCCTCGCCTGACCGTGCATTGCCTTGCGTTACCCTTTCCTTGCCTTGCCGTGCATTGCCTAGTCCTGCGTTGTCGTGCCTTAGGCTTGTTTCCCCTTAACGTGCCGTTCCGTCCGTTGCCCTTGCCTACCCTTGCTTTCCCTTGCCTTCCTTGCCTTCCGTTACTCTTTACTTAACTTCCGTGCATTGCCTAGCCTTGCGTTGTCGTGCCTTAGCCTTGCGTCGCCTGACCGTGCCTTGCCTTGCGTTACCCTTTCTTTGCCTTGCCGTGCATTGCCTAGTCCTGCGTTGTCGTGCCTTAGCCTTGTTTCCCCGTACCGTGCCGTTCCTTCCGTTAGCCTTGCCTTCCCTTGCTTTCCCTTGCCTTTCTTTCCTTCCGTTACTCTTTCCTTGCCTAGCCGTGCATTGCCTAGCCGTGCGTTGTCGTGCCTTAGCCTTGTTTCCCCTTGCTGTGCCGTTCCTTCCGTTACACTTGCCTTGCCTTTCTTTGCCTTGCCTTCCTTTCCTTCCGTTACTCTTTCCTTGCCGTGCATTGCCTAGCCTTGCGTTGTCGTGCAGGAGCCTTGCCTCGCTTGACCGTGCCTTGCCTTGCGTTACCCTTTCCTAGCCTTGCCTTGCATTGCCTAGTCCTGAGTTGTCGTGCCTTAGCCTTGTTTCCGCTTACCGTGCCGTTCCTTCCTTTACCTTTGCCTTCCCTTGCCTTCCTTGCCTTCCGTTACTCTTTGCTTGCCTTCCGTGCATTGCCTAGCCTTGCGTTGTCCTGCCTTAGCCTTGCCTCGCCTGACCGTGCCTTGCCTCTCGTTACCCTTTCCTTGCCTTGCCGTGCATTGCCTAATCCTGCGTTGTCGTGCCTTAGCCTTGTTTCCCCTTACCGTGCCGTTCCTTCCGTTACCCTTGCCTTCCCTTGCTTTCCCTTGCCTTTCTTTCCTTCCGTTACTCTTTCCTTGCCTTGCCGAGCACTGCCTAGCCTTGCGTTGTCGTGCATTAGCCTTGCCTCGCCTGACCGTGCCTTGCCTTGCGTTATGCTTTCCTTGCCTTGCCGTGCATTGCCTAGCCCTGCATTGTCGTGCATTAGCCTTGCCTTTCCTCACCGTGCCTTGCCTTGCGTTACCCTTTCCTTGCTTGGCCGTGCATTGCCTAGCCGTGCGTTGCCGTGCCTTACCCTTGTTTCCCCTTGCCGTGCCTTGCCTTTTGTTACACTTGCCTTGCCTTGCTTTGCCTTGCCTTCCTCTCCTTCCGTTACTCTTTCCTTGCCTAGCCGTGCATTGCCTAGCCTTGCGTTGTCGTGCATTAGCCTTGCCTCGCCTGACCTTGCCTTGCCTTGCGTTACGCTTTCTTTGCCTTGCCGTGCATTGCCTAGTCCTGCGTTGTCGTGCCTTAGCCTTGTTTCCCCTTACCGTGCCGTTCCTTCCGTTACCCTTGCCTTCCCTTGCTTTCCCTTGCCTTTCTTTCCTTCCGTTACTCTTTCCTTGCCTTGCCGAGCACTGCCTAGCCTTGCGTTGTCGTGCCTTAGCCTTGCCTCGCCTGACCGTGCATTGCCTTGCGTTACTCTTTCCTTGCCTTGCCGTGCATTGCCTAGCCTTGCGTTGTCGTGCATTAGCCTTGCCTCGCCTGACCGTGCCTTGCCTTGCGTTACCCTTTCCTTGCCTTGCCGTGCATTGCCTAGCCGTGCTTTTTCGTGCATTAGCGTTGCCTCGCCTGACCGTGCCTTGCCTTGCGTTACCCTTTCCTTGCCTTGCCGTGCATTGCCTAGTCCTGCGTTGTCGTGCCTTAGGCTTGTTTCCCCTTAACGTGCCGTTCCGTCCGTCGCCCTTGCCTACCCTTGCTTTCCCTTGCCTTCCTTGCCTTCCGTTACTCTTTACTTACCTTCCGTGCATTGCCTAGCCTTGCGTTGTCGTGCCTTAGCCTTGCGTCGCCTGACCGTGCCTTGCCTTGCGTTACCCTTTCTTTGCCTTGCCGTGCATTCCCTAGTCCTGCGTTGTCGTGCCTTAGCCTTGTTTCCCCGTACCGTGCCGTTCCTTCCGTTAGCCTTGCCTTCCCTTGCTTTCCCTTGCCTTTCTTTCCTTCCGTTACTCTTTCCTTGCCTAGCCGTGCACTGCCTAGCCGTGCGTTGTCGTGCCTTAGCCTTGTTTCCCCTTGCTGTGCCGTTCCTTCCGTTACACTTGCCTTGCCTTTCTTTGCCTTGCCTTCCTTTCCTTCCGTTACTCTTTCCTTGCCTAGCTGTGCCCTGCCTAGCCTTGCGTTCTCGTGCATTAGCCTTCCCTTGCCTCACCGTACCTTGCCTTGCGTTACCCTTTCCTTGCCTTGCCGTGCACTGCCTAGCCTTGCGTTGTCGTGCCTTACCCTTGTTTCCCCTTGCCGTGCCGTGCCTTTTGTTACACTTGCCTTGCCTTGCATTGCTTTGCCTTCCTTTCCTTCCGTTACTCTTTCCTTGCCTAGCCGTGCATTGCCTAGCCTTGCGTTGTCGTGCATTAGCCTTGCCTCGCCTGACCGTGCCTTGCCTTGCGTTACCCTTTCGTTCCCTTGCCGTGCATTGCCTAGCCGTGCGTTGTCTTGCCTTAGCCTTGTTTCCCCTTGCTGTGCCGTTTCTTCCGTTACACGTGCCTTGCCTTACTTTGCCTTGCCTTCCTTTCCTTCCCTTTCCTTGCCTAGCCGTGCACTGCCTAGCCGTGCGTTGTCGTGCCTTAGCCTTGTTTCCGCTTACCGTGCCGTTCCTTCCTTTACCTTTGCCTTCCCTTGCCTTCCTTGCCTTCCGTTACTCTTTGCTTGCCTTCCGTGCATTGCCTAGCCTTGCGTTGTCCTGCCTTAGCCTTGCCTCGCCTGACCGTGCCTTGCCTTGCGTTATGCTTTCCTTGCCTTGCCGTGCACTGCCTAGCCGTGCGTTGTCGTGCCTTAGCCTTGTTTCCCCTTACCGTGCCGTTCCTTCCGTTACCCTTGCCTTCCCTTGCTTTCCCTTGCCTTTCTTTCCTTCCGTTACTCTTTCCTTGCCTTGCCGAGCACTGCCTAGCCTTGCGTTGTCGTGCATTAGCCTTGCCTCGCCTGACCGTGCCTTGCCTTGCGTTATGCTTTCCTTGCCTTGCCGTGCATTGCCTAGCCCTTGCATTGTCGTGCATTAGCCTTGCCTTTCCTCACCGTGCCTTGCCTTGCGTTACCCATTCCTTGCTTGGCCGTGCATTGCCTAGCCGTGCGTTGCCGTGCCTTACCCTTGTTTCCCCTTGCCGTGCCTTGCCTTTTATTACACTTGCCTTGCCTTGCTTTGCCTTGCCTTCCTCTCCTTCCGTTACTCTTTCCTTGCCTAGCCGTGCATTGCCTAGCCTTGCGTTGTCGTGCCTTAGCCTTGCCTCGCCTGACCGTGCATTGCCTTGCGTTACTCTTTCCTTGCCTTGCCGTGCATTGCCTAGCCTTGCGTTGTCGTGCATTAGCCTTGCCTCGCCTGACCGTGCCTTGCCTTGCGTTACCCTTTCCTTGCCTTGCCGTGCATTGCCTAGCCGTGCTTTTTCGTGCATTAGCGTTGCCTCGCCTGACCGTGCCTTGCCTTGCGTTACCCTTTCCTTGCCTTGCCGTGCATTGCCTAGTGCTGCGTTGTCGTGCCTTAGGCTTGTTTCCCCTTAACGTGCCGTTCCGTCCGTTGCCCTTGCCTACCCTTGCTTTCCCTTGCCTTCCTTGCCTTCCGTTACTCTTTACTTACCTTCCGTCCATTGCCTAGCCTTGCGTTGTCGTGCCTTAGCCTTGCGTCGCCTGACCGTGCCTTGCCTTGCGTTACCCTTTCTTTGCCTTGCCGTGCATTGCCTAGTCCTGCGTTGTCGTGCCTTAGCCTTGTTTCCCCGTACCGTGCCGTTCCTTCCGTTAGCCTTGCCTTCCCTTGCTTTCCCTTGCCTTTCTTTCCTTCCGTTACTCTTTCCTTGCCTAGCCGTGCACTGCCTAGCCGTGCGTTGTCGTGCCTTAGCCTTCTTTCCCCTTGCTGTGCCGTTCCTTCCGTTACACTTGCCTTGCCTTTCTTTGCCTTGCCTTCCTTTCCTTCCGTTACTCTTTCCTTGCCTAGCCGTGCACTGCCTAGCCTTGCGTTGTCGTGCATTAGCCTTGCCTCGCCTGACAGTGCCTTGCCTTGCGTTACCCTTTCTTTGCCTTGCCGTGCATTGCCTAGTCCTGCGTTGTCGTGCCTTAGCCTTGTTTCCCCTTACCGTGCCGTTCCTTCCGTTACCCTTGCCTTCCCTTGCTTTCCCTTGCCTTTCTTTCCTTCCGTTACTCTTTCCTTGCCTTGCCGAGCACTGCCTAGCCTTGCGTTGTCGTGCATTAGCCTTGCCTCGCCTGACCGTGCCTTGCCTTGCGTTATGCTTTCCTTGCCTTGCCGTGCATTGCCTAGCCCTGCATTGTCGTGCATTAGCCTTGCCTTTCCTCACCGTGCCTTGCCTTGCGTTACCCTTTCCTTGCTTGGCCGTGCATTGCCTAGCCGTGCGTTGCCGTGCCTTACCCTTGTTTCCCCTTGCCGTGCCTTGCCTTTTGTTACACTTGCCTTGCCTTGCTTTGCCTTGCCTTCCTCTCCTTCCGTTACTCTTTCCTTGCCTAGCCGTGCATTGCCTAGCCTTGCGTTGTCGTGCATTAGCCTTGCCTCGCCTGACCTTGCCTTGCCTTGCGTTACCCTTTCTTTGCCTTGCCGTGCATTGCCTAGTCCGGCGTTGTCCTGCCTTAGCGTTGTTTCCCCTTACCGTGCCGTTCCTTCCGTTACCCTTGCCTTCCCTTGCTTTCCCTTGCCTTTCTTTCCTTCCGTTACTCTTTCCTTGCCTTGCCGAGCACTGCCTAGCCTTGCGTTGTCGTGCATTAGCCTTGCCTCGCCTGACCGTGCATTGCCTTGCGTTACCCTTTCCTTGCCTTGCCGTGCATTGCCTAGCCTTGCGTTGTCGTGCATTAGCCTTGCCTCGCCTGACCGTGCCTTGCCTTGCGTTACCCTTTCCTTGCCTTGCCGTGCATTGCCTAGCCGTGCTTTTTCGTGCATTAGCGTTGCCTCGCCTGACCGTGCCTTGCCTTGCGTTACCCTTTCCTTGCCTTGCCGTGCATTGCCTAATCCTGCGTTGTCGTGCCTTAGCCTTGTTTCCCCTTACCGTGCCGTTCCTTCCGTTACCCTTGCCTTCCCTTGCTTTCCCTTGCCTTTCTTTCCTTCCGTTACTCTTTCCTTGCCTTGCCGAGCACTGCCTAGCCTTGCGTTGTCGTGCATTAGCCTTGCCTCGCCTGACCGTGCCTTGCCTTGCGTTATGCTTTCCTTACCTTGCCGTGCATTGCCTAGCCCTGCATTGTCGTGCATTAGCCTTGCCTTTCCTCACCGTGCCTTGCCTTGCGTTACCCTTTCCTTGCTTGGCCGTGCATTGCCTAGCCGTGCGTTGCCGTGCCTTACCCTTGTTTCCCCTTGCCGTGCCTTGCCTTTTGTTACACTTGCCTTGCCTTGATTTGCCTTGCCTTCCTCTCCTTCCGTTACTCTTTCCTTGCCTAGCCGTGCATTGCCTAGCCTTGCGTTGTCGTGCATTAGCCTTGCCTCGCCTGACCGTGCCTTGCCTTGCGTTACCCTTTCCTTGCCTTGCCGTGCATTGCCTAGCCCTGAGTTGTCGTGCCTTAGCCTAGCCTTGCGTTGTCGTGCCTTAGCCTTGCGTTGTCGTGCCTTAGCCTTGCCTCGCCTGACCGTGCATTGCCTTGCGTTATGCTTTCCTTGCCTTGCCGTGCATTGCCTAGCCCTGCATTGTCGTGCATTAGCCTTGCCTTTCCTCACCGTGCCTTGCCTTCCTCTCCTTCCGTTACTCTTTCCTTGCCTAGCCGTGCATTGCCTAGCCTTGCGTTGTCGTGCATTAGCCTTGCCTCGCCTGACCGTGCCTTGTCTTGCGTTACGCTTTCTTTGCCTTGCCGTGCATTGCCTTGCCTTGCCGTGCATTGCCTAGCCTTGCGTTGTCGTGCATTAGCCTTGCCTCGCCTGACCGTGCCTTGCCTTGCGTTACCCTTTCCTTGCCTTGCCGTGCATTGCCTTAGTCCTTGTTTCCCCGTACCGTGCCGTTCCTTCCGTTAGCCTTGCCTTCCCTTGCTTTCCCTTGCCTTTCTTTCCTTCCGTTACTCTTTCCTTGCCTAGCCGTGCACTGCCTAGCCGTGCTTGTCGTGCCTTAGCCTTGTTTCCCCTTACCGTGCCGTTCCTTCCGTTACCCTTGCCTTCCCTTGCTTTCCCTTGCCTTTCTTTCCTTCCCTTACTCTTTCCTTGCCTTGCTGAGCACTGCCTAGCCTTGCGTTGTCGTGCATTAGCCTTGCCTCGCCTGACCGTGCCTTGCCTTGCGTTATGCTTTCCTTGCCTTGCCGTGCATTGCCTAGCCCTGCATTGTCGTGCATTAGCCTTGCCTTTCCTCACCGTGCCTTGCCTTGCGTTACCCTTTCCTTGCTTGGCCGTGCATTGCCTAGCCGTGCGTTGCCGTGCCTTACCCTTGTTTCCCCTTGCCGTGCCTTGCCTTTTGTTACACTTGCCTTGCCTTGCTTTGCCTTGCCTTCCTCTCCTTCCGTTACTCTTTCTTGCCTAGCCGTGCATTGCCTAGCCTTGCCTTGTCGTGCATTAGCCTTGCCTCGCCTGACCGTGCCTTGCCTTGCGTTACTCTTTCTTTGCCTTGCCGTGCATTGCCTAGTCCTGCGTTGTCGTGCCTTAGCCTTGTTTCCCCTTACCGTGCCGTTCCTTCCGTTACCCTTGCCTTCCCTTGCTTTCCCTTGCCTTTCTTTCCTTCCGTTACTCTTTCCTTGCCTTGCCGAGCACTGCCTAGCCTTGCGTTGTCGTGCATTAGCCTTGCCTCGCCTGACCGTGCCTTGCCTTGCGTTATGCTTTCCTTCCCTTGCCGTGCATTGCCTAGCCCTGCATTGTCGTGCATTAGCCTTGCCTTTCCTCACCGTGCCTTGCCTTGCGTTACCCTTTCATGGCTTGGCCGTGCATTGCCTAGCCGTGCGTTGCCGTGCCTTACCTTTGTTTCCCCTTGCCGTGCCTTGCCTTTTGTTACACTTGCCTTGGCTTGCTTTGCCTTGCCTTCCTCTCCTTCCGTTACCCTTTCTTTGCCTTGCCGTGCATTGCCTAGTCCTGCGTTGTCCTGCCTTAGCCTTGTTTCCCCTTACCGTGCCGTTCCTTCCGTTACCCTTGCCTTCCCTTGCTTTCCCTTGCCTTTCTTTCCTTCCGTTACTCTTTCCTTGCCTTGCCGAGCACTGCCTAGCCTTGCGTTGTCGTGCATTAGCCTTGCCTCGCCTGACCGTGCATTGCCTTGCGTTACCCTTTCCTTGCCTTGCCGTGCATTGCCTAGCCTTGCGTTGTCGTGCATTAGCCTTGCCTCGCCTGACCGTGCCTTGCCTTGCGTTACCATTTCCTTGCCTTGCCGTGCATTGCCTAGCCGTGCTTTTTCGTGCATTAGCGTTGCCTCGCCTGACCGTGCCTTGCCTTGCGTTACCCTTTCCTTGCCTTGCCGTGCATTGCCTAGTCCTGCGTTGTCGTGCCTTAGGCTTGTTTCCCCTTAACCTGCCGTTCCGTCCGTTGCCCTTGCCTTCCCTTGCTTTCCCTTGCCTTCCTTGCCTTCCGTTACTCTTTACTTACCTTCCGTGCATTGCCTAGCCTTGCGTTGTCGTGCCTTAGCCTTGCGTCGCCTGACCGTGCCTTGCCTTGCGTTACCCTTTCTTTGCCTTGCCGTGCATTGCCTAGTCCTGCGTTGTCGTGCCTTAGCCTTGTTTCCCCGTACCGTGCCGTTCCTTCCGTTAGCCTTGCCTTCCCTTGCTTTCCCTTGCCTTTCTTTCCTTCCGTTACTCTTTCCTTGCCTAGCCGTGCACTGCCTAGCCGTGCGTTGTCGTGCCTTAGCCTTGTTTCCCCTTGCTGTGCCGTTCCTTCCGTTACACTTGCCTTGCCTTTCTTTGCCTTGCCTTCCTTTCCTTCCGTTACTCTTTACTTACCTTCCGTGCATTGCCTAGCCTTGCGTTGTCGTGCCTTAGCCTTGCGTCGCCTGACCGTGCCTTGCCTTGCTTTACCCTTTCTTTGCCTTGCCGTGCATTGCCTAGTCCTGCGTTGTCGTGCCTTAGCCTTGTTTCCCCGTACCGTGCCGTTCCTTCCGTTAGCCTTGCCTTCCCTTGCTTTCCCTTGCCTTTCTTTCCTTCCGTTACTCTTTCCTTGCCTTGCCGTGCACTGCCTAGCCGTGCGTTGTCTTGCCTTAGCCTTGTTTCCCCTTGCTGTGCCGTTTCTTCCGTTACACTTGCCTTGCCTTACTTTGCCTTGCCTTCCTTTCCTTCCGTTACTCTTTCCTTGCCTAGCCGTGCACTGCCTAGACTTGCGTTGTCGTGCCTTAACCTTGGCTCGCCTGACCGTGCCTTGCCTTGCGTTATGCTTTCCTTACCTTGCCGTGCATTGCCTAGCCCTGCATTGTCGTGCATTAGCCTTGCCTTTCCTCACCGTGCCTTGCCTTGCGTGACCCTTTCCTTGCTTGGCCGTGCATTGCCTAGCCGTGCGTTGCCGTGCCTTACCCTTGTTTCCCCTTGCCGTGCCTTGCCTTTTGTTACACTTGCCTTGCCTTGCTTTGCCTTGCCTTCCTCTCCTTCCGTTACTCTTTCCTTGCCTAGCCGTGCATTGCCTAGCCTTGCGTTGTCGTGCATTAGCCTTGCCTCGCCTGACCGTGCCTTGCCTTGCGTTACGCTTTCTTTGCCTTGCCGTGCATTGCCTAGTCCTGCGTTGTCGTGCCTTAGCCTTTTTTCCCCTTACCGTGCCGTTCCTTCCGTTACCCTTGCCTTCCCTTGCTTTCCCTTGCCTTTCTTTCATTCCGTTACTCTTTCCTTGCCTTGCCGAGCACTGCCTAGCCTTGCGTTGTCGTGCCTTAGCCTTGCCTCGCCTGACCGTGCATTGCCTTGCGTTACTCTTTCCTTGCCTTGCCGTGCATTGCCTAGCCTTGCGTTGTCGTGCATTAGCCTTGCCTCGCCTGACCGTGCCTTGCCTTGCGTTACCCTTTCCTTGCCTTGCCGTGCATTGCCTAGCCCTGCTTTTTCGTGCATTAGCGTTGCCTCGCCTGACCGTGCCTTGCCTTGCCTTACCCTTTCCTTGCCTTGCCGTGCATTGCCTAGTCCTGCGTTGTCGTGCCTTAGGCTTGTTTCCCCTTAACGTGCCGTTCCGTCCGTTGCCCTTGCCTACCCTTGCTTTCCCTTGCCTTCCTTGCCTTCCGTTACTCTTTACTTACCTTCCGTGCATTGCCTAGCCTTGCGTTGTCGTGCCTTAGCCTTGCGTCGCCTGACCGTGCCTTGCCTTGCGTTACCCTTTCTTTGCCTTGCCGTGCATTGCCTAGTCCTGCGTTGTCGTGCCTTAGCCTTGTTTCCCCGTACCGTGCCGTTCCTTCCGTTAGCCTTGCCTTCCCTTGCTTTCCCTTGCCTTTCTTTCCTTCCGTTACTCTTTCCTTGCCTAGCCGTGCACTGCCTAGCCGTGCGTTGTCGTGCCTTAGCCTTGTTTCCCCTTGCTGTGCCGTTCCTTCCGTTACACTTGCCTTGCCTTTCTTTGCCTTGCCTTCCTTTCCTTCCGTTACTCTTTCCTTGCCTAGCTGTGCACTGCCTAGCCTTGCGTTGTCGTGCATTAGCCTTCCCTTGCCTCACCGTACCTTGCCTTGCGTTACCCTTTCCTTGCCTTGCCGTGCACTGCCTAGCCTTGCGTTGTCGTGCCTTACCCTTGTTTCCCCTTGCCGTGCCGTGCCTTTTGTTACACTTGCCTTGCCTTGCATTGCTTTGCCTTCCTTTCCTTCCGTTACTCTTTCCTTGCCTAGCCGTGCATTGCCTAGCCTTGCGTTGTCGTGCATTAGCCTTGCCTCGCCTGACCGTGCTTTGCCTTGCGTTACCCTTTCCTTCCCTTGCCGTGCATTGCCTAGCCGTGCGTTGTCTTGCCTTAGCCTTGTTTCCCCTTGCTGTGCCGTTTCTTCCGTTACACGTGCCTTGCCTTACTTTGCCTTGCCTTCCTTTCCTTCCCTTTCCTTGCCTAGCCGTGCACTGCCTAGCCGTGCGTTGTCGTGCCTTAGCCTTGTTTCCGCTTACCGTGCCGTTCCTTCCTTTACCTTTGCCTTCCCTTGCCTTCCTTGCCTTCCGTTACTCTTTGCTTGCCTTCCGTGCATTGCCTAGCCTTGCGTTGTCCTGCCTTAGCCTTGCCTCGCCTGACCGTGCCTTGCCTTGCGTTACCCTTTCCTTGCCTTGCCGTGCATTGCCTAGTCCTGCGTTGTCGTGCCTTAGCCTTGTTTCCCCTTACCGTGCCGTTCCTTCCGTTACCCTTGCCTTCCCTTGCTTTCCCTTGCCTTTCTTTCCTTCCGTTACTCTTTCCTTGCCTTGCCGAGCACTGCCTAGCCTTGCGTTGTCGTGCATTAGCCTTGCCTCGCCTGACCGTGCCTTGCCTTGCGTTATGCTTTCCTTGCCTTGCCGTGCATTGCCTAGCCCTGCATTGTCGTGCATTAGCCTTGCCTTTCCTCACCGTGCCTTGCCTTGCGTTACCCTTTCCTTGCTTGGCCGTGCATTGCGTAGCCGTGAGTTGCCGTGCCTTACCCTTGTTTCCCCTTGCCGTGCCTTGCCTTTTGTTACACTTGCCTTGCCTTGCTTTGCCTTGCCTTCCTCTCCTTCCGTTACTCTTTCCTTGCCTAGCCGTGCATTGCCTAGCCTTGCGTTGTCGTGCCTTAGCCTTGCCTCGCCTGACCGTGCATTGCCTTGCGTTACTCTTTCCTTGCCTTGCCGTGCATTGCCTAGCCTTGCGTTGTCGTGCATTAGCCTTGCCTCGCCTGACCGTGCCTTGCCTTGCGTTACCCTTTCCTTGCCTTGCCGTGCATTGCCTAGCCGTGCTTTTTCGTGCATTAGCGTTGCCTCGCCTGACCGTGCCTTGCCTTGCGTTACCCTTTCCTTGCCTTGCCGTGCATTGCCTAGTCCTGCGTTGTCGTGCCTTAGGCTTGTTTCCCCTTAACGTGCCGTTCCGTCCGTTGCCCTTGCCTACCCTTGCTTTCCCTTGCCTTCCTTGCCTTCCGTTACTCTTTACTTACCTTCCGTGCATTGCCTAGCCTTGCGTTGTCGTGCCTTAGCCTTGCGTCGCCTGACCGTGCCTTGCCTTGCGTTACCCTTTCTTTGCCCTGCCGTGCATTGCCTAGTCCTGCGTTGTCGTGCCTTAGCCTTGTTTCCCCGTACCGTGCCGTTCCTTCCGTTAGCCTTGCCTTCCCTTGCTTTCCCTTGCCTTTCTTTCCTTCCGTTACTCTTTCCTTGCCTAGCCGTGCACTGCCTAGCCGTGCGTTGTCGTGCCTTAGCCTTCTTTCCCCTTGCTGTGCCGTTCCTTCCGTTACACTTGCCTTGCCTTTCTTTGCCTTGCCTTCCTTTCCTTCCGTTACTCTTTCCTTGCCTAGCCGTGCACTGCCTAGCCTTGCGTTGTCGTGCATTAGCCTTGCCTCGCCTGACCGTGCCTTGCCTTGCGTTACCCTTTCTTTGCCTTGCCGTGCATTGCCTAGTCCTGCGTTGTCGTGCCTTAGCCTTGTTTCCCCTTACCGTGCCGTTCCTTCCGTTACCCTTGCCTTCCCTTGCTTTCCCTTGCCTTTCTTTCCTTCCGTTACTCTTTCCTTGCCTTGCCGAGCACTGCCTAGCCTTGCGTTGTCGTGCATTAGCCTTGCCTCGCCTGACCGTGCCTTGCCTTGCGTTATGCTTTCCTTGCCTTGCCGTGCATTGCCTAGCCCTGCATTGTCGTGCATTAGCCTTGCCTTTCCTCACCGTGCCTTGCCTTGCGTTACCCTTTCCTTGCTTGGCCGTGCATTGCCTAGCCGTGCGTTGCCGTGCCTTACCCTTGTTTCCCCTTGCCGTGCCTTGCCTTTTGTTACACTTGCCTTGCCTTGCTTTGCCTTGCCTTCCTCTCCTTCCGTTACTCTTTCCTTGCCTAGCCGTGCATTGCCTAGCCTTGCGTTGTCGTGCATTAGCCTTGCCTCGCCTGACCTTGCCTTGCCTTGCGTTACCCTTTCTTTGCCTTGCCGTGCATTGCCTAGTCCTGCGTTGTCCTGCCTTAGCGTTGTTTCCCCTTACCGTGCCGTTCCTTCCGTTACCCTTGCCTTCCCTTGATTTCCCTTGCCTTTCTTTCCTTCCGTTACTCTTTCCTTGCCTTGCCGAGCACTGCCTAGCCTTGCGTTGTCGTGCATTAGCCTTGCCTCGCCTGACCGTGCATTGCCTTGCGTTACCCTTTCCTTGCCTTGCCGTGCATTGCCTAGCCTTGCGTTGTCGTGCATTAGCCTTGCCTCGCCTGACCGTGCCTTGCCTTGCGTTACCCTTTCCTTGCCTTGCCGTGCATTGCCTAGCCGTGCTTTTTCGTGCATTAGCGTTGCCTCGCCTGACCGTGCCTTGCCTTGCGTTACCCTTTCCTTGCCTTGCCGTGCATTGCCTAGTCCTGCGTTGTCGTGCCTTAGGCTTGTTTCCCCTTAACGTGCCGTTCCGTCCGTTGCCCTTGCCTACCCTTGCTTTCCCTTGCCTTCCTTGCCTTCCGTTACTCTTTACTTACCTTCCGTGCATTGCCTAGCCTTGCGTTGTCGTGCCTTAGCCTTGCGTCGCCTGACCGTGCCTTGCCTTGCGTTACCCTTTCTTTGCCTTGCCGTGCATTGCCTAGTCCTGCGTTGTCGTGCCTTAGCCTTGTTTCCCCGTACCGTGCCGTTCCTTCCGTTAGCTTTGCCTTCCCTTGCTTTCCCTTGCCTTTCTTTCCTTCCGTTACTCTTTCCTTGCCTAGCCGTGCACTGCCTAGCCGTGCGTTGTCGTGCCTTAGCCTTTTTTCCCCTTGCTGTGCCGTTCCTTCCGTTACACTTGCCTTGCCTTTCTTTGCCTTGCCTTCCTTTCCTTCCGTTACTCTTTCCTTGCCTAGCCGTGCATTGCCTAGCCTTGCGTTGTCGTGCATTAGCCTTGCCTCGCCTTACCGTGCCTTGCCTTGCGTTACCCTTTCCTTGCCTTGCCTTGCATTGCCTAGTCCTGAGTTGTCGTGCCTTAGCCTTGTTTCCGCTTACCGTGCCGTTCCTTCCTTTACCTTTGCCTTCCCTTGCCTTCCTTGCCTTCCGTTACTCTTTGCTTGCCTTCCGTGCATTGCCTAGCCTTGCGTTGTCCTGCCTTAGCCTTGCCTCGCCTGACCGTGCATTGCCTTGCGTTACCCTTTCCTTGCCTTGCCGTGCATTGCCTAATCCTGCGTTGTCGTGCCTTAGCCTTGTTTCCCCTTACCGTGCCGTTCCTTCCGTTACCCTTGCCTTCCCTTGCTTTCCCTTGCCTTTCTTTCCTTCCGTTACTCTTTCCTTGCCTTTCGAGCACTGCCTAGCCTTGCGTTGTCGTGCATTAGCCTTGCCTCGCCTGACCGTGCATTGACTTGCGTTACCCTTTCCTTGCCTTGCCGTGCATTGCCTAGCCTTGCGTTGTCGTGCATTAGCCTTGCCTCGCCTGACCGTGCCTTGCCTTGCGTTACCATTTCCTTGCCTTGCCGTGCATTGCCTAGCCGTGCTTTTTCGTGCATTAGCGTTGCCTCGCCTGACCGTGCCTTGCCTTGCGTTACCCTTTCCTTGCCTTGCCGTGCATTGCCTAGTCCTGCGTTGTCGTGCCTTAGGCTTGTTTCCCCTTAACCTGCCGTTCCGTCCGTTGCCCTTGCCTTCCCTTGCTTTCCCTTGCCTTCCTTGCCTTCCGTTACTCTTTACTTACCTTCCGTGCATTGCCTAGCCTTGCGTTGTCGTGCCTTAGCCTTGCGTCGCCTGACCGTGCCTTGCCTTGCGTTACCCTTTCTTTGCCTTGCCGTGCATTGCCTAGTCCTGCGTTGTCGTGCCTTAGCCTTGTTTCCCCGTACCGTGCCGTTCCTTCCGTTAGCCTTGCCTTCCCTTGCTTTCCCTTGCCTTTCTTTCCTTCCGTTACTCTTTCCTTGCCTAGCCGTGCACTGCCTAGCCGTGCGTTGTCGTGCCTTAGCCTTGTTTCCCCTTGCTGTGCCGTTCCTTCCGTTACACTTGCCTTGCCTTTCTTTGCCTTGCCTTCCTTTCCTTCCGTTACTCTTTACTTACCTTCCGTGCATTGCCTAGCCTTCCGTTGTCGTGCCTTAGCCTTGCGTCGCCTGACCGTGCCTTGCCTTGCTTTACCCTTTCTTTGCCTTGCCGTGCATTGCCTAGTCCTGCGTTGTCGTGCCTTAGCCTTGTTTCCCCGTACCGTGCCGTTCCTTCCGTTAGCCTTGCCTTCCCTTGCTTTCCCTTGCCTTTCTTTCCTTCCGTTACTCTTTCCTTGCCTTGCCGTGCACTGCCTAGCCGTGCGTTGTCTTGCCTTAGCCTTGTTTCCCCTTGCTGTGCCGTTTCTTCCGTTACACTTGCCTTGCCTTACTTTGCCTTGCCTTCCTTTCCTTCCGTTACTCTTTCCTTGCCTAGCCGTGCACTGCCTAGACTTGCGTTGTCGTGCCTTAGCCTTGGCTCGCCTGACCGTGCCTTGCCTTGCGTTATGCTTTCCTTACCTTGCCGTGCATTGCCTAGCCCTGCATTGTCGTGCATTAGCCTTGCCTTTCCTCACCGTGCCTTGCCTTGCGTGACCCTTTCCTTGCTTGGCCGTGCATTGCCTAGCCGTGCGTTGCCGTGCCTTACCCTTGTTTCCCCTTGCCGTGCCTTGCCTTTTGTTACACTTGCCTTGCCTTGCTTTGCCTTGCCTTCCTCTCCTTCCGTTACTCTTTCCTTGCCTAGCCGTGCATTGCCTAGCCTTGCGTTGTCGTGCATTAGCCTTGCCTCGCCTGACCGTGCCTTGCCTTGCGTTACGCTTTCTTTGCCTTGCCGTGCATTGCCTAGTCCTGCGTTGTCGTGCCTTAGCCTTTTTTCCCCTTACCGTGCCGTTCCTTCCGTTACCCTTGCCTTCCCTTGCTTTCCCTTGCCTTTCTTTCATTCCGTTACTCTTTCCTTGCCTTGCCGAGCACTGCCTAGCCTTGCGTTGTCGTGCCTTAGCCTTGCCTCGCCTGACCGTGCATTGCCTTGCGTTACTCTTTCCTTGCCTTGCCGTGCATTGCCTAGCCTTGCGTTGTCGTGCATTAGCCTTGCCTCGCCTGACCGTGCCTTGCCTTGCGTTACCCTTTCCTTGCCTTGCCGTGCATTGCCTAGCCCTGCTTTTTCGTGCATTAGCGTTGCCTCGCCTGACCGTGCCTTGCCTTGCCTTACCCTTTCCTTGCCTTGCCGTGCATTGCCTAGTCCTGCGTTGTCGTGCCTTAGGCTTGTTTCCCCTTAACGTGCCGTTCCGTCCGTTGCCCTTGCCTACCCTTGCTTTCCCTTGCCTTCCTTGCCTTCCGTTACTCTTTACTTACCTTCCGTGCATTGCCTAGCCTTGCGTTGTCGTGCCTTAGCCTTGCGTCGCCTGACCGTGCCTTGCCTTGCGTTACCCTTTCTTTGCCTTGCCGTGCATTGCCTAGTCCTGCGTTGTCGTGCCTTAGCCTTGTTTCCCCGTACCGTGCCGTTCCTTCCGTTAGCCTTGCCTTCCCTTGCTTTCCCTTGCCTTTCTTTCCTTCCGTTACTCTTTCCTTGCCTAGCCGTGCACTGCCTAGCCGTGCGTTGTCGTGCCTTAGCCTTGTTTCCCCTTGCTGTGCCGTTTCTTCCGTTACACGTGCCTTGCCTTACTTTGCCTTGCCTTCCTTTCCTTCCCTTTCCTTGCCTAGCCGTGCACTGCCTAGCCGTGCGTTGTCGTGCCTTAGCCTTGTTTCCGCTTACCGTGCCGTTCCTTCCTTTACCTTTGCCTTCCCTTGCCTTCCTTGCCTTCCGTTACTCTTTGCTTGCCTTCCGTGCATTGCCTAGCCTTGCGTTGTCCTGCCTTAGCCTTGCCTCGCCTGACCGTGCCTTGCGTTACCCTTTCCTTGCCTTGCCGTGCATTGCCTAGTCCTGCGTTGTCGTGCCTTAGCCTTGTTTCCCCTTACCGTGCCGTTCCTTCCGTTACCCTTGCCTTCCCTTGCTTTCCCTTGCCTTTCTTTCCTTCCGTTACTCTTTCCTTGCCTTGCCGAGCACTGCCTAGCCTTGCGTTGTCGTGCATTAGCCTTGCCTCGCCTGACCGTGCCTTGCCTTGCGTTATGCTTTCCTTGCCTTGCCGTGCATTGCCTAGCCCTGCATTGTCGTGCATTAGCCTTGCCTTTCCTCACCGTGCCTTGCCTTGCGTTACCCTTTCCTTGCTTGGCCGTGCATTGCGTAGCCGTGAGTTGCCGTGCCTTACCCTTGTTTCCCCTTGCCGTGCCTTGCCTTTTGTTACACTTGCCTTGCCTTGCTTTGCCTTGCCTTCCTCTCCTTCCGTTACTCTTTCCTTGCCTAGCCGTGCATTGCCTAGCCTTGCGTTGTCGTGCCTTAGCCTTGCCTCGCCTGACCGTGCATTGCCTTGCGTTACTCTTTCCTTGCCTTGCCGTGCATTGCCTAGCCTTGCGTTGTCGTGCATTAGCCTTGCCTCGCCTGACCGTGCCTTGCCTTGCGTTACCCTTTCCTTGCCTTGCCGTGCATTGCCTAGCCGTGCTTTTTCGTGCATTAGCGTTGCCTCGCCTGACCGTGCCTTGCCTTGCGTTACCCTTTCCTTGCCTTGCCGTGCATTGCCTAGTCCTGCGTTGTCGTGCCTTAGGCTTGTTTCCCCTTAACGTGCCGTTCCGTCCGTTGCCCTTGCCTACCCTTGCTTTCCCTTGCCTTCCTTGCCTTCCGTTACTCTTTACTTACCTTCCGTGCATTGCCTAGCCTTGCGTTGTCGTGCCTTAGCCTTGCGTCGCCTGACCGTGCCTTGCCTTGCGTTACCCTTTCTTTGCCTTGCCGTGCATTGCCTAGTCCTGCGTTGTCGTGCCTTAGCCTTGTTTCCCCGTACCGTGCCGTTCCTTCCGTTAGCCTTGCCTTCCCTTGCTTTCCCTTGCCTTTCTTTCCTTCCGTTACTCTTTCCTTGCCTAGCCGTGCACTGCCTAGCCGTGCGTTGTCGTGCCTTAGCCTTCTTTCCCCTTGCTGTGCCGTTCCTTCCGTTACACTTGCCTTGCCTTTCTTTGCCTTGCCTTCCTTTCCTTCCGTTACTCTTTCCTTGCCTAGCCGTGCACTGCCTAGCCTTGCGTTGTCGTGCATTAGCCTTGCCTCGCCTGACCGTGCCTTGCCTTGCGTTACCCTTTCTTTGCCATGCCGTGCATTGCCTAGTCCTGCGTTGTCGTGCCTTAGCCTTGTTTCCCCTTACCGTGCCGTTCCTTCCGTTACCCTTGCCTTCCCTTGCTTTCCCTTGCCTTTCTTTCCTTCCGTTACTCTTTCCTTGCCTTGCCGAGCACTGCCTAGCCTTGCGTTGTCGTGCATTAGCCTTGCCTCGCCTGACCGTGCCTTGCCTTGCGTTATGCTTTCCTTGCCTTGCCGTGCATTGCCTAGCCCTGCATTGTCGTGCATTAGCCTTGCCTTTCCTCACCGTGCCTTGCCTTGCGTTACCCTTTCCTTGCTTGGCCGTGCATTGCCTAGCCGTGCGTTGCCGTGCCTTACCCTTGTTTCCCCTTGCCGTGCCTTGCCTTTTGTTACACTTGCCTTGCCTTGCTTTGCCTTGCCTTCCTCTCCTTCCGTTACTCTTTCCTTGCCTAGCCGTGCATTGCCTAGCCTTGCGTTGTCGTGCATTAGCCTTGCCTCGCCTGACCTTGCCTTGCCTTGCGTTACCCTTTCTTTGCCTTGCCGTGCATTGCCTAGTCCTGCGTTGTCCTGCCTTAGCGTTGTTTCCCCTTACCGTGCCGTTCCTTCCGTTACCCTTGCCTTCCCTTGATTTCCCTTGCCTTTCTTTCCTTCCGTTACTCTTTCCTTGCCTTGCCGAGCACTGCCTAGCCTTGCGTTGTCGTGCATTAGCCTTGCCTCGCCTGACCGTGCATTGCCTTGCGTTACCCTTTCCTTGCCTTGCCGTGCATTGCCTAGCCTTGCGTTGTCGTGCATTAGCCTTGCCTCGCCTGACCGTGCCTTGCCTTGCGTTACCCTTTCCTTGCCTTGCCGTGCATTGCCTAGCCGTGCTTTTTCGTGCATTAGCGTTGCCTCGCCTGACCGTGCCTTGCCTTGCGTTACCCTTTCCTTGCCTTGCCGTGCATTGCCTAGTCCTGCGTTGTCGTGCCTTAGGCTTGTTTCCCCTTAACGTGCCGTTCCGTCCGTTGCCCTTGCCTACCCTTGCTTTCCCTTGCCTTCCTTGCCTTCCGTTACTCTTTACTTACCTTCCGTGCATTGCCTAGCCTTGCGTTGTCGTGCCTTAGCCTTGCGTCGCCTGACCGTGCCTTGCCTTGCGTTACCCTTTCTTTGCCTTGCCGTGCATTGCCTAGTCCTGCGTTGTCGTGCCTTAGCCTTGTTTCCCCGTACCGTGCCGTTCCTTCCGTTAGCTTTGCCTTCCCTTGCTTTCCCTTGCCTTTCTTTCCTTCCGTTACTCTTTCCTTGCCTAGCCGTGCACTGCCTAGCCGTGCGTTGTCGTGCCTTAGCCTTTTTTCCCCTTGCTGTGCCGTTCCTTCCGTTACACTTGCCTTGCCTTTCTTTGCCTTGCCTTCCTTTCCTTCCGTTACTCTTTCCTTGCCTAGCCGTGCATTGCCTAGCCTTGCGTTGTCGTGCATTAGCCTTGCCTCGCCTTACCGTGCCTTGCCTTGCGTTACCCTTTCCTTGCCTTGCCTTGCATTGCCTAGTCCTGAGTTGTCGTGCCTTAGCCTTGTTTCCGCTTACCGTGCCGTTCCTTCCTTTACCTTTGCCTTCCCTTGCCTTCCTTGCCTTCCGTTACTCTTTGCTTGCCTTCCGTGCATTGCCTAGCCTTGCGTTGTCCTGCCTTATCCTTGCCTCGCCTGACCGTGCATTGCCTTGCGTTACCCTTTCCTTGCCTTGCCGTGCATTGCCTAATCCTGCGTTGTCGTGCCTTAGCCTTGTTTCCCCTTACCGTGCCGTTCCTTCCGTTACCCTTGCCTTCCCTTGCTTTCCCTTGCCTTTCTTTCCTTCCGTTACTCTTTCCTTGCCTTGCCGAGCACTGCCTAGCCTTGCGTTGTCGTGCATTAGCCTTGCCTCGCCTAACCGTGCCTTGCCTTGCGTTATGCTTTCCTTACCTTGCCGTGCATTGCCTAGCCCTGCATTGTCGTGCATTAGCCTTGCCTTTCCTCACCGTGCCTTGCCTTGCGTTACCCTTTCCTTGCTTGGCCGTGCATTGCCTAGCCGTGCGTTGCCGTGCCTTACCCTTGTTTCCCCTTGCCGTGCCTTGCCTTTTGTTACACTTGCCTTGCCTTGATTTGCCTTGCCTTCCTCTCCTTCCGTTACTCTTTCCTTGCCTAGCCGTGCATTGCCTAGCCTTGCGTTGTCGTGCATTAGCCTTGCCTCGCCTGACCGTGCCTTGCCTTGCGTTACGCTTTCTTTGCCTTGCCGTGCATTGCCTAGTCCTGCGTTGTCGTGCCTTAGCCTTGTTTCCCCTTACCGTGCCGTTCCTTCCGTTACCCTTGCCTTCCCTTGCTTTCCCTTGCCTTCCTTTCCTTCCGTTACTCTTTCCTTGCCTTGCCGAGCACTGCCTAGCCTTGCGTTGTCGTGCCTTAGCCTTGCCTCGCCTGACCGTGCATGGCCTTGCGTTATGCTTTCCTTGCCTTGCCGTGCATTGCCTAGCCCTGCATTGTCGTGCATTAGCCTTGCCTTTCCTCACCGTGCCTTGCCTTGCGTTACCCTTTCCTTGCTTGGCCGTGCATTGCCTAGACGTGCGTTGCCGTGCCTTACCCTTGTTTCCCCTTGCCGTGCCTTGCCTTTTGTTACACTTGCCTTGCCTTGCTTTGCCTTGCCTTCCTCTCCTTCCGTTACTCTTTCCTTGCCTAGCCGTGCATTGCCTAGCCTTGCGTTGTCGTGCATTAGCCTTGCCTCGCCTGACCGTGCCTTGCCTTGCGTTACGCTTTCTTTGCCTTGCCGTGCATTGCCTAGTCCTGCGTTGTCGTGCCTTAGCCTTTTTTCCCCTTACCGTGCCGTTCCTTCCGTTACCCTTGCCTTCCCTTGCTTTCCCTTGCCTTTCTTTCATTCCGTTACTCTTTCCTTGCCTTGCCGAGCACTGCCTAGCCTTGCGTTGTCGTGCCTTAGCCTTGCCTAGCCTGACCGTGCATTGCCTTGCGTTACTCTTTCCTTGCCTTGCCGTGCATTGCCTAGCCTTGCGTTGTCGTGCATTAGCCTTGCCTCGCCTGACCGTGCCTTGCCTTGCGTTACCCTTTCCTTGCCTTGCCGTGCATTGCCTAGTCCTGCGTTGTCGTGCCTTAGCCTTGTTTCCCCGTACCGTGCCGTTCCTTCCGTTAGCCTTGCCTTCCCTTGCTTTCCCTTGCCTTTCTTTCCTTCCGTTACTCTTTCCTTGCCTAGCCGTGCACTGCCTAGCCGTGCGTTGTCGTGCCTTAGCCTTGTTTCCCCTTACCGTGCCGTTCCTTCCGTTACCCTTGCCTTCCCTTGCTTTCCCTTGCCTTTCTTTCCTTCCCTTACTCTTTCCTTGCCTTGCTGAGCACTGCCTAGCCTTGCGTTGTCGTGCATTAGCCTTGCCTCGCCTGACCGTGCCTTGCCTTGCGTTATGCTTTCCTTGCCTTGCCGTGCATTGCCTAGCCCTGCATTGTCGTGCATTAGCCTTGCCTTTCCTCACCGTGCCTTGCCTTGCGTTACCCTTTCCTTGCTTGGCCGTGCATTGCCTAGCCGTGCGTTGCCGTGCCTTACCCTTGTTTCCCCTTGCCGTGCCTTGCCTTTTGTTACACTTGCCTTGCCTTGCTTTGCCTTGCCTTCCTCTCCTTCCGTTACTCTTTCCTTGCCTAGCCGTGCATTGCCTAGCCTTGCCTTGTCGTGCATTAGCCTTGCCTCGCCTGACCGTGCCTTGCCTTGCGTTACCCTTTCTTTGCCTTGCCGTGCATTGCCTAGTCCTGCGTTGTCGTGCCTTAGCCTTGTTTCCCCTTACCGTGCCGTTCCTTCCGTTACCCTTGCCTTCCCTTGCTTTCCCTTGCCTTTCTTTCCTTCCGTTACTCTTTCCTTGCCTTGCCGAGCACTGCCTAGCCTTGCGTTGTCGTGCATTAGCCTTGCCTCGCCTGACCGTGCCTTGCCTTGCGTTATGCTTTCCTTCCCTTGCCGTGCATTGCCTAGCCCTGCATTGTCGTGCATTAGCCTTGCCTTTCCTCACCGTGCCTTGCCTTGCGTTACCCTTTCATGGCTTGGCCGTGCATTGCCTAGCCGTGCGTTGCCGTGCCTTACCTTTGTTTCCCCTTGCCGTGCCTTGCCTTTTGTTACACTTGCCTTGGCTTGCTTTGCCTTGCCTTCCTCTCCTTCCGTTACCCTTTCTTTGCCTTGCCGTGCATTGCCTAGTCCTGCGTTGTCCTGCCTTAGCCTTGTTTCCCCTTACCGTGCCGTTCCTTCCGTTACCCTTGCCTTCCCTTGCTTTCCCTTGCCTTTCTTTCCTTCCGTTACTCTTTCCTTGCCTTGCCGAGCACTGCCTAGCCTTGCGTTGTCGTGCATTAGCCTTGCCTCGCCTGACCGTGCATTGCCTTGCGTTACCCTTTCCTTGCCTTGCCGTGCATTGCCTAGCCTTGCGTTGTCGTGCATTAGCCTTGCCTCGCCTGACCGTGCCTTGCCTTGCGTTACCATTTCCTTGCCTTGCCGTGCATTGCCTAGCCGTGCTTTTTCCTGCATTAGCGTTGCCTCGCCTGACCGTGCCTTGCCTTGCGTTACCCTTTCCTTGCCTTGCCGTGCATTGCCTAGTCCTGCGTTGTCGTGCCTTAGGCTTGTTTCCCCTTAACCTGCCGTTCCGTCCGTTGCCCTTGCCTTCCCTTGCTTTCCCTTGCCTTCCTTGCCTTCCGTTACTCTTTACTTACCTTCCGTGCATTGCCTAGCCTTGCGTTGTCGTGCCTTAGCCTTGCGTCGCCTGACCGTGCCTTGCCTTGCGTTACCCTTTCTTTGCCTTGCCGTGCATTGCCTAGTCCTGCGTTGTCGTGCCTTAGCCTTGTTTCCCCGTACCGTGCCGTTCCTTCCGTTAGCCTTGCCTTCCCTTGCTTTCCCTTGCCTTTCTTTCCTTCCGTTACTCTTTCCTTGCCTAGCCGTGCACTGCCTAGCCGTGCGTTGTCGTGCCTTAGCCTTGTTTCCCCTTGCTGTGCCGTTCCTTCCGTTACACTTGCCTTGCCTTTCTTTGCCTTGCCTTCCTTTCCTTCCGTTACTCTTTACTTACCTTCCGTGCATTGCCTAGCCTTGCGTTGTCGTGCCTTAGCCTTGCGTCGCCTGACCGTGCCTTGCCTTGCTTTACCCTTTCTTTGCCTTGCCGTGCATTGCCTAGTCCTGCGTTGTCGTGCCTTAGCCTTGTTTCCCCGTACCGTGCCGTTCCTTCCGTTAGCCTTGCCTTCCCTTGCTTTCCCTTGCCTTTCTTTCCTTCCGTTACTCTTTCCTTGCCTTGCCGTGCACTGCCTAGCCGTGCGTTGTCTTGCCTTAGCCTTGTTTCCCCTTGCTGTGCCGTTTCTTCCGTTACACTTGCCTTGCCTTACTTTGCCTTGCCTTCCTTTCCTTCCGTTACTCTTTCCTTGCCTAGCCGTGCACTGCCTAGACTTGCGTTGTCGTGCCTTAGCCTTGGCTCGCCTGACCGTGCCTTGCCTTGCGTTATGCTTTCCTTACCTTGCCGTGCATTGCCTAGCCCTGCATTGTCGTGCATTAGCCTTGCCTTTCCTCACCGTGCCTTGCCTTGCGTGACCCTTTCCTTGCTTGGCCGTGCATTGCCTAGCCGTGCGTTGCCGTGCCTTACCCTTGTTTCCCCTTGCCGTGCCTTGCCTTTTGTTACACTTGCCTTGCCTTGCTTTGCCTTGCCTTCCTCTCCTTCCGTTACTCTTTCCTTGCCTAGCCGTGCATTGCCTAGCCTTGCGTTGTCGTGCATTAGCCTTGCCTCGCCTGACCGTGCCTTGCCTTGCGTTACGCTTTCTTTGCCTTGCCGTGCATTGCCTAGTCCTGCGTTGTCGTGCCTTAGCATTTTTTCCCCTTACCGTGCCGTTCCTTCCGTTACCCTTGCCTTCCCTTGCTTTCCCTTGCCTTTCTTTCATTCCGTTACTCTTTCCTTGCCTTGCCGAGCACTGCCTAGCCTTGCGTTGTCGTGCCTTAGCCTTGCCTCGCCTGACCGTGCATTGCCTTGCGTTACTCTTTCCTTGCCTTGCCGTGCATTGCCTAGCCTTGCGTTGTCGTGCATTAGCCTTGCCTCGCCTGACCGTGCCTTGCCTTGCGTTACCCTTTCCTTGCCTTGCCGTGCATTGCCTAGCCCTGCTTTTTCGTGCATTAGCGTTGCCTCGCCTGACCGTGCCTTGCCTTGCCTTACCCTTTCCTTGCCTTGCCGTGCATTGCCTAGTCCTGCGTTGTCGTGCCTTAGGCTTGTTTCCCCTTAACGTGCCGTTCCGTCCGTTGCCCTTGCCTACCCTTGCTTTCCCTTGCCTTCCTTTCCTTCCGTTACTCTTTACTTACCTTCCGTGCATTGCCTAGCCTTGCGTTGTCGTGCCTTAGCCTTGCGTCGCCTGACCGTGCCTTGCCTTGCGTTACCCTTTCTTTGCCTTGCCGTGCATTGCCTAGTCCTGCGTTGTCGTGCCTTAGCCTTGTTTCCCCGTACCGTGCCGTTCCTTCCGTTAGCCTTGCCTTCCCTTGCTTTCCCTTGCCTTTCTTTCCTTCCGTTACTCTTTCCTTGCCTAGCCGTGCACTGCCTAGCCGTGCGTTGTCGTGCCTTAGCCTTGTTTCCCCTTGCTGTGCCGTTCCTTCCGTTACACTTGCCTTGCCTTTCTTTGCCTTGCCTTCCTTTCCTTCCGTTACTCTTTCCTTGCCTAGCTGTGCACTGCCTAGCCTTGCGTTGTCGTGCATTAGCCTTCCCTTGCCTCACCGTACCTTGCCTTGCGTTACCCTTTCCTTGCCTTGCCGTGCACTGCCTAGCCTTGCGTTGTCGTGCCTTACCCTTGTTTCCCCTTGCCGTGCCGTGCCTTTTGTTACACTTGCCTTGCCTTGCATTGCTTTGCCTTCCTTTCCTTCCGTTACTCTTTCCTTGCCTAGCCGTGCATTGCCTAGCCTTGCGTTGTCGTGCATTAGCCTTGCCTCGCCTGACCGTGCCTTGCCTTGCGTTACCCTTTCCTTCCCTTGCCGTGCATTGCCTAGCCGTGCGTTGTCTTGCCTTAGCCTTGTTTCCCCTTGCTGTGCCGTTTCTTCCGTTACACGTGCCTTGCCTTAATTTGCCTTGCCTTCCTTTCCTTCCCTTTCCTTGCCTAGCCGTGCACTGCCTAGCCGTGCGTTGTCGTGCCTTAGCCTTGTTTCCGCTTACCGTGCCGTTCCTTCCTTTACCTTTGCCTTCCCTTGCCTTCCTTGCCTTCCGTTACTCTTTGCTTGCCTTCCGTGCATTGCCTAGCCTTGCGTTGTCCTGCCTTAGCCTTGCCTCGCCTGACCGTGCCTTGCCTTGCGTTACCCTTTCCTTGCCTTGCCGTGCATTGCCTAGTCCTGCGTTGTCGTGCCTTAGCCTTGTTTCCCCTTACCGTGCCGTTCCTTCCGTTACCCTTGCCTTCCCTTGCTTTCCCTTGCCTTTCTTTCCTTCCGTTACTCTTTCCTTGCCTTGCCGAGCACTGCCTAGCCTTGCGTTGTCGTGCATTAGCCTTGCCTCGCCTGACCGTGCCTTGCCTTGCGTTATGCTTTCCTTGCCTTGCCGTGCATTGCCTAGCCCTGCATTGTCGTGCATTAGCCTTGCCTTTCCTCACCGTGCCTTGCCTTGCGTTACCCTTTCCTTGCTTGGCCGTGCATTGCGTAGCCGTGAGTTGCCGTGCCTTACCCTTGTTTCCCCTTGCCGTGCCTTGCCTTTTGTTACACTTGCCTTGCCTTGCTTTGCCTTGCCTTCCTCTCCTTCCGTTACTCTTTCCTTGCCTAGCCGTGCATTGCCTAGCCTTGCGTTGTCGTGCCTTAGCCTTGCCTCGCCTGACCGTGCATTGCCTTGCGTTACTCTTTCCTTGCCTTGCCGTGCATTGCCTAGCCTTGCGTTGTCGTGCCTTAGCCTTGCCTCGCCTGACCGTGCCTTGCCTTGCGTTACTTTCCTTTCCTTGCCTAGCCGTGCCGTGCATTGCCTAGCCTTGCGTTGTCGTGCATTAGCCTTGTTGTCCCTTAGGCTTGTTTCCCCTTAACGTGCCGTTCCGTCCGTTGCCCTTGCCTACCCTTGCCTTCCCTTGCCTTCCTTGCCTTCCGTTACTCTTTACTTACCTTCCGTGCATTGCCTAGCCTTGCGTTGTCGTGCCTTAGCCTTGCGTCGCCTGACCGTGCCTTGCCTTGCGTTACCCTTTCTTTGCCTTGCCGTGCATTGCCTAGTCCTGCGTTGTCGTGCCTTAGCCTTGTTTCCCCGTACCGTGCCGTTCCTTCCGTTAGCCTTGCCTTCCCTTGCTTTCCCTTGCCTTTCTTTCCTTCCGTTACTCTTTCCTTGCCTAGCCGTGCACTGCCTAGCCGTGCGTTGTCGTGCCTTAGCCTTGTTTCCCCTTGCTGTGCCGTTCCTTCCGTTACACTTGCCTTGCCTTTCTTTGCCTTGCCTTCCTTTCCTTCCGTTACTCTTTCCTTGCCTAGCCGTGCACTGCCTAGCCTTGCGTTGTCGTGCATTAGCCTTCCCTTCCCTCACCGTACCTTGCCTTGCGTTACCCTTTCCTTGCCTTGCCGTGCACTGCCTAGCCTTGCGTTGTCGTGCCTTACCCTTGTTTCCCCTTGCCGTGCCGTGCCTTTTGTTACACTTGCCTTGCCTTGCTTTGCTTTGCCTTCCTTTCCTTCCGTTACTCTTTCCTTGCCTAGCCGTGCATTGCCTAGCCTTGCGTTGTCGTGCATTAGCCTTGCCTCGCCTGACCGTGCCTTGCCTTGCGTTACCCTTTCCTTCCCTTGCCGTGCATTGCCTAGCCGTGCGTTGTCTTGCCTTAGCCTTGTTTCCCCTTGCTGTGCCGTTTCTTCCGTTACACTTGCCTTGCCTTACTTTGCCTTGCCTTCCTTTCCTTCCGTTACTCTTTCCTTGCCTAGCCGTGCACTGCCTAGCCTTGCGTTGTCGTGCCTTAGCCTTGGCTCGCCTGACCGTGCCTTGCCTTGCGTTACCCTTTCCTTGCTTGGCCGTGCATTGCCTAGCCGTGCGTTGCCGTGCCTTACCCTTGTTTCCCCTTGCCGTGCCTTGCCTTTTGTTACACTTGCCTTGCCTTGCTTTGCCTTGCCTTCCTCTCCTTCCGTTACTCTTTCCTTGCCTAGCCGTGCATTGCCTAGCCTTGCGTTGTCGTGCATTAGCCTTGCCTCGCCTGACCGTGCCTTGCCTTGCGTTACCCTTTCTTTGCCTTGCCGTGCATTGCCTAGCCCTGCATTGTCGTGCATTAGCCTTGCCTTTCCTCACCGTGCCTTGCCTTGCGTTACCCTTTCCTTGCTTGGCCGTGCATTGCCTAGCCGTGCGTTGCCGTGCCTTACCCTTGTTTCCCCGTGCCGTGGCTTGCCTTTTGTTACACTTGCCTTGGCTTGCTTTGCCTTGCCTTCCTCTCCTTCCGTTACTCTTTCCTTGCCTAGCCGTGCATTGCCTAGCCTTGCGTTGTCGTGCATTAGCCTTGCCTCGCCTGACCGTGCCTTGCCTTGCGTTAACCTTTCCTTGCCTTGCCGTGCATTGCCTAGCCTGCGTTGTCGTGCATTAGCCTTGCCTCGCCTGACCGTGCCTTGCCTTGCGTTACCCTTTCCTTGCCTTGCCGTGCATTGCCTAGCCGTGCCTTGCGTTGTCGTGCATTAGCGTTGCCTCGCCTGACCGTGCCTTGCCTTGCGTTACCCTTTCCTTGCCTTGCCGTGCATTGCCTAGTCCTGCGTTGTCGTGCCTTAGGCTTGTTTCCCCTTAACGTGCCGTTCCGTCCGTTGCCCTTGCCTACCCTTGCTTTCCCTTGCCTTCCTTGCCTTCCGTTACTCTTTACTTACCTTCCGTGCATTGCCTAGCCTTGCGTTGTCGTGCCTTAGCCTTGCGTCGCCTGACCGTGCCTTGCCTTGCGTTACCCTTTCTTTGCCTTGCCGTGCATTGCCTAGTCCTGCGTTGTCGTGCCTTAGCCTTGTTTCCCCGTACCGTGCCGTTCCTTCCGTTAGCCTTGCCTTCCCTTGCTTTCCCTTGCCTTTCTTTCCTTCCGTTACTCTTTCCTTGCCTAGCCGTGCACTGCCTAGCCTTGCGTTGTCGTGCATTAGCCTTCCCTTCCCTCACCGTACCTTGCCTTGCGTTACCCTTTCTTTGCCTTGCCGAGCACTGCCTAGCCTTGAGTTGTCGTGCCTTAGCCTTGTTTCCGCTTACCGTGCCGTTCCTTCCTTTACCTTTGCCTTCCCTTGCCTTCCTTGCCTTCCGTTACTCTTTGCTTGCCTTCCGTGCATTGCCTAGCCTTGCGTTGTCCTGCCTTAGCCTTGCCTCGCCTGACCGTGCCTTGCCTTGCGTTACCCTTTCCTTGCCTTGCCGTGCATTGCCTAATCCTGCGTTGTCGTGCCTTAGCCTTGTTTCCCCTTACCGTGCCGTTCCTTCCGTTACCCTTGCCTTCCCTTGCTTTCCCTTGCCTTTCTTTCCTTCCGTTACTCTTTCCTTGCCTTGCCGAGCACTGCCTAGCCTTGCGTTGTCGTGCCTTAGCCTTGCGTCGCCTGACCGTGCCTTGCCTTGCGTTACCCTTTCTTTGCCTTGCCGTGCATTGCCTAGTCCTGCGTTGTCGTGCCTTAGCCTTGTTTCCCCGTACCGTGCCGTTCCTTCCGTTAGCCTTGCCTTCCCTTGCTTTCCCTTGCCTTTCTTTCCTTCCGTTACTCTTTCCTTGCCTAGCCGTGCACTGCCTAGCCGTGCGTTGTCGTGCCTTAGCCTTGTTTCCCCTTGCTGTGCCGTTCCTTCCGTTACACTTGCCTTGCCTTTCTTTGCCTTGCCTTCCTTTCCTTCCGTTACTCTTTCCTTGCCTAGCCGTGCATTGCCTAGCCTTGCGTTGTCGTGCATTAGCCTTGCCTCGCCTGACCGTGCCTTGCCTTGCGTTACCCTTTCCTTGCCTTGCCTTGCATTGCCTAGTCCTGAGTTGTCGTGCCTTAGCCTTGTTTCCGCTTACCGTGCCGTTCCTTCCTTTACCTTTGCCTTCCCTTGCCTTCCTTGCCTTCCGTTACTCTTTGCTTGCCTTCCGTGCATTGCCTAGCCTTGCGTTGTCCTGCCTTAGCCTTGCCTCGCCTGACCGTGCCTTGCCTTGCGTTACCCTTTCCTTGCCTTGCCGTGCATTGCCTAATCCTGCGTTGTCGTGCCTTAGCCTTGTTTCCCCTTACCGTGCCGTTCCTTCCGTTACCCTTGCCTTCCCTTGCTTTCCCTTGCCTTTCTTTCCTTCCGTTACTCTTTCCTTGCCTTGCCGAGCACTGCCTAGCCTTGCGTTGTCGTGCATTAGCCTTGCCTCGACTGACCGTGCCTTGCCTTGCGTTATGCTTTCCTTACCTTGCCGTGCATTGCCTAGCCCTGCATTGTCGTGCATTAGCCTTGCCTTTCCTCACCGTGCCTTGCCTTGCGTTACCCTTTCCTTGCTTGAACGTGCATTGCCTAGCCGTGCGTTGCCGTGCCTTACCCTTGTTTCCCCTTGCCGTGCCTTGCCTTTTGTTACACTTGCCTTGCCTTGCTTTGCCTTGCCTTCCTCTCCTTCCGTTACTCTTTCCTTGCCTAGCCGTGCATTGCCTAGCCTTGCGTTGTCGTGCATTAGCCTTGCCTCGCCTGACCGTGCCTTGCCTTGCGTTACGCTTTCTTTGCCTTGCCGTGCATTGCCTAGTCCTGCGTTGTCGTGCCTTAGCCTTGTTTCCCCTTACCGTGCCGTTCCTTCCGTTACCCTTGCCTTCCCTTGCTTTCCCTTGCCTTTCTTTCCTTCCGTTACTCTTTCCTTGCCTTGCCGAGCACTGCCTAGCCTTGCGTTGTCGTGCCTTAGCCTTGCCTCGCCTGACCGTGCCTTGCCTTGCGTTACCCTTTCCTTGCCTTGCCGTGCATTGCCTAGTCCTTGCGTTGTCGTGCCTTAGCCTTGTTTCGCCTGACCGTACCGTGCCTTGCGTTACCCTTTCCGTTAGCCTTCCTTGCCGTGCATTGCCTAGCCTTGCTTTTTCGTGCATTAGCGTTGCCTCGCCTGACCGTGCCTTTCCTTCCGTTACTCTTTCCCTTGCCTAGCCGTGCACTGCCTAGTCCGTGCGTTGTCGTGCCTTAGCCTTGTTTCCCCTTAACGTGCCGTTCCGTCCGTTGCCCTTGCCTACCCTTGCTTTCCCTTGCCTTCCTTGCCTTCCGTTACTCTTTACTTACCTTCCGTGCATTGCCTAGCCTTGCGTTGTCGTGCCTTAGCCTTGCGTCGCCTGACCGTGCCTTGCCTTGCGTTACCCTTTCTTTGCCTTGCCGTGCATTGCCTAGTCCTGCGTTGTCGTGCCTTAGCCTTGTTTCCCCGTACCGTGCCGTTCCTTCCGTTAGCCTTGCTTTCCCTTGCTTTCCCTTGCCTTTCTTTCCTTCCGTTACTCTTTCCTTGCCTAGCCGTGCACTGCCTAGCCGTGCGTTGTCGTGCCTTACCCTTGTTTCCCCTTGCTGTGCCGTTCCTTCCGTTACACTTGCCTTGCCTTTCTTTGCCTTGCCTTCCTTTCCTTCCGTTACTCTTTCCTTGCCTAGCTGTGCACTGCCTAGCCTTGCGTTGTCGTGCCTTAGCCTTCCCTTGCCTCACCGTACCTTGCCTTGCGTTACCCTTTCCTTGCCTTGCCGTGCACTGCCTAGCCTTGCGTTGTCGTGCCTTACCCTTGTTTCCCCTTGCCGTGCCGTGCCTTTTGTTACACTTGCCTTGCCTTGCATTGCTTTGCCTTCCTTTCCTTCCGTTACTCTTTCCTTGCCTAGCCGTGCATTGCCTAGCCTTGCGTTGTCGTGCATTAGCCTTGCCTCGCCTGACCGTGCCTTGCCTTGCGTTACCCTTTCCTTCCCTTGCCGTGCATTGCCGAGCCGTGCGTTGTCTTGCCTTAGCCTTGTTTCCCCTTGCTGTGCCGTTTCTTCCGTTACACGTGCCTTGCCTTACTTTGCCTTGCCTTCCTTTCCTTCCCTTTCCTTGCCTAGCCGTGCACTGCCTAGCCGTGCGTTGTCGTGCCTTAGCCTTGTTTCCGCTTACCGTGCCGTTCCTTCCTTTACCTTTGCCTTCCCTTGCCTTCCTTGCCTTCCGTTACTCTTTGCTTGCCTTCCGTGCATTGCCTAGCCTTGCGTTGTCCTGCCTTAGCCTTGCCTCGCCTGACCGTGCCTTGCCTTGCGTTACCCTTTCCTTGCCTTGCCGTGCATTGCCTAGTCCTGCGTTGTCGTGCCTTAGCCTTGTTTCCCCTTACCGTGCCGTTTCTTCCGTTACCCTTGCCTTCCCTTGCTTTCCCTTGCCTTTCTTTCCTTCCGTTACTCTTTCCTTGCCTTGCCGAGCACTGCCTAGCCTTGCGTTTTCGTGCATTAGACTTGCCTCGCCTGACCGTGCCTTGCCTTGCGTTATGCTTTCCTTGCCTTGCCGTGCATTGCCTAGCCCTGCATTGTCGTGCATTAGCCTTGCCTTTCCTCACCGTGCCTTGCCTTGCGTTACCCTTTCCTTGCTTGGCCGTGCATTGCCTAGCCGTGCGTTGCCGTGCCTTACCCTTGTTTCCCCTTGCCGTGCCTTGCCTTTTGTTACACTTGCCTTGCCTTGCTTTGCCTTGCCTTCCTCTCCTTCCGTTACTCTTTCCTTGCCTAGCCGTGCATTGCCTAGCCTTGCGTTGTCGTGCCTTAGCCTTGCCTCGCCTGACCGTGCATTGCCTTGCGTTACTCTTTCCTTGCCTTGCCGTGCATTGCCTAGCCTTGCGTTGTCGTGCATTAGCCTTGCCTCGCCTGACCGTGCCTTGCCTTGCGTTACCCTTTCCTTGCCTTGCCGTGCATTGCCTAGCCGTGCTTTTTCGTGCATTAGCGTTGCCTCGCCTGACCGTGCCTTGCCTTGCGTTACCCTTTCCTTGCCTTGCCGTGCATTGCCTAGTCCTGCGTTGTCGTGCCTTAGCCTTGTTTCCCCGTACCGTGCCGTTCCTTCCGTTAGCCTTGCCTTCCCTTGCTTTCCCTTGCCTTTCTTTCCTTCCGTTACTCTTTCCTTGCCTAGCCGTGCACTGCCTAGCCGTGCGTTGTCGTGCCTTAGCCTTGTTTCCCCTTGCTGTGCCGTTCCTTCCGTTACACTTGCCTTGCCTTTCTTTGCCTTGCCTTCCTTTCCTTCCGTTACTCTTTCCTTGCCTAGCCGTGCATTGCCTAGCCTTGCGTTGTCATGCATTAGCCTTGCCTCGCCTGACCGTGCCTTGGCTTGCGTTACCCTTTCCTTGCCTTGCCTTGCATTGCCTAGTCCTGAGTTGTCGTGCCTTAGCCTTGTTTCCGCTTACCGTGCCGTTCCTTCCTTTACCTTTGCCTTCCCTTGCCTTCCTTGCCTTCCGTTACTCTTTGCTTGCCTTCCGTGCATTGCCTAGCCTTGCGTTGTCCTGCCTTAGCCTTGCCTCGCCTGACCGTGCCTTGCCTTGCGTTACCCTTTCCTTGCCTTGCCGTGCATTGCCTAATCCTGCGTTGTCGTGCCTTAGCCTTGTTTCCCCTTACCGTGCCGTTCCTTCCGTTACCCTTGCCTTCCCTTGCTTTCCCTTGCCTTTCTTTCCTTCCCTTACTCTTTCCTTGCCTTGCCGAGCACTGCCTAGCCTTGCGTTGTCGTGCATTAGCCTTGCCTCGCCTGACCGTGCCTTGCCTTGCGTTATGCTTTCCTTGCCTTGCCGTGCATTGCCTAGCCCTGCATTGTCGTGCATTAGCCTTGCCTTTCCTCACCGTGCCTTGCCTTGCGTTACCCTTTCCTTGCTTGGCCGTGCATTGCCTAGCCGTGCGTTGCCGTGCCTTACCCTTGTTTCCCCTTGCCGTGCCTTGCCTTTTGTTACACTTGCCTTGCCTTGCTTTGCCTTGCCTTCCTCTCCTTCCGTTACTCTTTCCTTGCCTAGCCGTGCATTGCCTAGCCTTGCGTTGTCGTGCATTAGCCTTGCCTCGCCTGACCGTGCCTTGCCTTGCGTTACCCTTTCTTTGCCTTGCCGTGCATTGCCTAGTCCTGCGTTGTCGTGCCTTAGCCTTGTTTCCCCTTACCGTGCCGTTCCTTCCGTTACCCTTGCCTTCCCTTGCTTTCCCTTGCCTTTCTTTCCTTCCGTTACTCTTTCCTTGCCTTGCCGAGCACTGCCTAGCCTTGCGTTGTCGTGCATTAGCCTTGCCTCGCCTGACCGTGCCTTGCCTTGCGTTTTGCTTTCCTTCCCTTGCCGTGCATTGCCTAGCCCTGCATTGTCGTGCATTAGCCTTGCCTTTCCTCACCGTGCCTTGCCTTGCGTTACCCTTTCCTTGCTTGGCCGTGCATTGCCTAGCCGTGCGTTGCCGTGCCTTACCTTTGTTTCCCCTTGCCGTGCCTTGCCTTTTGTTACACTTGCCTTGGCTTGCTTTGCCTTGCCTTCCTCTCCTTCCGTTACCCTTTCTTTGCCTTGCCGTGCATTGCCTAGTCCTGCGTTGTCGTGCCTTAGCCTTGTTTCCCCTTACCGTGCCGTTCCTTCCGTTACCCTTGCCTTCCCTTGCTTTCCCTTGCCTTTCTTTCCTTCCGTTACTCTTTCCTTGCCTTGCCGAGCACTGCCTAGCCTTCCGTTGTCGTGCATTAGCCTTGCCTCGCCTGACCGTGCATTGCCTTGCGTTACCCTTTCCTTGCCTTGCCGTGCATTGCCTAGCCTTGCGTTGTCGTGCATTAGCCTTGCCTCCCCTTAACGCCTGACCGTGCCTTGCCTTGCGTTACCCTTTCCTTGCCTTGCCGTGCATTGCCTAGCCGTGCTTTTTCGTGCATTAGCGTTGCCTCGCCTGACCGTGCCTTGCCTTGCGTTACCCTTTCCTTGCCTTGCCGTGCATTGCCTAGTCCTGCGTTGTCGTGCCTTAGCCTTGTTTCCCCGTACCGTGCCGTTCCTTCCGTTAGCCTTGCCTTCCCTTGCTTTCCCTTGCCTTTCTTTCCTTCCGTTACTCTTTCCTTGCCTAGCCGTGCACTGCCTAGCCGTGCGTTGTCGTGCCTTAGCCTTGTTTCCCCTTGCTGTGCCGTTCCTTCCGTTACACTTGCCTTGCCTTTCTTTGCCTTGCCTTCCTTTCCTTCCGTTACTCTTTACTTACCTTCCGTGCATTGCCTAGCCTTGCGTTGTCGTGCCTTAGCCTTGCGTCGCCTGACCGTGCCTTGCCTTGCTTTACCCTTTCTTTGCCTTGCCGTGCATTGCCTAGTCCTGCGTTGTCGTGCCTTAGCCTTGTTTCCCCGTACCGTGCCGTTCCTTCCGTTAGCCTTGCCTTCCCTTGCTTTCCCTTGCCTTTCTTTCCTTCCGTTACTCTTTCCTTGCCTTGCCGTGCACTGCCTAGCCTTGCGTTGTCGTGCCTTACCCTTGTTTCCCCTTGCCGTGCCGTGCCTTTTGTTGCACTTGCCTTGCCTTGCTTTGCTTTGCCTTCCTTTCCTTCCGTTACTCTTTCCTTGCCTAGCCGTGCATTGCCAAGCCGTGCGTTGTCTTGCCTTAGCCTTGTTTCCCCTTGCTGTGCCGTTTCTTCCGTTACACTTGCCTTGCCTTACTTTGCCTTGCCTTCCTTTCCTTCCGTTACTCTTTCCTTGCCTAGCCGTGCACTGCCTAGACTTGCGTTTTCGTGCCTTAGCCTTGTTTCCCCGTACCGTGCCGTTCCTTCCGTTAGCCTTGCCTTCCCTTGCTTTCCCTTGCCTTTCTTTCCTTCCGTTACTCTTTTCCTGCCTAGCCGTGCACTGCCTAGCCGTGCGTTGTCGTGCCTTAGCCTTGTTTCCCCTTGCTGTGCCGTTCCTTCCGTTACACTTGCCTTGCCTTTCTTTGCCTTGCCTTCCTTTCCTTCCGTTACTCTTTCCTTGCCTAGCCGTGCATTGCCTAGCCTTGCGTTGTCGTGCATTACCCTTGCCTCGCCTGACCGTGCCTTGCCTTGCGTTACCCTTTCTTTGCCTTGCCGTGCATTGCCTAGTCCTGCGTTGTCGTGCCTTAGCCTTCTTTCCCCTTACCGTGCCGTTCCTTCCGTTACCCTTGCCTTCCCTTGCTTTCCCTTGCCTTTCTTTCCTTCCGTTACTCTTTCCTTGCCTTGCCGAGCACTGCCTAGCCTTGCGTTGTCGTGCATTAGCCTTGCCTCGCCTGACCGTGCATTGCCTTGCGTTACCCTTTCCTTGCCTTGCCGGGCATTGCTTAGTCCTGCGTTGTCGTGCCTTAGGCTTGTTTCCCCTTAACGTGCCGTTCCGTCCGTGGCCCTTGCCTACCCTTGCTTTCCCTTGCCTTCCTTGCCTTCCGTTACTCTTAACTTACCTTCCGTGCATTGCCTAGCCTTGCGTTGTCGTGCCTTAGCCTTGCGTCGCCTGACCGTGCCTTGCCTTGCGTTACCCTTTCTTTGCCTTGCCGTGCATTGCCTAGTCCTGCGTTGTCGTGCCTTAGCCTTGTTTCCCCGTACCGTGCCGTTCCTTCCGTTAGCCTTGCCTTCCCTTGCTTTCCCTTGCCTTTCTTTCCTTCCGTTACTCTTTCCTTGCCTAGCCGTGCACTGCCTAGCCGTGCGTTGTCGTGCCTTAGCCTTGTTTCCCCTTGCTGTGCCGTTCCTTCCGTTACACTTGCCTTGCCTTTCTTTGCCTTGCCTTCCTTTCCTTCCGTTACTCTTTCCTTGCCTAGCCGTGCACTGCCTAGCCTTGCGTTGTCGTGCATTAGCCTTCCCTTCGCCTCACCGTACCTTGCCTTGCGTTACCCTTTCCTTGCCTTGCCTTGCACTGCCTAGTCCTTGCGTTGTCGTGCCTTACCCTTGTTTCCCCTTGCCGTGCCGTTCCTTCCTGTTACAATTGCCTTGCCTTCCCTTGCCTTCCTTGCCTTCCGTTACTCTTTGCTTGCCTTCCGTGCATTGCCAAGCCTTGCGTTGTCCTGCCTTAGCCTTGCCTCGCCTGACCGTGCCTTGCCTTGCGTTACCCTTTCCTTGCCTTGCCGTGCATTGCCTAATCCTGCGTTGTCGTGCCTTAGCCTTGTTTCCCCTTACCGTGCCGTTCCTTCCGTTACCCTTGCCTTCCCTTGCTTTCCCTTGCCTTTCGTTCCTTCCGTTACTCTTTCCTTGCCTTGCCGAGCACTGCCTAGCCTTGCGTTGTCGTGCATTAGCCTTGCCTCGCCTGACCGTGCCTTGCCTTGCGTTATGCTTTCCTTACCTTGCCGTGCATTGCCTAGCCCTGCATTGTCGTGCATTAGCCTTGCCTTTCCTCACCGTGCCTTGCCTTGCGTTACCCTTTCCTTGCTTGGCCGTGCATTGCCTAGCCGTGCGTTGCCGTGCCTTACCCTTGTTTCCCCTTGCCGTGCCTTGCCTTTTGTTACACTTGCCTTGCCTTGCTTTGCCTTGCCTTCCTCTCCTTCCGTTACTCTTTCCTTGCCTAGCCGTGCATTGCCTAGCCTTGCGTTGTCGTGCATTAGCCTTGCCTCGCCTGACCGTGCCTTGCCTTGCGTTACGCTTTCTTTGCCTTGCCGTGCATTGCCTAGTCCTGCGTTGTCGTGCCTTAGCCTTGTTTCCCCTTCCCGTGCCGTTCCTTCCGTTACCCTTGCCTTCCCTTGCTTTCCCTTGCCTTTCTTTCCTTCCGTTACTCTTTCCTTGCCTTGCCGAGCACTGCCTAGCCTTGCGTTGTCGTGCCTTAGCCTTGCCTCGCCTGACCGTGCATTGCCTTGCGTTACTCTTTCCTTGCCTTGCCGTGCATTGCCTAGCCTTGCGTTGTCGTGCATTAGCCTTGCCTCGCCTGACCGTGCCTTGCCTTGCGTTACCCTTTCCTTGCCTTGCCGTGCATTGCCTAGCCGTGCTTTTTCGTGCATTAGCGTTGCCTCGCCTGACCGTGCCTTGCCTTGCGTTACCCTTTCCTTGCCTTGCCGTGCATTGCCTAGTCCTGCGTTGTCGTGCCTTAGGCTTGTTTCCCCTTAACGTGCCGTTCCGTCCGTTGCCCTTCCTACCCTTGCTTTCCCTTGCCTTCCTTGCCTTCCGTTACTCTTTACTTACCTTCCGTGCATTGCCTAGCCTTGCGTTGTCGTGCCTTAGCCTTGCGTCGCCTGACCGTGCCTTGCCTTGCGTTACCCTTTCTTTGCCTTGCCGTGCATTGCCTAGTCCTGCGTTGTCGTGCCTTAGCCTTGTTTCCCCGTACCGTGCCGTTCCTTCCGTTAGCCTTGCCTTCCCTTGCTTTCCCTTGCCTTTCTTTCCTTCCGTTACTCTTTCCTTGCCTAGCCGTGCACTGCCTAGCCGTGCGTTGTCGTGCCTTAGCCTTGTTTCCCCTTGCTGTGCCGTTCCTTCCGTTACACTTGCCTTGCCTTGCTTTGCTTTGCCTTCCTTTCCTTCCGTTACTCTTTCCTTGCCTAGCCGTGCATTGCCTAGCCTTGCGTTGTCGTGCATTAGCCTTCCCTTGCCTCACCGTGCCTTGCCTTGCGTTACCCTTTCCTTCCCTTGCCGTGCAATGCCTAGTCGTGCGTTGTCGTGCCTTACCCTTGTTTCCCCTTGCCGTGCCGTGCCTTTTGTTACACTTGCCTTGCCTTGCATTGCTTTGCCTTCCTTTCCTTCCGTTACTCTTTCCTTGCCTTGCCGTGCATTGCCTAGCCTTGCGTTGTCGTGCATTAGCCTTGCCTCGCCTGACCGTGCCTTGCCTTGCGTTACCCTTTCGTTCCCTTGCCGTGCATTGCCTAGCCGTGCGTTGTCTTGCCTTAGCCTTGTTTCCCCTTGCTGTGCCGTTTCTTCCGTTACACGTGCCTTGCCTTACTTTGCCTTGCCTTCCTTTCCTTCCCTTTCCTTGCCTAGCCGTGCACTGCCTAGCCGTGCGTTGTCGTGCCTTAGCCTTGTTTCCGCTTACCGTGCCGTTCCTTCCTTTACCTTTGCCTTCCCTTGCCTTCCTTGCCTTCCGTTACTCTTTGCTTACCTTCCGTGCATTGCCTAGACTTGCGTTGTCCTGCCTTAGCCTTGCCTCGCCTGACCGTGCCTTGCCTTGCGTTACCCTTTCCTTGCCTTGCCGTGCATTGCCTAGTCCTGCGTTGTCGTGCCTTAGCCTTGTTTCCCCTTACCGTGCCGTTCCTTCCGTTACCCTTGCCTTCCCTTGCTTTCCTTTGCCTTTCTTTCCTTCCGTTACTCTTTCCTTGCCTTGCCGAGCACTGCCTAGCCTTGCGTTGTCGTGCATTAGCCTTGCCTCGCCTGACCGTGCCTTGCCTTGCGTTTTGCTTTCCTTCCCTTGCCGTGCATTGCCTAGCCCTGCATTGTCGTGCATTAGCCTTGCCTTTCCTCACCGTGCCTTGCCTTGCGTTACCCTTTCCTTGCTTGGCCGTGCATTGCCTAGCCGTGCGTTGCCGTGCCTTACCTTTGTTTCCCCTTGCCGTGCCTTGCCTTTTGTTACACTTGCCTTGGCTTGCTTTGCCTTGCCTTCCTCTCCTTCCGTTACCCTTTCTTTGCCTTGCCGTGCATTGCCTAGTCCTGCGTTGTCGTGCCTTAGCCTTGTTTCCCCTTACCGTGCCGTTCCTTCCGTTACCCTTGCCTTCCCTTGCTTTCCCTTGCCTTTCTTTCCTTCCGTTACTCTTTCCTTGCCTTGCCGAGCACTGCCTAGCCTTGCGTTGTCGTGCATTAGCCTTGCCTCGCCTGACCGTGCATTGCCTTGCGTTACCCTTTCCTTGCCTTGCCGTGCATTGCCTAGCCTTGCGTTGTCGTGCATTAGCCTTGCCTCGCCTGACCGTGCCTTGCCTTGCGTTACCCTTTCCTTGCCTTGCCGTGCATTGCCTAGCCGTGCTTTTTCGTGCATTAGCGTTGCCTCGCCTGACCGTGCCTTGCCTTGCGTTACCCTTTCCTTGCCTTGCCGTGCATTGCCTAGTCCTGCGTTGTCGTGCCTTAGCCTTGTTTCCCCGTACCGTGCCGTTCCTTCCGTTAGCCTTGCCTTCCCTTGCTTTCCCTTGCCTTTCTTTCCTTCCGTTACTCTTTCCTTGCCTAGCCGTGCACTGCCTAGCCGTGCGTTGTCGTGCCTTTGCCTTGTTTCCCCTTGCTGTGCCGTTCCTTCCGTTACACTTGCCTTGCCTTTCTTTGCCTTGCCTTCCTTTCCTTCCGTTACTCTTTCCTTGCCTAGCCGTGCACTGACTAGACTTGCGTTGTCGTGCCTTAGCCTTGGCTCGCCTGACCGTGCCTTGCCTTGCGTTACCCTTTCCTTGCTTGGCCGTGCATTGCCTAGCCGTGCGTTGCCGTGCCTTACCCTTGTTTCCCCTTGCCGTGCCTTGCCTTTTGTTACACTTGCCTTGCCTTGCTTTGCCTTGCCTTCCTCTCCTTCCGTTACTCTTTCCTTTCCTAGCCGTGCATTGCCTAGCCTTGCGTTGTCGTGCATTAGCCTTGCCTCGCCTGACCGTGCCTTGCCTTGCGTTACCCTTTCTTTGCCTTGCCGTGCATTGCCTAGTCCTGCGTTGTCGTGCCTTAGGCTTGTTTCCCCTTAACGTGCCGTTCCGTCCGTGGCCCTTGCCTACCCTTGCTTTCCCTTGCCTTCCTTGCCTTCCGTTACTCTTAACTTACCTTCCGTGCATTGCCTAGCCTTGCGTTGTCGTGCCTTAGCCTTGCGTCGCCTGACCGTGCCTTGACTTGCGTTAACCTTTCTTTGCCTTGCCGTGCATTGCCTAGTCCTGCGTTGTCGTGCCTTAGCCTTGTTTCCCCGTACCGTGCCGTTCCTTCCGTTAGCCTTGCCTTCCCTTGCTTTCCCTTGCCTTTCTTTCCTTCCGTTACTCTTTCCCTGCCTAGCCGTGCACTGCCTAGCCGTGCGTTGTCGTGCCTTAGCCTTGTTTCCCCTTGCTGTGCCGTTCCTTCCGTTACACTTGCCTTGCCTTTCTTTGCCTTGCCTTCCTTTCCTTCCGTTACTCTTTCCTTGCCTAGCCGTGCATTGCCTAGCCTTGCGTTGTCGTGCATTAGCCTTGCCTCGCCTGACCGTGCCTTGCCTTGCGTTACCCTTTCCTTGCCTTGCCTTGCATTGCCTAGTCCTGAGTTGTCGTGCCTTAGCCTTGTTTCCGCTTACCGTGCCGTTCCTTCCTTTACCTTTGCCTTCCCTTGCCTTCCTTGCCTTCCGTTACTCTTTGCTTGCCTTCCGTGCATTGCCAAGCCTTGCGTTGTCCTGCCTTAGCCTTGCCTCGCCTGACCGTGCCTTGCCTTGCGTTACCCTTTCCTTGCCTTGCCGTGCATTGCCTAATCCTGCGTTGTCGTGCCTTAGCCTTGTTTCCCCTTACCGTGCCGTTCCTTCCGTTACCCTTGCCTTCCCTTGCTTTCCCTTGCCTTTCGTTCCTTCCGTTACTCTTTCCTTGCCTTGCCGAGCACTGCCTAGCCTTGCGTTGTCGTGCATTAGCCTTGCCTCGCCTGACCGTGCCTTGCCTTGCGTTATGCTTTCCTTACCTTGCCGTGCATTGCCTAGCCCTGCATTGTCGTGCATTAGCCTTGCCTTTCCTCACCGTGCCTTGCCTTGCGTTACCCTTTCCTTGCTTGGCCGTGCATTGCCTAGCCGTGCGTTGCCGTGCCTTACCCTTGTTTCCCCTTGCCGTGCCTTGCCTTTTGTTACACTTGCCTTGCCTTGCTTTGCCTTGCCTTCCTCTCCTTCCGTTACTCTTTCCTTGCCTAGCCGTGCATTGCCTAGCCTTGCGTTGTCGTGCATTAGCCTTGCCTCGCCTGACCGTGCCTTGCCTTGCGTTACGCTTTCTTTGCCTTGCCGTGCATTGCCTAGTCCTGCGTTGTCGTGCCTTAGCCTTGTTTCCCCTTACCGTGCCGTTCCTTCCGTTACCCTTGCCTTCCCTTGCTTTCCCTTGCCTTTCTTTCCTTCCGTTACTCTTTCCTTGCCTTGCCGAGCACTGCCTAGCCTTGCGTTGCCGTGCCTTAGCCTTGCCTCGCCTGACCGTGCATTGCGTTGCGTTACTCTTTCCTTGCCTTGCCGTGCATTGCCTAGCCTTGCGTTGTCGTGCATTAGCCTTGCCTCGCCTGACCGTGCCTTGCCTTGCGTTACCCTTTCCTTGCCTTGCCGTGCATTGCCTAGCCGTGCGTTGTCTTGCCTTAGCCTTGTTTCCCCTTGCTGTGCCGTTTCTTCCGTTACACTTGCCTTGCCTTACTTTGCCTTGCCTTCCTTTCCTTCCGTTACTCTTTCCTTGCCTAGCCGTGCACTGACTAGCCTTGCGTTGTCGTGCATTAGCCTTGCCTCGCCTGACCGTGCCTTGCCTTGCGTTATGCTTTCCTTACCTTGCCGTGCATTGCCTAGCCCTGCATTGTCGTGCATTAGCCTTGCCTTTCCTCACCGTGCCTTGCCTTGCGTTACCCTTTCCTTGCTTGGCCGTGCATTGCCTAGCCGTGCGTTGCCGTGCCTTACCCTTGTTTCCCCTTGCCGTGCCTTGCCTTTTGTTACACTTGCCTTGCCTTGCTTTGCCTTGCCTTCCTCTCCTTCCGTTACTCTTTCCTTGCCTAGCCGTGCATTGCCTAGCCTTGCGTTGTCGTGCATTAGCCTTGCCTCGCCTGACCGTGCCTTGCCTTGCGTTACGCTTTCTTTGCCTTGCCGTGCATTGCCTAGTCCTGCGTTGTCGTGCCTTAGCCTTGTTTCCCCTTACCGTGCCGTTCCTTCCGTTACCCTTGCCTTCCCTTGCTTTCCCTTGCCTTTCTTTCCTTCCGTTACTCTTTCCTTGCCTTGCCGAGCACTGCCTAGCCTTGCGTTGCCGTGCCTTAGCCTTGCCTCGCCTGACCGTGCATTGCCTTGCGTTACTCTTTCCTTGCCTTGCCGTGCATTGCCTAGCCTTGCGTTGTCGTGCATTAGCCTTGCCTCGCCTGACCGTGCCTTGCCTTGCGTTACCCTTTCCTTGCCTTGCCGTGCATTGCCTAGCCGTGCGTTGTCTTGCCTTAGCCTTGTTTCCCCTTGCTGTGCCGTTTCTTCCGTTACACTTGCCTTGCCTTACTTTGCCTTGCCTTCCTTTCCTTCCGTTACTCTTTCCTTGCCTAGCCGTGCACTGACTAGACTTGCGTTGTCGTGCCTTAGCCTTGGCTCGCCTGACCGTGCCTTGCCTTGTGTTACCCTTTCCTTGCTTGGCCGTGCATTGCCTAGCCGTGCGTTGCCGTGCCTTACCCTTGTTTCCCCTTGCCGTGCCTTGCCTTTTGTTACACTTGCCTTGCCTTGCTTTGCCTTGCCTTCCTCTCCTTCCGTTACTCTTTCCTTTCCTAGCCGTGCATTGCCTAGCCTTGCGTTGTCGTGCATTAGCCTTGCCTCGCCTGACCGTGCCTTGCCTTGCGTTACCCTTTCTTTGCCTTGCCGTGCATTGCCTAGTCCTGCGTTGTCGTGCCTTAGCCTTGTTTCCCCTTACCGTGCCGTTCCTTCCGTTACCCTTGCCTTCCCTTGCTTTCCCTTGCCTTTCTTTCCTTCCGTTACTCTTTCCTTGCCTTGCCGAGCACTGCCTAGCCTTGCGTTGTCGTGCATTAGCCTTGCCTCGCCTGACCGTGCCTTGCCTTGCGTTATGCTTTCCTTGCCTTGCCGTGCATTGCCTAACCCTGCATTGTAGTGCATTAGCCTTGCCTTTCCTCACCGTGCCTTGCTTTGCGTTACCCTTTCCTTGCTTGGCCGTGCATTGCCTAGCCGTGCGTTGCCGTGCCTTACCCTTGTTTCCCCTTGCCGTGCCTTGCCTTTTGTTACACTTGCCTTGCCTTGCTTTGCCTTGCCTTCCTCTCCTTCCGTTACTCTTTCCTTGCCTAGCCGTGCATTGCCTAGCCTTGCGTTGTCGTGCATTAGCCTTGCCTCGCCTGACCGTGCCTTGCCTTGCGTTACCCTTTCTTTGCCTTGCCGTGCATTGCCTAGTCCTGCGTTGTCGTGCCTTAGCCTTGTTTCCCCTTACCGTGCCGTTCCTTCCGTTACCCTTGCCTTCCCTTGCTTTCCCTTGCCTTTCTTTCCTTCCGTTACTCTTTCCTTGCCTTGCCGAGCACTGCCTAGCCTTGCGTTGTCGTGCATTAGCCTTGCCTCGCCTGACCGTGCATTGCCTTGCGTTACCCTTTCCTTGCCTTGCCGGGCATTGCCTAGTCCTGCGTTGTCGTGCCTTAGGCTTGTTTCCCCTTAACGTGCCGTTCCGTCCGTGGCCCTTGCCTACCCTTGCTTTCCCTTGCCTTCCTTGCCTTCCGTTACTCTTAACTTACCTTCCGTGCATTGCCTAGCCTTGCGTTGTCGTGCCTTAGCCTTGCGTCGCCTGACCGTGCCTTGCCTTGCGTTAACCTTTCTTTGCCTTGCCGTGCATTGCCTAGTCCTGCGTTGTCGTGCCTTAGCCTTGTTTCCCCGTACCGTGCCGTTCCTTCCGTTAGCCTTGCCTTCCCTTGCTTTCCCTTGCCTTTCTTTCCTTCCGTTACTCTTTCCCTGCCTAGCCGTGCACTGCCTAGCCGTGCGTTGTCGTGCCTTAGCCTTGTTTCCCCTTGCTGTGCCGTTCCTTCCGTTACACTTGCCTTGCCTTTCTTTGCCTTGCCTTCCTTTCCTTCCGTTACTCTTTCCTTGCCTAGCCGTGCATTGCCTAGCCTTGCGTTGTCGTGCATTAGCCTTGCCTCGCCTGACCGTGCCTTGCCTTGCGTTACCCTTTCCTTGCCTTGCCTTGCATTGCCTAGTCCTGAGTTGTCGTGCCTTAGCCTTGTTTCCGCTTACCGTGCCGTTCCTTCCTTTACCTTTGCCTTCCCTTGCCTTCCTTGCCTTCCGTTACTCTTTGCTTGCCTTCCGTGCATTGCCAAGCCTTGCGTTGTCCTGCCTTAGCCTTGCCTCGCCTGACCGTGCCTTGCCTTGCGTTACCCTTTCCTTGCCTTGCCGTGCATTGCCTAATCCTGCGTTGTCGTGCCTTAGCCTTGTTTCCCCTTACCGTGCCGTTCCTTCCGTTACCCTTGCCTTCCCTTGCTTTCCCTTGCCTTTCGTTCCTTCCGTTACTCTTTCCTTGCCTTGCCGAGCACTGCCTAGCCTTGCGTTGTCGTGCATTAGCCTTGCCTCGCCTGACCGTGCCTTGCCTTGCGTTATGCTTTCCTTACCTTGCCGTGCATTGCCTAGCCCTGCATTGTCGTGCATTAGCCTTGCCTTTCCTCACCGTGCCTTGCCTTGCGTTACCCTTTCCTTGCTTGGCCGTGCATTGCCTAGCCGTGCGTTGCCGTGCCTTACCCTTGTTTCCCCTTGCCGTGCCTTGCCTTTTGTTACACTTGCCTTGCCTTGCTTTGCCTTGCCTTCCTCTCCTTCCGTTACTCTTTCCTTGCCTAGCCGTGCATTGCCTAGCCTTGCGTTGTCGTGCATTAGCCTTGCCTCGCCTGGCCGTGCCTTGCCTTGCGTTACGCTTTCTTTGCCTTGCCGTGCATTGCCTAGTCCTGCGTTGTCGTGCCTTAGCCTTGTTTCCCCTTACCGTGCCGTTCCTTCCGTTACCCTTGCCTTCCCTTGCTTTCCCTTGCCTTTCTTTCCTTCCGTTACTCTTTCCTTGCCTTGCCGAGCACTGCCTAGCCTTGCGTTGTCGTGCCTTAGCCTTGCCTCGCCTGACCGTGCATTGCCTTGCGTTACTCTTTCCTTGCCTTGCCGTGCATTGCCTAGCCTTGCGTTGTCGTGCATTAGCCTTGCCTCGCCTGACCGTGCCTTGCCTTGCGTTACCCTTTCCTTGCCTTGCCGTGCATTGCCCAGCCGTGCTTTTTCGTGCATTAGCGTTGCCTCGCCTGACCGTGCCTTGCCTTGCGTTACCCTTTCCTTGCCTTGCCGTGCATTGCCTAGTCCTGCGTTGTCGTGCCTTAGGCTTGTTTCCCCTTAACGTGCCGTTCCGTCCGTTGCCCTTGCCTACCCTTGCTTTCCCTTGCCTTCCTTGCCTTCCGTTACTCTTTACTTACCTTCCGTGCATTGCCTAGCCTTGCGTTGTCGTGCCTTAGCCTTGCGTCGCCTGACCGTGCCTTGCCTTGCGTTACCCTTTCTTTGCCTTGCCGTGCATTGCCTAGTCCTGCGTTGTCGTGCCTTAGCCTTGTTTCCCCGTACCGTGCCGTTCCTTCCGTTAGCCTTGCCTTCCCTTGCTTTCCCTTGCCTTTCTTTCCTTCCGTTACTCTTTCCTTGCCTAGCCGTGCACTGCCTAGCCGTGCGTTGTCGTGCCTTAGCCTTGTTTCCCCTTGCTGTGCCGTTCCTTCCGTTACACTTGCCTTGCCTTTCTTTGCCTTGCCTTCCTTTCCTTCCGTTACTCTTTCCTTGCCTAGCTGTGCACTGCCTAGCCTTGCGTTGTCGTGCATTAGCCTTCCCTTGCCTCACCGTACCTTGCCTTGCGTTACCCTTTCCTTGCCTTGCCGTGCACTGCCTAGCCTTGCGTTGTCGTGCCTTACCCTTGTTTCCCCTTGCCGTGCCGTGCCTTTTGTTACACTTGCCTTGCCTTGCATTGCTTTGCCTTCCTTTCCTTCCGTTACTCTTTCCTTGCCTAGCCGTGCATTGCCTAGCCTTGCGTTGTCGTGCATTAGCCTTGCCTCGCCTGACCGTGCCTTGCCTTGCGTTACCCTTTCCTTCCCTTGCCGTGCATTGCCTAGCCGTGCGTTGTCTTGCCTTAGCCTTGTTTCCCCTTGCTGTGCCGTTTCTTCCGTTACACTTGCCTTGCCTTACTTTGCCTTGCCTTCCTTTCCTTCCCTTTCCTTGCCTAGCCGTGCACTGCCTAGCCGTGCGTTGTCGTGCCTTAGCCTTGTTTCCGCTTACCGTGCCGTTCCTTCCTTTACCTTTGCCTTCCCTTGCCTTCCTTGCCTTCCGTTACTCTTTGCTTGCCTTCCGTGCATTGCCTAGACTTGCGTTGTCCTGCCTTAGCCTTGCCTCGCCTGACCGTGCCTTGCCTTGCGTTACCCTTTCTTTGCCTTGCCGTGCATTGCCTAGTCCTGCGTTGTCGTGCCTTAGCCTTGTTTCCCCGTACCGTGCCGTTCCTTCCGTTAGCCTTGCCTTCCCTTGCTTTCCCTTGCCTTTCTTTCCTTCCGTTACTCTTTCCTTGCCTAGCCGTGCATTGCCTAGCCTTGCGTTGTCGTGCATTAGCCTTGCCTCGCCTGACCGTGCCTTGCCTTGCGTTACCCTTTCCTTGCCTTGCCTTGCATTGCCTAGTCCTGAGTTGTCGTGCCTTAGCCTTGTTTCCGCTTACCGTGCCGTTCCTTCCTTTACCTTTGCCTTCCCTTGCCTTCCTTGCCTTCCGTTACTCTTTGCTTGCCTTCCGTGCATTGCCTAGCCTTGCGTTGTCCTGCCTTAGCCTTGCCTCGCCTGACCGTGCCTTGCCTTGCGTTACCCTTTCCTTCCCTTGCCGTGCATAGCCTAATCCTGCGTTGTCGTGCCTTAGCCTTGTTTCCCCTTACCGTGCCGTTCCTTCCGTTACCCTTGCCTTCCCGTGCTTTCCCTTGCCTTTCTTTCCTTCCGTTACTCTTTCCTTGCCTTGCCGAGCACTGCCTAGCCTTGCGTTGTCTTGCATTAGCCTTGCCTCGACTGACCGTGCCTTGCCTTGCGTTATGCTTTCCTTACCTTGCCGTGCATTGCCTAGCCCTGCATAGTCGTGCATTAGCCTTGCCTTTCCTCACCGTGCCTTGCCTTGCGTTACCCTTTCCTTGCTTGGCCGTGCATTGCCTAGCCGTGCGTTGCCGTGCCTTACCCTTGTTTCCCCTTGCCGTGCCTTGCCATTTGTTACACTTGCCTTGCCTTGCTTTGCCTTGCCTTCCTCTCCTTCCGTTACTCTTTCCTTGCCTAGCCGTGCATTGCCTAGCCTTGCGTTGTCGTGCATTAGCCTTGCCTCGCCTGACCGTGCCTTGCCTTGCGTTATGCTTTCTTTGCCTTGCCGTGCATTGCCTAGTCCTGCGTTGTCGTGCCTTAGCCTTGTTTCCCCTTACCGTGCCGTTCCTTCCGTTACACTTGCCTTGCCTTGCTTTGCCTTGCCTTCCTCTCCTTCCGTTACTCTTTCCTTGCCTTGCCGTGCATTGCCTAGCCTTGCGTTGTCGTGCATTAGCCTTGCCTCGCCTGACCGTGCCTTGCCTTGCGTTACCCTTTCCTTGCCTTGCCGTGCATTGCCTAGCCGTGCTTTTTCGTGCATTAGCGTTGCCTCGCCTGACCGTGCCTTGCCTTGCGTTACCCTTTCCTTGCCTTGCGGTGCATTGCCTAGTCCTGCGTTGTCGTGCCTTAGCCTTGTTTCCCCGTACCGTGCCGTTCCTTCCGTTAGCCTTGCCTTCCCTTGCTTTCCCTTGCCTTTCTTTCCTTCCGTTACTCTTTCCTTGCCTAGCCGTGCACTGCCTAGCCGTGCATTGTCGTGCCTTAGCCTTGTTTCCCCTTGCTGTGCCGTTCCGTCCGTTACACTTGCCTTGCCTTTCTTTGCCTTGCCTTCCTTTCCTTCCGTTACTCTTTCCTTGCCTAGCTGTGCACTGCCTAGCCTTGCGTTGTCGTGCATTAGCCTTCCCTTGCCTAACCGTACCTTGCCTTGCGTTACCCTTTCCTTGCCTTGCCGTGCACTGCCTAGCCTTGCGTTGTCGTGCCTTCCCCTTGTTTCCCCTTGCCGTGCCGTGCCTTTTGTTACACTTGCCTTGCCTTGCATTGCTTTGCCTTCCTTTCCTTCCGTTACTCTTTCCTTGCCTAGCCGTGCATTGCCTAGCCTTGCGTTGTCGTGCATTAGCCTTGCCTCGCCTGACCGTGCCTTGCCTTGCGTTACCCTTTCCTTCCCTTGCCGTGCATTGCCTAGCCGTGCGTTGTCTTGCCTTAGCCTTGTTTCCCCTTGCTGTGCCGTTTCTTCCGTTACACGTGCCTTGCCTTACTTTGCCTTGCCTTCCTTTCCTTCCCTTTCCTTGCCTAGCCGTGCACTGCCTAGCCGTGCGTTGTCGTGCCTTAGCCTTGTTTCCGCTTACCGTGCCGTTCCTTCCTTTACCTTTGCCTTCCCTTGCCTTCCTTGCCTTCCGTTACTCTTTCCTTGCCTTGCCGTGCATTGCCTAGCCTTGCGTTGTCGTGCCTTAGCCTTGCGTCGCCTGACCGTGCCTTTCCTTGCGTTACCCTTTCTTTGCCTTGCCGTGCATTGCCTAGTCCTGCGTTGTCGTGCCTTAGCCTTGTTTCCCCGTACCGTGCCGTTCCTTCCGTTAGCCTTGCCTTCCCTTGCTTTCCCTTGCCTTTCTTTCCTTCCGTTACTCTTTCCTTGCCTAGCCGTGCACTGCCTAGCCGTGCGTTGTCGTGCCTTAGCTTTGTTTCCCCTTGCTGTGCCGTTCCTTCCGTTACATTTGCCTTGCCTTTCTTTGCCTTGCCTTCCTTTCCTTCCGTTACTCTTTCCTTGCCTAGCCGTGCACTGCCTAGCCTTGCGTTGTCGTGCATTAGCCTTCCCTTGCCTCACCGTACCTTGCCTTGCGTTACCATTTCCTTGCCTTGCCGTACACTGCCTAGCCTTGCGTTGTCGTGCCTTACCCTTGTTTCCCCTTGCCGTGCCGTGCCTTTTGTTACACTTGCCTTGCCTTGCTTTGCTTTGCCTTCCTTTCCTTCCGTTACTCTTTCCTTGCCTAGCCGTGCATTGCCTAGCCTTGCGTTGTCGTGCATTAGCCTTGCCTCGCCTGACCGTGCCTTGCCTTGCGTTACCCTTTCCTTCCCTTGCCGTGCATTGCCTAGCCGTGCGTTGTCTTGCCTTAGCCTTGTTTCCCTTTGCTGTGCCGTTTCTTCCGTTACACTTGCCTTGCCTTACTTTGCCTTGCATTCCTTTCCTTTCGTTACTCTTTCCTTGCCTAGCCGTGCACTGCCTAGCCTTGCGTTGTCGTGCCTTAGCCTTGGCTCGCCTGACCGTGCCTTGCCTTGCGTTACCCTTTCCTTGCTTGGCCGTGCATTGCCTAGCCGTGCGTTGCCGTGCCTTACCCTTGTTTCCCCTTGCCGTGCCTTGCCTTTTGTTACACTTGCCTTGCCTTGCTTTGCCTTCCCTTCCTCTCCTTCCGTTACTCTTTCCTTGCCTAGCCGTGCATTGCCTAGCCTTGCGTTGTCGTGCATTAGCCTTGCCTCGCCTGACCGTGCCTTGCCTTGCGTTACCCTTTCTTTGCCTTGCCGTGCATTGCCTAGTCCTGCGTTGTCGTGCCTTAGCCTTGTTTCCCCTTACCGTGCCGTTCCTTCCGTTACCCTTGCCTTCCCTTGCTTTCCCTTGCCTTTCTTTCCTTCCGTTACTCTTTCCTTGCCTTGCCGAGCACTGCCTAGCCTTGCGTTGTCGTGCATTAGCCTTGCCTCGCCTGACCGTGCCTTGCCTTGCGTTATGCTTTCCTTGCCTTGCCGTGCATTGCCTAGCCCTGCATTGTCGTGCATTAGCCTTGCCTTTCCTCACCGTGCCTTGCCTTGCGTTACCCTTTCCTTGCTTGGCCGTGCATTGCCTAGCCGTGCGTTGCCGTGCCTTACCCTTGTTTCCCCTTGCCGTGCCTTGCCTTTTGTTACACTTGCCTTGCCTTGCTTTGCCTTGCCTTCCTCTCCTTCCGTTACTCTTTCCTTGCCTAGCCGTGCATTGCCTAGCCTTGCGTTGTCGTGCCTTAGACTTGCCTCGCCTGACCGTGCATTGCCTTGCGTTACTCTTTCCTTGCCTTGCCGTGCATTGCCTAGCCTTGCGTTGTCGTGCATTAGCCTTGCCTCGCCTGACCGTGCCTTGCCTTGCGTTACCCTTTCCTTGCCTTGCCGTGCATTGCCTAGCCGTGCTTTTTCGTGCATTAGCGTTGCCTCGCCTGACCGTGCCTTGCCTTGCGTTACCCTTTCCTTGCCTTGCCGTGCATTGCCTAGTCCTGCGTTGTCGTGCCTTAGGCTTGTTTCCCCTTAACGTGCCGTTCCGTCCGTTGCCCTTGCCTACCCTTGCTTTCCCTTGCCTTCCTTGCCTTCCGTTACTCTTTACTTACCTTCCGTGCATTGCCTAGCCTTGCGTTGTCGTGCCTTAGCCTTGCGTCGCCTGACCGTGCCTTGCCTTGCGTTACCCTTTCTTTGCCTTGCCGTGCATTGCCTAGTCCTGCGTTGTCGTGCCTTAGCCTTGTTTCCCCGTACCGTGCCGTTCCTTCCGTTAGCCTTGCCTTCCCTTGCTTTCCCTTGCCTTTCTTTCCTTCCGTTACTCTTTCCTTGCCTAGCCGTGCACTGCCTAGCCGTGCGTTGTCGTGCCTTAGCCTTGTTTCCCCTTGCTGTGCCGTTCCTTCCGTTACACTTGCCTTGCCTTTCTTTGCCTTGCCTTCCTTTCCTTCCGTTACTCTTTCCTTGCCTAGCTGTGCACTGCCTAGCCTTGCGTTGTCGTGCATTAGCCTTCCCTTGCCTCACCGTACCTTGCCTTGCGTTACCCTTTCCTTGCCTTGCCGTGCACTGCCTAGCCTTGCGTTGTCGTGCCTTACCCTTGTTTCCCCTTGCCGTGCCGTGCCTTTTGTTGCACTTGCCTTTTCTTGCATTGCTTTGCCTTCCTTTCCTTCCGTTACTCTTTCCTTGCCTAGCCGTGCATTGCCTAGCCTTGCGTTGTCGTGCATTAGCCTTGCCTCGCCTGACCGTGCCTTGCCTTGCGTTACCCTTTCCTTCCCTTGCCGTGCATTGCCTAGCCGTGCGTTGTCTTGCCTTAGCCTTGTTTCCCCTTGCTGTGCCGTTTCGTCCGTTACACTTGCCTTGCCTTACTTTGCCTTGCCTTCCTTTCCTTCCGTTACTCTTTCCTTGCCTAGCCGTGCACTGCCTAGACTTGCGTTGTCGTGCCTTAGCCTTGGCTCGCCTGACCGTGCCTTGCCTTGCGTTACCCTTTCCTTGCTTGGCCGTGCATTGCCTAGCCGTGCGTTGCCGTGCCTTACCCTTGTTTCCCCTTGCCTTGCCTTGCCTTTTGTTACACTTGCCTTGCCTTGCTTTGCCTTGCCTTCCTCTCCTTCCGTTACTCTTTCCTTGCCTAGCCGTGCATTGCCTAGCCTTGCGTTGTCGTGCATTAGCCTTGCCTCGCCTGACCGTGCCTTGCCTTGCGTTACCCTTTCTTTGCCTTGCCGTGCATTGCCTAGTCCTGCGTTGTCGTGCCTTAGCCTTGTTTCCCCTTACCGTGCCGTTCCTTCCGTTACCCTTGCCTTCCCTTGCTTTCCCTTGCCTTTCTTTCCTTCCGTTACTCTTTCCTTGCCTTGCCGAGCACTGCCTAGCCTTGCGTTGTCGTGCATTAGCCTTGCCTCGCCTGACTGTGCCTTGCCTTGCGTTATGCTTTCCTTGCCTTGCCGTGCATTGCCTAGCCCTGCATTGTAGTGCATTAGCCTTGCCTTTCCTCACCGTGCCTTGCCTTGCGTTATGCTTTCCTTGCCTTGCCGGGCATTGCCTAGTACTGCGTTGTCGTGCCTTAGGCTTGTTTCCCCTTAACGTGCCGTTCCGTCCGTTGCCCTTGCCTACCCTTGCTTTCCCTTGCCTTCCTTGCCTTCCGTTACTCTTAACTTACCTTCCGTGCATTGCCTAGCCTTGCGTTGTCGTGCCTTAGCCTTGCGTCGCCTGACCGTGCCTTGCCTTGCGTTACCCTTTCTTTGCCTTGCCGTGCATTGCCTAGTCCTGCGTTGTCGTGCCTTAGCCTTGTTTCCCCGTACCATGCCGTTCCTTCCGTTAGCCTTGCCTTCCCTTGCTTTCCCTTGCCTTTCTTTCCTTCCGTTACTCTTTCCCTGCCTAGCCGTGTACTGCCTAGCCGTGCGTTGTCGTGCCTTAGCCTTGTTTCCCCTTGCTGTGCCGTTCCTTCCGTTACACTTGCCTTGCCTTTCTTTGCCTTGCCTTCCTTTCCTTCCGTTACTCTTTCCTTGCCTAGCCGTGCCTTGCCTAGCCTTGCGTTGTCGTGCATTAGCCTTGCCTCGCCTGACCGTGCCTTGCCTTGCGTTACCCTTTCCTTGCCTTGCCTTGCATTGCCTAGTCCTGAGTTGTCGTGCCTTAGCCTTGTTTCCGCTTACCGTCCCGTTCCTTCCTTTACCTTTGCCTTCCCTTGCCTTCCTTGCGTTCCGTTACTCTTTGCTTGCCTTCCGTGCATTGCCTAGCCTTGCGTTGTCCTGCCTTAGCCTTGCCTCGCCTGACCGTGCCTTGCCTTGCGTTACCCTTTCCTTGCCTTGCCGTGCATTGCCTAATCCTGCGTTGTCGTGCCTTAACCTTGTTTCCCCTTACCGTGCCGTTCCTTCCGTTACCCTTGCCTTCCCTTGCTTTCCTTTGCCTTTCTTTCCTTCCGTTACTCTTTCCTTGCCTTGCCGAGCACTGCCTAGCCTTGCGTTGTCGTGCATTAGCCTTGCCTCGCCTGACCGTGCATTGCCTTGCGTTACCCTTTCCTTGCCTTGCCGGGCATTGCCTAGTCCTGCGTTGTCGTGCCTTAGGCTTCTTTCCCCTTAACGTGCCGTTCCGTCCGTTGCCCTTGCCTACCCTTGCTTTCCCTTGCCTTCCTTGCCTTCCGTTACTCTTAACTTACCTTCCGTGCATTGCCTAGCCTTGCGTTGTCGTGCCTTAGCCTTGCGTCGCCTGACCGTGCCTTGCCTTGCGTTACCCTTTCTTTGCCTTGCCGTGCATTGCCTAGTCCTGCGTTGGCGTGCCTTAGCCTTGTTTCCCCGTACCGTGCCGTTCCTTCCGTTAGCCTTGCCTTCCCTTGCTTTCCCTTGCCTTTCTTTCCTTCCGTTACTCTTTCCCTGCCTAGCCGTGTACTGCCTAGCCGTGCGTTGTCGTGCCTTAGCCTTGTTTCCCCTTGCTGTGCCGTTCCTTCCGTTACACTTGCCTTGCCTTTCTTTGCCTTGCCTTCCTTTCCTTCCGTTACTCTTTCCTTGCCTAGCCGTGCATTGCCTAGCCTTGCGTTGTCGTGCATTAGCCTTGCCTCGCCTGACCGTGCCTTGCCTTGCGTTACCCTTTCCTTGCCTTGCCTTGCATTGCCTAGTCCTGAGTTGTCGTGCCTTAGCCTTGTTTCCGCTTACCGTGCCGTTCCTTCCTTTACCTTTGCCTTCCCTTGCCTTCCTTGCCTTCCGTTACTCTTTGCTTGCCTTCCGTGCATTGCCTAGCCTTGCGTTGTCCTGCCTTAGCCTTGCCTCGCCTGACCGTGCCTTGCCTTGCGTTACCCTTTCCTTGCCTTGCCGTGCATTGCCTAATCCTGCGTTGTCGTGCCTTAGCCTTGTTTCCCCTTACCGTGCCGTTCCTTCCGTTACCCTTGCCTTCCCTTGCTTTCCCTTGCCTTTCTTTCCTTCCGTTACTCTTTCCTTGCCTTGCCGAGCACTGCCTAGCCTTGCGTTGTCGTGCATTAGACTTGCCTCGCCTGACCGTGCCTTGCCTTGCGTTATGCTTTCCTTACCTTGCCGTGCATTGCCTAGCCCTGCATTGTCGTGCATTAGCCTTGCCTTTCCTCACCGTGCCTTGCCTTGCGTTACCCTTTCCTTGCTTGGCCGTGCATTGCCTAGTCGTGCGTTGCCGTGCCTTACCCTTGTTTCCCCTTGCCGTGCCTTGCCTTTTGTTACACTTGCCTTGCCTTGCTTTGCCTTGCCTTCCTCTCCTTCCGTTACTCTTTCCTTGCCTAGCCGTGCATTGCCTAGCCTTGCGTTGTCGTGCAATAGCCTTGCCTCGCCTGACCGTGCCTTGCCTTGCGTTACGCTTTCTTTGCCTTGCCGTGCATTGCCTAGTCCTGCCTTGTCGTGCCTTAGCCTTGTTTCCCCTTACCGTGCCGTTCCTTCCGTTACCCTTGCCTTCCCTTGCTTTCCCTTGCCTTTCTTTCCTTCCGTTAATCTTTCCTTGCCTTGCCGAGCACTGCCTAGCCTTGCGTTGTCGTGCATTAGCCTTGCCTCGCCTGACCGTGCATTGCCTTGCGTTACCCTTTCCTTGCCTTGCCGTGCATTGCCTAGCCTTGCGTTGTCGTGCATTAGCCTTGCCTCGCCTGACCGTGCCTTGCCTTGCGTTACCCTTTCCTTGCCTTGCCGTGCATTGCCTAGCCGTGCTTTTTCGTGCATTAGCGTTGCCTCGCCTGACCGTGCCTTGCCTTGCGTTACCCTTTCCTTGCCTTGCCGTGCATTGCCTAGTCCTGCGTTGTCGTGCCTTAGGCTTGTTTCCCCTTAACGTGCCGTTCCGTCCGTTGCCCTTGCCTTCCCTTGCTTTCCCTTGCCTTCCTTGCCTTCCGTTACTCTTTACTTACCTTCCGTGCATTGCCTAGCCTTGCGTTGTCGTGCCTTAGCCTTGCGTCGCCTGACCGTGCCTTGCCTTGCGTTACCCTTTCTTTGCCTTGCCGTGCATTGCCTAGTCCTGCGTTGTCGTGCCTTAGCCTTGTTTCCCCGTACCGTGCCGTTCCTTCCGTTAGCCTTGCCTTCCCTTGCTTTCCCTTGCCTTTCTTTCCTTCCGTTACTCTTTCCTTGCCTAGCCGTGCACTGCCTAGCCGTGCGTTGTCGTGCCTTAGCCTTGTTTCCCTTTGCTGTGCCGTTCCTTCCGTTACACTTGCCTTGCCTTTCTTTGCCTTTCCTTCCTTTCCTTCCGTTACTCTTTCCTTGCCTAGCTGTGCACTGCCTAGCCTTGCGTTGTCGTGCATTAGCCTTCCCTTGCCTCACCGTACCTTGCCTTGCGTTACCCTTTCCTTGCCTTGCCGTGCACTGCCTGGCCTTGCGTTGTCGTGCCTTACCCTTGTTTCCCCTTGCCGTGCCGTGCCTTTTGTTACACTTGCCTTTTCTTGCATTGCTTTGCCTTCCTTTCCTTCCGTTACTCTTTCCTTGCCTAGCCGTGCATTGCCTAGCCTTGCGTTGTCGTGCATTAGCCTTGCCTCGCCTGACCGTGCCTTGCCTTGCGTTACCCTTTCCTTCCCTTGCCGTGCATTGCCTAGCCGTGCGTTGTCTTGCCTTAGCCTTGTTTCCCCTTGCTGTGCCGTTTCTTCCGTTACACGTGCCTTGCCTTACTTTGCCTTGCCTTCCTTTCCTTCCCTTTCCTTGCCTAGCCGTGCACTGCCTAGCCGTGCGTTGTCGTGCCTTAGCCTTGTTTCCGCTTACCGTGCCGTTCCTTCCTTTACCTTTGCCTTCCCTTGCCTTCCTTGCCTTCCGTTACTCTTTGCTTGCCTTCCGTGCATTGCCTAGCCTTGCGTTGTCCTGCCTTAGCCTTGCCTCGCCTGACCGTGCCTTGCCTTGCGTTACCCTTTCCTTGCCTTGCCGTGCATTGCCTAGTCCTGCGTTGTCGTGCCTTAGCCTTGTTTCCCCTTACCGTGCCGTTCCTTCCGTTACCCTTGCCTTCCCTTGCTTTCCCTTGCCTTTCTTTCCTTCCGTTACTCTTTCCTTGCCTTGCCGAGCACTGCCTAGCCTTGCGTTGTCGTGCATTAGCCTTGCCTCGCCTGACCGTGCCTTCCCTTGCGTTACCCCTTCCTTGCCTTGCCGTGCATTGCCTAGTCCTGCGTTGTCGTGCCTTAGCCTTGTTTCCCCTTACCGTGCCGTTGCTTCCGTTACCCTTGCCTTCCCTTGCTTTCCCTTGCCTTTCTTTCCTTCCGTTACTCTTTCCTTGCCTTGCCGAACACTGCCTATCGTTGCGTTGTCGTGCATTAGCCTTGCCTCACCTGACCGTGCCTTGCCTTGCGTTATGCTTTCCTTGCCTTGCCGTGCATTGCCTAGCCCTGCATTGTCGTGCATTAGCCTTGCCTTTCCTCACCGTGCCTTGCCTTGCGGTACCCTTTCCTTGCTTGGCCGTGCATTGCCTAGCCGTGCGTTGCCGTGCCTTACCCTTGTTTCCCCTTACCGTGCCTTGCCTTTTGTTACACTTGCCTTGCCTTGCTTTGCCTTGCCTTCCTCTCCTTCCGTTACTCTTTCCTTGCCTTGCCGAGCACTGCCTAGCCTTGCGTTGTCGTGCATTAGCCTTGCCTCGCCTGACCGTGCATTGCCTTGCGTTACCCTTTCCTTGCCTTGCCGTGCATTGCCTAGCCTTGCGTTGTCGTGCATTAGCCTTGCCTCACCTGACCGTGCCTTGCCTTGCGTTACCCTTTCCTTGCCTTGCCGTGCATTGCCTAGCCGTGCTTTTTCGTGCATTAGCGTTGCCTCGCCTGACCGTGCCTTGCCTTGCGTTACCCTTTCCTTGCCTTGCCGTGCATTGCCTAGTCCTGCGTTGTCGTGCCTTAGCCTTGTTTCCCCGTACCGTGCCGTTCCGTCCGTTAGCCTTGCCTTCCCTTGCTTTCCCTTGCCTTTCTTTCCTTCCGTTACTCTTTCCTTGCCTTGCCGTGCACTGCCTAGCCTTGCGTTGTCGTGCCTTACCCTTGTTTCCCCTTGCCGTGCCGTGCCTTTTGTTGCACTTGCCTTGCCTTGCTTTGCTTTGCCTTCCTTTCCTTCCGTTACTCTTTCCTTGCCTAGCCGTGCATTGCCTAGCCTTGCGTTGTCGTGCATTAGCCTTGCCTCGCCTGACCGTGCCTTGCCTTGCGTTACCCTTTACTTCCCTTGCCGTGCATTGCCTAGCCGTGCGTTGTCTTGCCTTAGCCTTGTTTCCCCTTGCTGTGCCGTTTCGTCCGTTACACTTGCCTTGCCTTACTTTGCCTTGCCTTCCTTTCCTTCCGTTACTCTTTCCTTGCCTAGCCGTGCACTGCCTAGACTTGCGTTGTCGTGCCTTAGCCTTGGCTCGCCTGACCGTGCCTTGCCTTGCGTTACCCTTTCCTTGCTTGGCCGTGCATTGCCTAGCCGTGCGTTGCCGTGCCTTACCCTTGTTTCCCCTTGCCGTGCCTTGCCTTTTGTTACACTTGCCTTGCCTTGCTTTGCCTTGCCTTCCTCTCCTTCCGTTACACTTTCCTTGCCTAGCCGTGCATTGCCTAGCCTTGCGTTGTCGTGCATTAGCCTTGCCTCGCCTGACCGTGCCTTGCCTTGCGTTACCCTTTCTTTGCCTTCCCGTGCATTGCCTAGTCCTGCGTTGTCGTGCCTTAGCCTTGTTTCCCCTTACCGTGCCGTTCCTTCCGTTACCCTTGCCTTCCCTTGCTTTCCCTTGCCTTTCTTTCCTTCCGTTACTCTTTCCTTGCCTTGCCGAGCACTGCCTAGCCTTGCGTTGTCGTGCATTAGCCTTGCCTCGCCTGACCGTGCCTTGCCTTGCGTTATGCTTTCCTTGCCTTGCCGTGCATTGCCTAGCCCTGCATTGTAGTGCATTAGCCTTGCCTTTCCTCACCGTGCCTTGCCTTGCGTTACCCTTTCCTTGCTTGGCCGTGCATTGCCTAGCCGTGCGTTGCCGTGCCTTACCCTTGTTTCCCCTTGCCGTGCCTTGCCTTTTGTTACACTTGCCTTGCCTTGCTTTGCCTTGCCTTCCTCTCCTTCCGTTACTCTTTCCTTGCCTAGCCGTGCATTGCCTAGCCTTGCGTTGTCGTGCATTAGCCTTGCCTCGCCTGACCGTGCCTTGCCTTGCGTTACCCTTTCTTTGCCTTGCCGTGCATTGCCTAGCCCCGCGTTGTCGTGCCTTAGCCTTGTTTCCCCTTACCGTGCCGTTCCTTCCGTTACCCTTGCCTTCCCTTGCTTTCCCTTGCCTTTCTTTCCTTCCGTTACTCTTTCCTTGCCTTGCCGAGCACTGCCTAGCCTTGCGTTGTCGTGCATTAGCCTTGCCTCGCCTGACCGTGCATTGCCTTGCGTTACCCTTTCCTTGCCTTGCCGGGCAATGCCTAGTCCTGCGTTGTCGTGCCTTAGGCTTGTTTCCCCTTAACGTGCCGTTCCGTCCGTTGCCCTTGCCTACCCTTGCTTTCCCTTGCCTTCCTTGCCTTCCGTTACTCTTAACTTACCTTCCGTGCATTGCCTAGCCTTGCGTTGTCGTGCCTTAGCCTTGCGTCGCCTGACCGTGCCTTGCCTTGCGTTACCCTTTCTTTGCCTTGCCGTGCATTGCCTAGTCCTGCGTTGTCGTGCCTTAGCCTTGTTTCCCCGTACCGTGCCGTTCCTTCCGTTAGCCTTGCCTTCCCTTGCTTTCCCTTGCCTTTCTTTCCTTCCGTTACTCTTTCCCTGCCTAGCCGTGTACTGCCTAGAAGTGCGTTGTCGTGCCTTAGCCTTGTTTCCCCTTGCTGTGCCGTTCCTTCCGTTACACTTGCCTTGCCTTTCTTTGCCTTGCCTTCCTTTCCTTCCGTTACTCTTTCCTTGCCTAGCCGTGCATTGCCTAGCCTTGCTTTGTCGTGCATTAGCCTTGCCTCGCCTGACCGTGCCTTGCCTTGCGTTACCCTTTCCTTGCCTTGCCTTGCATTGCCTAGTCCTGAGTTGTCGTGCCTTAGCCTTGTTTCCGCTTACCGTGCCGTTCCTTCCTTTACCTTTGCCTTCACTTGCCTTCCTTGCCTTCCGTTACTCTTTGCTTGCCTTCCGTGCATTGCCTAGCCTTGCGTTGTCCTGCCTTAGCCTTGCCTCGCCTGACCGTGCCTTGCCTTGCGTTACCCTTTCCTTGCCTTGCCGTGCATTGCCTAATCCTGCGTTGTCGTGCCTTAGCCTTGTTTCGCCTTACCGTGCCGTTCCTTCCGTTACCCTTGCCTTCCCTTGCTTTCCCTTGCCTTTCTTTCCTTCCGTTACTCTTTCCTTGCCTTGCCGAGCACTGCCTAGCCTTGCGTTGTCGTGCATTAGCCTTGCCTCGCCTGACCGTGCCTTGCCTTGCGTTATGCTTTCCTTACCTTGCCGTGCATTGCCTAGCCCTGCATTGTCGTGCATTAGCCTTGCCTTTCCTCACCGTGCCTTGCCTTGCGTTACCCTTTCCTTGCTTGGCCGTGAATTGCCTAGCCGTGCGTTGCAGTGCCTTACCCTTGTTTCCCCTTGCCGTGCCTTGCCTTTTGTTACACTTGCCTTGCCTTGCTTTGCCTTGCCTTCCTCTCCTTCCGTTACTCTTTCCTGGCCTAGCCGTGCATTGCCTAGCCTTGCGTTGTCGTGCATTAGCCTTGACTCGCCTGACCGTGCCTTGCCTTGCGTTACGCTTTCTTTGCCTTGCCGTGCATTGCCTAGTCCTGCGTTGTCGTGCCTTAGCCTTGTTTCCCCTTACCGTGCCGTTCCTTCCGTTCCCCTTGCCTTCCCTTGCTTTCCCTTGCCTTTCTTTCCTTCCGTTACTCTTTCCTTGCCTTGCCGAGCACTGCCTAGCCTTGCGTTGTCGTGCATTAGCCTTGCCTTGCCTGACCGTGCATTGCCTTGCGTTACCCTTTCCTTGCCTTGCCGTGCATTGCCTAGCCTTGCGTTGTCGTGCATTAGCCTTGCCTCGCCTGACCGTGCCTTGCCTTGCGTTACCCTTTCCTTGCCTTGCCGTGCATTGCCTAGCCGTGCTTTTTCGTGCATTAGCGTTGCCTCGCCTGACCGTGCCTTGCCTTGCGTTACCCTTTCCTTGCCTTGCCGTGCATTGCCTAGTCCTGCGTTGTCGTGCCTTAGGCTTGTTTCCCCTTAACGTGCCGTTCCGTCCGTTGCCCTTGCCTTCCCTTGCTTTCCCTTGCCTTCCTTGCCTTCCGTTACTCTTTACTTACCTTCCGTGCATTGCCTAGCCTTGCGTTGTCGTGCCTTAGCCTTGCGTCGCCTGACCGTGCCTTGCCTTGCGTTACCCTTTCTTTGCCTTGCCGTGCATTGCCTAGTCCTGCGTTGTCGTTCCTTAGCCTTGTTTCCCCGTACCGTGCCGTTCCTTCCGTTAGCCTTGCCTTCCCTTGCTTTCCTTGCCTTTCTTTCCTTCCGTTACTCTTTCCTTGCCTAGCCGTGCACTGCCTAGCCGTGCGTTGTCGTGCCTTAGCCTTGTTTCCCCTTGCTGTGCCGTTCCTTCCGTTAGCCTTGCCTTCCCTTGCTTTCCTTGCCTTTCTTTCCTTCCGTTACTCTTTCCTTGCCTAGCTGTGCACTGCCTAGCCTTGCGTTGTCGTGCATTAGCCTTGCCTCGCCTGACCGTGCCTTGCCTTGCGTTACCCTTTCCTTCCCTTGCCGTGCATTGCCTAGCCGTGCGTTGTCTTGCCTTAGCCTTGTTTCCCCTTGCTGTGCCGTTTCTTCCGTTACACGTGCCTTGCCTTACTTTGCCTTGCCTTCCTTTCCTTCCCTTTCCTTGCCTAGCCGTGCACTGCCTAGCCGTGCGTTGTCGTGCCTTAGCCTTGTTTCCGCTTACCGTGCCGTTCCTTCCTTCACCTTTGCCTTCCCTTGCCTTCCTTGCCTTCCGTTACTCTTTGCTTGCCTTCCGTGCATTGCCTAGCCTTGCGTTGTCCTGCCTTAGCCTTGCCTCGCCTGACCGTGCCTTGCCTTGCGTTACCCTTTCCTTGCCTTTCCGTGCATTGCCTAGTCCTGCGTTGTCGTGCCTTAGCCTTGTTTCCCCTTACCGTGCCGTTCCTTCCGTTACCCTTGCCTTCCCTTGCTTTCCCTTGCCTTTCTTTCCTTCCGTTACTCTTTCCTTGCCTTGACGAGCACTGCCTAGCCTTGCGTTGTCGTGCATTAGCCTTGCCTCGCCTGACCGTGCCTTGCCTTGCGTTACCCTTTCCTTGCCTTGCCGTGCATTGCCTAGTCCTGCGTTGTCGTGCCTTAGCCTTGTTTCCCCTTACCGTGCCGTTGCTTCCGTTACCCTTGCCTTCCCTTGCTTTCCCTTGCCTTTCTTTCCTTCCGTTACTCTTTCCTTGCCTTGCCGAACACTGCCTATCGTTGCGTTGTCGTGCATTAGCCTTGCCTCGCCTGACCGTGCCTTGCCTTGCGTTATGCTTTCCTTGCCTTGCCGTGCATTGCCTAGCCCTGCATTGTCGTGCATTAGCCTTGCCTTTCCTCACCGTGCCTTGCCTTGCGTTACCCTTTCCTTGCCTTGCCGTGCATTGCCTAGTCCTGCGTTGTCGTGCCTTAGCCTTGTTTCCCCGTACCGTGCCGTTCCGTCCGTTAGCCTTGCCTTCCCTTGCTTTCCCTTGCCTTTCTTTCCTTCCGTTACTCTTTCCTTGCCTTGCCGTGCACTGCCTAGCCTTGCGTTGTCGTGCCTTACCCTTGTTTCCCCTTGCCGTGCCGTGCCTTTTGTTGCACTTGCCTTGCCTTGCTTTGCTTTGCCTTTCCTTTCCTTCCGTTACTCTTTCCTTGCCTAGCCGTGCATTGCCTAGCCTTGCGTTGTCGTGCATTAGCCTTGCCTCGCCTGACCGTGCCTTGCCTTGCGTTACCCTTTACTTCCCTTGCCGTGCATTGCCTAGCCGTGCGTTGTCTTGCCTTAGCCTTGTTTCCCCTTGCTGTGCCGTTTCGTCCGTTACACTTGCCTTGCCTTACTTTGCCTTGCCTTCCTTTCCTTCCGTTACTCTTTCCTTGCCTAGCCGTGCACTGCCTAGACTTGCGTTGTCGTGCCTTAGCCTTGGCTCGCCTGACCGTGCCTTGCCTTGCGTTACCCTTTCCTTGCTTGGCCGTGCATTGCCTAGCCGTGCGTTGCCGTGCCTTACCCTTGTTTCCCCTTACCGTGCCTTGCCTTTTGTTACACTTGCCTTGCCTTGCTTTGCCTTGCCTTCCTCTCCTTCCGTTACACTTTCCTTGCCTAGCCGTGCATTGCCTAGCCTTGCGTTGTCGTGCATTAGCCTTGCCTCGCCTGACCGTGCCTTGCCTTGCGTTACCCTTTCTTTGCCTTCCCGTGCATTGCCTAGTCCTGCGTTGTCGTGCCTTAGCCTTGTTTCCCCTTACCGTGCCGTTCCTTCCGTTACCCTTGCCTTCCCTTGCTTTCCCTTGCCTTTCTTTCCTTCCGTTACTCTTTCCTTGCCTTGCCGAGCACTGCCTAGCCTTGCGTTGTCGTGCATTAGCCTTGCCTCGCCTGACCGTGCCTTGCCTTGCGTTATGCTTTCCTTGCCTTGCCGTGCATTGCCTAGCCCTGCATTGTAGTGCATTAGCCTTGCCTTTCCTCACCGTGCCTTGCCTTGCGTTACCCTTTCCTTGCTTGGCCGTGCATTGCCTAGCCGTGCGTTGCCGTGCCTTACCCTTGTTTCCCCTTGCCGTGCCTTGCCTTTTGTTACACTTGCCTTGCCTTGCTTTGCCTTGCCTTCCTCTCCTTCCGTTACTCTTTCCTTGCCTAGCCGTGCATTGCCTAGCCTTGCGTTGTCGTGCATTAGCCTTGCCTCGCCTGACCGTGCCTTGCCTTGCGTTACCCTTTCTTTGCCTTGCCGTGCATTGCCTAGCCCCGCGTTGTCGTGCCTTAGCCTTGTTTCCCCTTACCGTGCCGTTCCTTCCGTTACCCTTGCCTTCCCTTGCTTTCCCTTGCCTTTCTTTCCTTCCGTTACTCTTTCCTTGCCTTGCCGAGCACTGCCTAGCCTTGCGTTGTCTTGCATTAGCCTTGCCTCGCCTGACCGTGCATTGCCTTGCGTTACCCTTTCCTTGCCTTGCCGGGCAATGCCTAGTCCTGCGTTGTCGTGCCTTAGGCTTGTTTCCCCTTAACGTGCCGTTCCGTCCGTTGCCCTTGCCTACCCTTGCTTTCCCTTGCCTTCCTTGCCTTCCGTTACTCTTAACTTACCTTCCGTGCATTGCCTAGCCTTGCGTTGTCGTGCCTTAGCCTTGCGTCGCCTGACCGTGCCTTGCCTTGCGTTACCCTTTCTTTGCCTTGCCGTGCATTGCCTAGTCCTGCGTTGTCGTGCCTTAGCCTTGTTTCCCCGTACCGTGCCGTTCCTTCCGTTAGCCTTGCCTTCCCTTGCTTTCCCTTGCCTTTCTTTCCTTCCGTTACTCTTTCCCTGCCTAGCCGTGTACTGCCTAGAAGTGCGTTGTCGTGCCTTAGCCTTGTTTCCCCTTGCTGTGCCGTTCCTTCCGTTACACTTGCCTTGCCTTTCTTTGCCTTGCCTTCCTTTCCTTCCGTTACTCTTTCCTTGCCTAGCCGTGCATTGCCTAGCCTTGCTTTGTCGTGCATTAGCCTTGCCTCGCCTGACCGTGCCTTGCCTTGCGTTACCCTTTCCTTGCCTTGCCTTGCATTGCCTAGTCCTGAGTTGTCGTGCCTTAGCCTTGTTTCCGCTTACCGTGCCGTTCCTTCCTTTACCTTTGCCTTCACTTGCCTTCCTTGCCTTCCGTTACTCTTTGCTTGCCTTCCGTGCATTGCCTAGCCTTGCGTTGTCCTGCCTTAGCCTTGCCTCGCCTGACCGTGCCTTGCCTTGCGTTACCCTTTCCTTGCCTTGCCGTGCATTGCCTAATCCTGCGTTGTCGTGCCTTAGCCTTGTTTCGCCTTACCGTGCCGTTCCTTCCGTTACCCTTGCCTTCCCTTGCTTTCCCTTGCCTTTCTTTCCTTCCGTTACTCTTTCCTTGCCTTGCCGAGCACTGCCTAGCCTTGCGTTGTCGTGCATTAGCCTTGCCTCGCCTGACCGTGCCTTGCCTTGCGTTATGCTTTCCTTACCTTGCCGTGCATTGCCTAGCCCTGCATTGTCGTGCATTAGCCTTGCCTTTCCTCACCGTGCCTTGCCTTGCGTTACCCTTTCCTTGCTTGGCCGTGAATTGCCTAGCCGTGCGTTGCCGTGCCTTACCCTTGTTTCCCCTTGCCGTGCCTTGCCTTTTGTTACACTTGCCTTGCCTTGCTTTGCCTTGCCTTCCTCTCCTTCCGTTACTCTTTCCTGGCCTAGCCGTGCATTGCCTAGCCTTGCGTTGTCGTGCATTAGCCTTGACTCGCCTGACCGTGCCTTGCCTTGCGTTACGCTTTCTTTGCCTTGCCGTGCATTGCCTAGTCCTGCGTTGTCGTGCCTTAGCCTTGTTTCCCCTTACCGTGCCGTTCCTTCCGTTACCCTTGCCTTCCCTTGCTTTCCCTTGCCTTTCTTTCCTTCCGTTACTCTTTCCTTGCCTTGCCGAGCACTGCCTAGCCTTGCGTTGTCGTGCATTAGCCTTGCCTTGCCTGACCGTGCATTGCCTTGCGTTACCCTTTCCTTGCCTTGCCGTGCATTGCCTAGCCTTGCGTTGTCGTGCATTAGCCTTGCCTCGCCTGACCGTGCCTTGCCTTGCGTTACCCTTTCCTTGCCTTGCCGTGCATTGCCTAGCCGTGCTTTTTCGTGCATTAGCGTTGCCTCGCCTGACCGTGCCTTGCCTTGCGTTACCCTTTCCTTGCCTTGCCGTGCATTGCCTAGTCCTGCGTTGTCGTGCCTTAGGCTTGTTTCCCCTTAACGTGCCGTTCCGTCCGTTGCCCTTGCCTTCCCTTGCTTTCCCTTGCCTTCCTTGCCTTCCGTTACTCTTTACTTACCTTCCGTGCACTGCCTAGCCTTGCGTTGTCGTGCCTTAGCCTTGCGTCGCCTGACCGTGCCTTGCCTTGCGTTACCCTTTCTTTGCCTTGCCGTGCATTGCCTAGTCCTGCGTTGTCGTTCCTTAGCCTTGTTTCCCCGTACCGTGCCGTTCCTTCCGTTAGCCTTGCCTTCCCTTGCTTTCCTTGCCTTTCTTTCCTTCCGTTACTCTTTCCTTGCCTAGCCGTGCACTGCCTAGCCGTGCGTTGTCGTGCCTTAGCCTTGTTTCCCCTTGCTGTGCCGTTCCTTCCGTTAGCCTTGCCTTCCCTTGCTTTCCTTGCCTTTCTTTCCTTCCGTTACTCTTTCCTTGCCTAGCTGTGCACTGCCTAGCCTTGCGTTGTCGTGCATTAGCCTTGCCTCGCCTGACCGTGCCTTGCCTTGCGTTACCCTTTCCTTCCCTTGCCGTGCATTGCCTAGCCGTGCGTTGTCTTGCCTTAGCCTTGTTTCCCCTTGCTGTGCCGTTTCTTCCGTTACACGTGCCTTGCCTTACTTTGCCTTGCCTTCCTTTCCTTCCCTTTCCTTGCCTAGCCATGCACTGCCTAGCCGTGCGTTGTCGTGCCTTAGCCTTGTTTCCGCTTACCGTGCCGTTCCTTCCTTCACCTTTGCCTTCCCTTGCCTTCCTTGCCTTCCGTTACTCTTTGCTTGCCTTCCGTGCATTGCCTAGCCTTGCGTTGTCCTGCCTTAGCCTTGCCTCGCCTGACCGTGCCTTGCCTTGCGTTACCCTTTCCTTGCCTTTCCGTGCATTGCCTAGTCCTGCGTTGTCGTGCCTTAGCCTTGTTTCCCCTTACCGTGCCGTTCCTTCCGTTACCCTTGCCTTCCCTTGCTTTCCCTTGCCTTTCTTTCCTTCCGTTACTCTTTCCTTGCCTTGACGAGCACTGCCTAGCCTTGCGTTGTCGTGCATTAGCCTTGCCTCGCCTGACCGTGCCTTGCCTTGCGTTACCCTTTCCTTGCCTTGCCGTGCATTGCCTAGTCCTGCGTTGTCGTGCCTTAGCCTTGGTTCCCCTTACCGTGCCGTTGCTTCCGTTACCCTTGCCTTCCCTTGCTTTCCCTTGCCTTTCTTTCCTTCCGTTACTCTTTCCTTGCCTTGCCGAACACTGCCTATCGTTGCGTTGTCGTGCATTAGCCTTGCCTCGCCTGACCGTGCCTTGCCTTGCGTTATGCTTTCCTTGCCTTGCCGTGCATTGCCTAGACCTGCATTGTCGTGCATTAGCCTTGCCTTTCCTCACCGTGCCTTGCCTTGCGTTACCCTTTCCTTGCTTGGCCGTGCATTGCCTAGCCGTGCGTTGCCGTGCCTTACCCTTGTTTCCCCTTACCGTGCCTTGCCTTTTGTTACACTTGCCTTGCCTTGCTTTGCCTTGCCTTCCTCTCCTTCCGTTACTCTTTCCTTGCCTTGCCGAGCACTGCCTAGCCTTGCGTTGTCGTGCATTAGCCTTGCCTCGCCTGACCGTGCATTGCCTTGCGTTACCCTTTCCTTGCCTTGCCGTGCATTGCCTAGCCTTGCGTTGTCGTGCATTAGCCTTGCCTCACCTGACCGTGCCTTATCTTGCGTTACCCTTTCCTTGCCTTGCCGTGCATTGCCTAGCCGTGCTTTTTCGTGCATTAGCGTTGCCTCGCCTGACCGTGCCTTGCCTTGCGTTACCCTTTCCTTGCCTTGCCGTGCATTGCCTAGTCCTGCGTTGTCGTGCCTTAGCCTTGTTTCCCCGTACCGTGCCGTTCCTTCCGTTAGCCTTGCCTTCCCTTGCTTTCCCTTGCCTTTCTTTCCTTCCGTTACTCTTTCCTTGCCTAGCCGTGCACTGCCTAGCCGTGCGTTGTCGTGCCTTAGCCTTGTTTCCCCTTGCTGTGCCGTTCCTTCCGTTACACTTGCCTTGCCTTTCTTTGCCTTGCCTTCCTTTCCTTCCGTTACTCTTTCCTTGCCTAGCTGTGCACTGCCTAGCCTTGCGTTGTCGTGCATTAGCCTTCCCTTGCCTAACCGTACCTTGCCTTGCGTTACACTTTCCTTGCCTTGCCGTGCACTGCCTAGCCTTGCGTAGTCGTGCCTTACCCTTGTTTCCCCTTGCCGTGCCGTGCCTTTTGTTACTCTTGCCTTGCCTTGCATTGCTTTGCCTTCCTTTCCTTCCGTTACTCTTTCCTTGCCTAGCCGTGCATTGCCTAGCCTTGCGTTGTCGTGCCTTAGCCTTGCGTCGCCTGACCGTGCCTTGCCTTGCGTTACCCTTTCTTTGCCTTGCCGTGCATTGCCTAGTCCTGCGTTGTCGTGCCTTAGCCTTGTTTCCCCGTACCGTGCCGTTCCTTCCGTTAGCCTTGCCTTCCCTTGCCTTCCCTTGCCTTTCTTTCCTTCCGTTACTCTTTCCTTGCCTAGCCGTGCACTGCCTAGCCGTGCGTTGTCGTGCCTTAGCCTTGTTTCCCCTTGCTGTGCCGTTCCTTCCGTTACACTTGCCTTGCCTTTCTTTGCCTTGCCTTCCTTGCCTTCCGTTACTCTTTACTTACCTTCCGTGCATTGCCTAGCCTTGCGTTGTCGTGCCTTAGCCTTGCGTCGCCTGACCGTGCCTTGCCTTGCTTTACCCTTTCTTTGCCTTGCCGTGCATTGCCTAGTCCTGCGTTGTCGTGCCTTAGCCTTGTTTCCCCGTACCGTGCCGTTCCGTCCGTTAGCCTTGCCTTCCCTTGCTTTCCCTTGCCTTTCTTTCCTTCCGTTACTCTTTCCTTGCCTTGCCGTGCACTGCCTAGCCTTGCGTTGTCGTGCCTTACCCTTGTTTCCCCTTGCCGTGCCGTGCCTTTTGTTGCACTTGCCTTGCCTTGCTTTGCTTTGCCTTCCTTTCCTTCCGTTACTCTTTCCTTGCCTAGCCGTGCATTGCCTAGCCTTGCGTTGTCGTGCATTAGCCTTGCCTCGCCTGACCGTGCCTTGCCTTGCGTTACCCTTTACTTCCCTTGCCGTGCAATGCCTAGCCGTGCGTTGTCTTGCCTTAGCCTTGTTTCCCCTTGCTGTGCCGTTTCGTCCGTTACACTTGCCTTGCCTTACTTTGCCTTGCCTTCCTTTCCTTCCGTTACTCTTTCCTTGCCTAGCCGTGCACTGCCTAGACTTGCGTTGTCGTGCCTTAGCCTTGGCTCGCCTGACCGTGCCTTGCCTTGCGTTACCCTTTCCTTGCTTGGCCGTGCATTGCCTAGTCCTGCGTTGTCGTGCCTTAGCCTTGTTTCCCCTTACCGTGCCGTTCCTTCCGTTACCCTTGCCTTCCCTTGCTTTCCCTTGCCTTTCTTTCCTTCCGTTACTCTTTCCTTGCCTTGCCGAGCACTGCCTAGCCTTGCGTTGTCGTGCATTAGCCTTGCCTCGCCTGACCGTGCCTTGCCTTGCGTTATGCTTTCCTTGCCTTGCCGTGCATTGCCTAGCCCTGCATTGTAGTGCATTAGCCTTGCCTTTCCTCACCGTGCCTTGCCTTGCGTTACCCTTTCCTTGCTTGGCCGTGCATTGCCTAGCCGTGCGTTGCCGTGCCTTACCCTTGTTTCCCCTTGCCGTGCCTTGCCTTTTGTTACACTTGCCTTGCCTTGCTTTGCCTTGCCTTCCTCTCCTTCCGTTACTCTTTCCTTGCCTAGCCGTGCATTGCCCAGCCTTGCGTTGTCGTGCATTAGCCTTGCCTCGCCTGACCGTGCCTTGCCTTGCGTTACCCTTTCTTTGCCTTGCCGTGCATTGCCTAGTCCTGCGTTGTCGTGCCTTAGCCTTGTTTCCCCTTACCGTGCCGTTCCTTCCGTTACCCTTGCCTTCCCTTGCTTTCCCTTGCCTTTCTTTCCTTCCGTTACTCTTTCCTTGCCTTGCCGAGCACTGCCTAGCCTTGCGTTGTCGTGCATTAGCCTTGCCTCGCCTGACCGTGCATTGCCTTGCGTTACCCTTTCCTTGCCTTGCCGGGCATTGCCTAGTACTGCGTTGTCGTGCCTTAGGCTTGTTTCCCCTTAACGTGCCGTTCCGTCCGTTGCCCTTGCCTACCCTTGCTTTCCCTTGCCTTCCTTGCCTTCCGTTACTCTTAACTTACCTTCCGTGCATTGCCTAGCCTTGCGTTGTCGTGCCTTAGCCTTGCGTCGCCTGACCGTGCCTTGCCTTGCGTTACCCTTTCTTTGCCTTGCCGTGCATTGCCTAGTCCTGCGTTGTCGTGCCTTAGCCTTGTTTCCCCGTACCGTGCCGTTCCTTCCGTTAGCCTTGCCTTCCCTTGCTTTCCCTTGCCTTTCTTTCCTTCCGTTACTCTTTCCCTGCCTAGCCGTGTACTGCCTAGCCGTGCGTTGTCGTGCCTTAGCCTTGTTTCCCCTTGCTGTGCCGTTCCTTCCGTTACACTTGCCTTGCCTTTCTTTGCCTTGCCTTCCTTTCCTTCCGTTACTCTTTCCTTGCCTAGCCGTGCCTTGCCTAGCCTTGCGTTGTCGTGCATTAGCCTTGCCTCGCCTGACCGTGCATTGCCTTGCGTTACCCTTTCCTTGCCTTGCCTTGCATTGCCTAGTCCTGAGTTGTCGTGCCTTAGCCTTGTTTCCGCTTACCGTGCCGTTCCTTCCTTTACCTTTGCCTTCCCTTGCCTTCCTTGCGTTCCGTTACTCTTTGCTTGCCTTCCGTGCATTGCCTAGCCTTGCGTTGTCCTGCCTTAGCCTTGCCTCGCCTAACCGTGCCTTGCCTTGCGTTACCCTTTCCTTGCCTTGCCGTGCATTGCCTAATCCTGCGTTGTCGTGCCTTAGCCTTGTTTCCCCTTACCGTGCCGTTCCTTCCGTTACCCTTGCCTTCCCTTGCTTTCCTTTGCCTTTCTTTCCTTCCGTTACTCTTTCCTTGCCTTGCCGAGCACTGCCTAGCCTTGCGTTGTCGTGCATTAGCCTTGCCTCGCCTGACCGTGCATTGCCTTGCGTTACCCTTTCCTTGCCTTGCCGGGCATTGCCTAGTCCTGCGTTGTCGTGCCTTAGGCTTCTTTCCCCTTAACGTGCCGTTCCGTCCGTTGCCCTTGCCTACACTTGCTTTCCCTTGCCTTCCTTGCCTTCCGTTACTCTTAACTTACCTTCCGTGCATTGCCTAGCCTTGCGTTGTCGTGCCTTAGCCTTGCTTCGCCTGACCGTGCCTTGCCTTGCGTTACCCTTTCTTTGCCTTGCCGTGCATTGCCTAGTCCTGCGTTGGCGTGCCTTAGCCTTGTTTCCCCGTACCGTGCCGTTCCTTCCGTTAGCCTTGCCTTCCCTTGCTTTCCCTTGCCTTTCTTTCCTTCCGTTACTCTTTCCCTGCCTAGCCGTGTACTGCCTAGCCGTGCGTTGTCGTGCCTTAGCCTTGTTTCCCCTTGCTGTGCCGTTCCTTCCGTTACACTTGCCTTGCCTTTCTTTGCCTTGCCTTCCTTTCCTTCCGTTACTCTTTCCTTGCCTAGCCGTGCATTGCCTAGCCTTGCGTTGTCGTGCATTAGCCTTGCCTCGCCTGACCGTGCCTTGCCTTGCGTTACCCTTTCCTTGCCTTGCCTTGCATTGCCTAGTCCTGAGTTGTCGAGCCTTAGCCTTGTTTCCGCTTACCGTGCCGTTCCTTCCTTTACCTTTGCCTTCCCTTGCCTTCCTTGCCTTCCGTTACTCTTTGCTTGCCTTCCGTGCATTGCCTAGCCTTGCGTTGTCCTGCCTTAGCCTTGCCTCGCCTGACCGTGCCTTGCCTTGCGTTACCCTTTCCTTCCTTGCCGTGCATTGCCTAATCCTGCGTTGTCGTGCCTTAGCCTTGTTTCCCCTTACCTTGCCGTTCCTTCCGTTACCCTTGCCTTCCCTTGCTTTCCCTTGCCTTTCTTTCCTTCCGTTACTCTTTCCTTGCCTTGCCGAGCACTGCCTAGCCTTGCGTTGTCGTGCATTAGCCTTGCCTCGCCTGACCGTGCCTTGCCTTGCGTTACCCTTTCATTGCCTTGCCGTGCATTGCCTAGCCCTGCGTTGTCGTGCCTTAGCCTTGTTTCCCCACCGTGCCTTGCCTTGCGTTACCCTTTCCTTGCTTGGCCGTGCATTGCCTAGTCGTGCGTTGCCGTGCCTTACCCTTGTTTCCCCTTGCCGTGCCTTGCCTTTTGTTACACTTGCCTTGCCTTGCTTTGCCTTGCCTTCCTCTCCTTCCGTTACTCTTACCTTGCCTAGCCGTGCATTGCCTAGCCTTGCGTTGTCGTGCATTAGCCTTGCCTCGCCTGACCGTGCCTTGCCTTGCGTTACGCTTTCTTTGCCTTGCCGTGCATTGCCTAGTCCTGCGTTGTCGTGCCTTAGCCTTGTTTCCCCTTACCGTGCCGTTCCTTCCGTTACCCTTGCCTTCCCTTGCTTTCCCTTGCCTTTCTTTCCTTCCGTTAATCTTTCCTTTTCTTGCCGAGCACTGCCTAGCCTTGCGTTGTCGTGCATTAGCCTTGCCTCGCCTGACCGTGCATTGCCTTGCGTTACCCTTTCCTTGCCTTGCCGTGCATTGCCTAGCCTTGCGTTGTCGTGCATTAGCCTTGCCTCGCCTGACCGTGCCTTGCCTTGCGTTACCCTTTCCTTGCCTTGCCGTGCATTGCCTAGCCGTGCTTTTTCGTGCATTAGCGTTGCCTCGCCTGACCGTGCCTTGCCTTGCGTTACCCTTTCCTTGCCTTGCCGTGCATTGCCTAGTCCTGCGTTGTCGTGCCTTAGGCTTGTTTCCCCTTAACGTGCCGTTCCGTCCGTTGCCCTTGCCTTCCCTTGCTTTCCCTTGCCTTCCTTGCCTTCCGTTACTCTTTACTTACCTTCCGTGCATTGCCTAGCCTTGCGTTGTCGTGCCTTAGCCTTGCGTCGCCTGACCGTGCCTTGCCTTGCGTTACCCTTTCCTTGCCTTGCCGTGCATTGCCTAATCCTGCGTTGTCGTGCCTTAACCTTGTTTCCCCTTACCGTGCCGTTCCTTCCGTTACCCTTGCCTTCCCTTGCTTTCCTTTGCCTTTCTTTCCTTCCGTTACTCTTTCCTTGCCTTGCCGAGCACTGCCTAGCCTTGCGTTGTCGTGCATTAGCCTTGCCTCGCCTGACCGTGCATTGCCTTGCGTTACCCTTTCCTTGCCTTGCCGGGCATTGCCTAGTCCTGCGTTGTCGTGCCTTAGGCTTCTTTCCCCTTAACGTGCCGTTCCGTCCGTTGCCCTTGCCTACCCTTGCTTTCCCTTGCCTTCCTTGCCTTCCGTTACTCTTAACTTACCTTCCGTGCATTGCCTAGCCTTGCGTTGTCGTGCCTTAGCCTTGCGTCGCCTGACCGTGCCTTGCCTTGCGTTACCCTTTCTTTGCCTTGCCGTGCATTGCCTAGTCCTGCGTTGGCGTGCCTTAGCCTTGTTTCCCCGTACCGTGCCGTTCCTTCCGTTAGCCTTGCCTTCCCTTGCTTTCCCTTGCCTTTCTTTCCTTCCGTTACTCTTTCCCTGCCTAGCCGTGTACTGCCTAGCCGTGCGTTGTCGTGCCTTAGCCTTGTTTCCCCTTGCTGTGCCGTTCCTTCCGTTACACTTGCCTTGCCTTTCTTTGCCTTGCCTTCCTTTCCTTCCGTTACTCTTTCCTTGCCTAGCCGTGCATTGCCTAGCCTTGCGTTGTCGTGCATTAGCCTTGCCTCGCCTGACCGTGCCTTGCCTTGCGTTACCCTTTCCTTGCCTTGCCTTGCATTGCCTAGTCCTGAGTTGTCGTGCCTTAGCCTTGTTTCCGCTTACCGTGCCGTTCCTTCCTTTACCTTTGCCTTCCCTTGCCTTCCTTGCCTTCCGTTACTCTTTGCTTGCCTTCCGTGCATTGCCTAGCCTTGCGTTGTCCTGCCTTAGCCTTGCCTCGCCTGACCGTGCCTTGCCTTGCGTTACCCTTTCCTTGCCTTGCCGTGCATTGCCTAATCCTGCGTTGTCGTGCCTTAGCCTTGTTTCCCCTTACCGTGCCGTTCCTTCCGTTACCCTTGCCTTCCCTTGCTTTCCCTTGCCTTTCTTTCCTTCCGTTACTCTTTCCTTGCCTTGCCGAGCACTGCCTAGCCTTGCGTTGTCGTGCATTAGACTTGCCTCGCCTGACCGTGCCTTGCCTTGCGTTATGCTTTCCTTACCTTGCCGTGCATTGCCTAGCCCTGCATTGTCGTGCATTAGCCTTGCCTTTCCTCACCGTGCCTTGCCTTGCGTTACCCTTTCCTTGCTTGGCCGTGCATTGCCTAGTCGTGCGTTGCCGTGCCTTACCCTTGTTTCCCCTTGCCGTGCCTTGCCTTTTGTTACACTTGCCTTGCCTTGCTTTGCCTTGCCTTCCTCTCCTTCCGTTACTCTTTCCTTGCCTAGCCGTGCATTGCCTAGCCTTGCGTTGTCGTGCAATAGCCTTGCCTCGCCTGACCGTGCCTTGCCTTGCGTTACGCTTTCTTTGCCTTGCCGTGCATTGCCTAGTCCTGCCTTGTCGTGCCTTAGCCTTGTTTCCCCTTACCGTGCCGTTCCTTCCGTTACCCTTGCCTTCCCTTGCTTTCCCTTGCCTTTCTTTCCTTCCGTTAATCTTTCCTTGCCTTGCCGAGCACTGCCTAGCCTTGCGTTGTCGTGCATTAGCCTTGCCTCGCCTGACCGTGCATTGCCTTGCGTTACCCTTTCCTTGCCTTGCCGTGCATTGCCTAGCCTTGCGTTGTCGTGCATTAGCCTTGCCTCGCCTGACCGTGCCTTGCCTTGCGTTACCCTTTCCTTGCCTTGCCGTGCATTGCCTAGCCGTGCTTTTTCGTGCATTAGCGTTGCCTCGCCTGACCGTGCCTTGCCTTGCGTTACCCTTTCCTTGCCTTGCCGTGCATTGCCTAGTCCTGCGTTGTCGTGCCTTAGGCTTGTTTCCCCTTAACGTGCCGTTCCGTCCGTTGCCCTTGCCTTCCCTTGCTTTCCCTTGCCTTCCTTGCCTTCCGTTACTCTTTACTTACCTTCCGTGCATTGCCTAGCCTTGCGTTGTCGTGCCTTAGCCTTGCGTCGCCTGACCGTGCCTTGCCTTGCGTTACCCTTTCTTTGCCTTGCCGTGCATTGCCTAGTCCTGCGTTGTCGTGCCTTAGCCTTGTTTCCCCGTACCGTGCCGTTCCTTCCGTTAGCCTTGCCTTCCCTTGCTTTCCCTTGCCTTTCTTTCCTTCCGTTACTCTTTCCTTGCCTAGCCGTGCACTGCCTAGCCGTGCGTTGTCGTGCCTTAGCCTTGTTTCCCTTTGCTGTGCCGTTCCTTCCGTTACACTTGCCTTGCCTTTCTTTGCCTTTCCTTCCTTTCCTTCCGTTACTCTTTCCTTGCCTAGCTGTGCACTGCCTAGCCTTGCGTTGTCGTGCATTAGCCTTCCCTTGCCTCACCGTACCTTGCCTTGCGTTACCCTTTCCTTGCCTTGCCGTGCACTGCCTGGCCTTGCGTTGTCGTGCCTTACCCTTGTTTCCCCTTGCCGTGCCGTGCCTTTTGTTACACTTGCCTTTTCTTGCATTGCTTTGCCTTCCTTTCCTTCCGTTACTCTTTCCTTGCCTAGCCGTGCATTGCCTAGCCTTGCGTTGTCGTGCATTAGCCTTGCCTCGCCTGACCGTGCCTTGCCTTGCGTTACCCTTTCCTTCCCTTGCCGCGCATTGCCTAGCCGTGCGTTGTCTTGCCTTAGCCTTGTTTCCCCTTGCTGTGCCGTTTCTTCCGTTACACGTGCCTTGCCTTACTTTGCCTTGCCTTCCTTTCCTTCCCTTTCCTTGCCTAGCCGTGCACTGCCTAGCCGTGCGTTGTCGTGCCTTAGCCTTGTTTCCGCTTACCGTGCCGTTCCTTCCTTTACCTTTGCCTTCCCTTGCCTTCCTTGCCTTCCGTTACTCTTTGCTTGCCTTCCGTGCATTGCCTAGCCTTGCGTTGTCCTGCCTTAGCCTTGCCTCGCCTGACCGTGCCTTGCCTTGCGTTACCCTTTCCTTGCCTTGCCGTGCATTGCCTAGTCCTGCGTTGTCGTGCCTTAGCCTTGTTTCCCCTTACCGTGCCGTTCCTTCCGTTACCCTTGCCTTCCCTTGCTTTCCCTTGCCTTTCTTTCCTTCCGTTACTCTTTCCTTGCCTTGCCGAGCACTGCCTAGCCTTGCGTTGTCGTGCATTAGCCTTGCCTCGCCTGACCGTGCCTTCCCTTGCGTTACCCCTTCCTTGCCTTGCCGTGCATTGCCTAGTCCTGCGTTGTCGTGCCTTAGCCTTGTTTCCCCTTACCGTGCCGTTGCTTCCGTTACCCTTGCCTTCCCTTGCTTTCCCTTGCCTTTCTTTCCTTCCGTTACTCTTTCCTTGCCTTGCCGAACACTGCCTATCGTTGCGTTGTCGTGCATTAGCCTTGCCTCACCTGACCGTGCCTTGCCTTGCGTTATGCTTTCCTTGCCTTGCCGTGCATTGCCTAGCCCTGCATTGTCGTGCATTAGCCTTGCCTTTCCTCACCGTGCCTTGCCTTGCGGTACCCTTTCCTTGCTTGGCCGTGCATTGCCTAGCCGTGCGTTGCCGTGCCTTACCCTTGTTTCCCCTTACCGTGCCTTGCCTTTTGTTACACTTGGCTTGCCTTGCTTTGCCTTGCCTTCCTCTCCTTCCGTTGCTCTTTCCTTGCCTTGCCGAGCACTGCCTAGCCTTGCGTTGTCGTGCATTAGCCTTGCCTCGCCTGACCGTGCATTGCCTTGCGTTACCCTTTCCTTGCCTTGCCGTGCATTGCCTAGCCTTGCGTTGTCGTGCATTAGCCTTGCCTCACCTGACCGTGCCTTGCCTTGCGTTACCCTTTCCTTGCCTTGCCGTGCATTGCCTAGCCGTGCTTTTTCGTGCACTAGCGTTGCCTCGCCTGACCGTGCCTTGCCTTGCGTTACCCTTTCCTTGCCTTGCCGTGCATTGCCTAGTCCTGCGTTGTCGTGCCTTAGCCTTGTTTCCCCGTACCGTGCCGTTCCGTCCGTTAGCCTTGCCTTCCCTTGCTTTCCCTTGCCTTTCTTTCCTTCCGTTACTCTTTCCTTGCCTTGCCGTGCACTGCCTAGCCTTGCGTTGTCGTGCCTTACCCTTGTTTCCCCTTGCCGTGCCGTGCCTTTTGTTGCACTTGCCTTGCCTTGCTTTGCTTTGCCTTCCTTTCCTTCCGTTACTCTTTCCTTGCCTAGCCGTGCATTGCCTAGCCTTGCGTTGTCGTGCATTAGCCTTGCCTCGCCTGACCGTGCCTTGCCTTGCGTTACCCTTTACTTCCCTTGCCGTGCATTGCCTAGCCGTGCGTTGTCTTGCCTTAGCCTTGTTTCCCCTTGCTGTGCCGTTTCGTCCGTTACACTTGCCTTGCCTTACTTTGCCTTGCCTTCCTTTCCTTCCGTTACTCTTTCCTTGCCTAGCCGTGCACTGCCTAGACTTGCGTTGTCGTGCCTTAGCCTTGGCTCGCCTGACCGTGCCTTGCCTTGCGTTACCCTTTCCTTGCTTGGCCGTGCATTGCCTAGCCGTGCGTTGCCGTGCCTTACCCTTGTTTCCCCTTGCCGTGCCTTGCCTTTTGTTACACTTGCCTTGCCTTGCTTTGCCTTGCCTTCCTCTCCTTCCGTTACACTTTCCTTGCCTAGCCGTGCATTGCCTAGCCTTGCGTTGTCGTGCATTAGCCTTGCCTCGCCTGACCGTGCCTTGCCTTGCGTTACCCTTTCTTTGCCTTCCCGTGCATTGCCTAGTCCTGCGTTGTCGTGCCTTAGCCTTGTTTCCCCTTACCGTGCCGTTCCTTCCGTTACCCTTGCCTTCCCTTGCTTTCCCTTGCCTTTCTTTCCTTCCGTTACTCTTTCCTTGCCTTGCCGAGCACTGCCTAGCCTTGCGTTGTCGTGCATTAGCCTTGCCTCGCCTGACCGTGCCTTGCCTTGCGTTATGCTTTCCTTGCCTTGCCGTGCATTGCCTAGCCCTGCATTGTAGTGCATTAGCCTTGCCTTTCCTCACCGTGCCTTGCCTTGCGTTACCCTTTCCTTGCTTGGCCGTGCATTGCCTAGCCGTGCGTTGCCGTGCCTTACCCTTGTTTCCCCTTGCCGTGCCTTGCCTTTTGTTACACTTGCCTTGCATTGCTTTGCCTTGCCTTCCTCTCCTTCCGTTACTCTTTCCTTGCCTAGCCGTGCATTGCCTAGCCTTGCGTTGTCGTGCATTAGCCTTGCCTCGCCTGACCGTGCCTTGCCTTGCGTTACCCTTTCTTTGCCTTGCCGTGCATTGCCTAGCCCCGCGTTGTCGTGCCTTAGCCTTGTTTCCCCTTACCGTGCCGTTCCTTCCGTTACCCTTGCCTTCCCTTGCTTTCCCTTGCCTTTCTTTCCTTCCGTTACTCTTTCCTTGCCTTGCCGAGCACTGCCTAGCCTTGCGTTGTCGTGCATTAGCCTTGCCTCGCCTGACCGTGCATTGCCTTGCGTTACCCTTTCCTTGCCTTGCCGGGCAATGCCTAGTCCTGCGTTGTCGTGCCTTAGGCTTGTTTCCCCTTAACGTGCCGTTCCGTCCGTTGCCCTTGCCTACCCTTGCTTTCCCTTGCCTTCCTTGCCTTCCGTTACTCTTAACTTACCTTCCGTGCATTGCCTAGCCTTGCGTTGTCGTGCCTTAGCCTTGCGTCGCCTGACCGTGCCTTGCCTTGCGTTACCCTTTCTTTGCCTTGCCGTGCATTGCCTAGTCCTGCGTTGTCGTGCCTTAGCCTTGTTTCCCCGTACCGTGCCGTTCCTTCCGTTAGCCTTGCCTTCCCTTGCTTTCCCTTGCCTTTCTTTCCTTCCGTTACTCTTTCCCTGCCTAGCCGTGTACTGCCTAGAAGTGCGTTGTCGTGCCTTAGCCTTGTTTCCCCTTGCTGTGCCGTTCCTTCCGTTACACTTGCCTTGCCTTTCTTTGCCTTGCCTTCCTTTCCTTCCGTTACTCTTTCCTTGCCTAGCCGTGCATTGCCTAGCCTTGCTTTGTCGTGCATTAGCCTTGCCTCGCCTGACCGTGCCTTGCCTTGCGTTACCCTTTCCTTGCCTTGCCTTGCATTGCCTAGTCCTGAGTTGTCGTGCCTTAGCCTTGTTTCCGCTTACCGTGCCGTTCCTTCCTTTACCTTTGCCTTCACTTGCCTTCCTTGCCTTCCGTTACTCTTTGCTTGCCTTCCGTGCATTGCCTAGCCTTGCGTTGTCCTGCCTTAGCCTTGCGTCGCCTGACCCTTGCGTTACCCTTTCCTTGCCTTGCCGTGCATTGCCTAATCCTGCGTTGTCGTGCCTTAGCCTTGTTTCACCTTACCGTGCCGTTCCTTCCGTTACCCTTGCCTTCCCTTGCTTTCCCTTGCCTTTCTTTCCTTCCGTTACTCTTTCCTTGCCTTGCCGAGCACTGCCTAGCCTTGCGTTGTCGTGCATTAGCCTTGCCTCGCCTGACCGTGCCTTGCCTTGCGTTATGCTTTCCTTACCTTGCCGTGCATTTCCTAGCCCTGCATTGTCGTGCATTAGCCTTGCCTTTCCTCACCGTGCCTTGCCTTGCGTTACCCTTTCCTTGCTTGGCCGTGAATTGCCTAGCCGTGCGTTGCCGTGCCTTACCCTTGTTTCCCCTTGCCGTGCCTTGCCTTTTGTTACACTTGCCTTGCCTTGCTTTGCCTTGCCTTCCTCTCCTTCCGTTACTCTTTCCTGGCCTAGCCGTGCATTGCCTAGCCTTGCGTTGTCGTGCATTAGCCTTGACTCGCCTGACCGTGCCTTGCCTTGCGTTACGCTTTCTTTGCCTTGCCGTGCATTGCCTAGTCCTGCGTTGTCGTGCCTTAGCCTTGTTTCCCCTTACCGTGCCGTTCCTTCCGTTACCCTTGCCTTCCCTTGCTTTCCCTTGCCTTTCTTTCCTTCCGTTACTCTTTCCTTGCCTTGCCGAGCACTGCCTAGCCTTGCGTTGTCGTGCATTAGCCTTGCCTTGCCTGACCGTGCATTGCCTTGCGTTACCCTTTCCTTGCCTTGCCGTGCATTGCCTAGCCTTGCGTTGTCGTGCATTAGCCTTGCCTCGCCTGACCGTGCCTTGCCTTGCGTTACCCTTTCCTTGCCTTGCCGTGCATTGCCTAGCCGTGCTTTTTCGTGCATTAGCGTTGCCTCGCCTGACCGTGCCTTGCCTTGCGTTACCCTTTCCTTGCCTTGCCGTGCATTGCCTAGTCCTGCGTTGTCGTGCCTTAGGCTTGTTTCCCCTTAACGTGCCGTTCCGTCCGTTGCCCTTGCCTTCCCTTGCTTTCCCTTGCCTTCCTTGCCTTCCGTTACTCTTTACTTACCTTCCGTGCATTGCCTAGCCTTGCGTTGTCGTGCCTTAGCCTTGCGTCGCCTGACCGTGCCTTGCCTTGCGTTACCCTTTCTTTGCCTTGCCGTGCATTGCCTAGTCCTGCGTTGTCGTTCCTTAGCCTTGTTTCCCCGTACCGTGCCGTTCCTTCCGTTAGCCTTGCCTTCCCTTGCTTTCCTTGCCTTTCTTTCCTTCCGTTACTCTTTCCTTGCCTAGCCGTGCACTGCCTAGCCGTGCGTTGTCGTGCCTTAGCCTTGTTTCCCCTTGCTGTGCCGTTCCTTCCGTTAGCCTTGCCTTCCCTTGCTTTCCTTGCCTTTCTTTCCTTCCGTTACTCTTTCCTTGCCTAGCTGTGCACTGCCTAGCCTTGCGTTGTCGTGCATTAGCCTTGCCTCGCCTGACCGTGCCTTGCCTTGCGTTACCCTTTCCTTCCCTTGCCGTGCATTGCCTAGCCGTGAGTTGTCTTGCCTTAGCCTTGTTTCCCCTTGCTGTGCCGTTTCTTCCGTTACACGTGCCTTGCCTTACTTTGCCTTGCCTTCCTTTCCTTCCCTTTCCTTGCCTAGCCGTGCACTGCCTAGCCGTGCGTTGTCGTGCCTTAGCCTTGTTTCCGCTTACCGTGCCGTTCCTTCCTTCACCTTTGCCTTCCCTTGCCTTCCTTGCCTTCCGTTACTCTTTGCTTGCCTTCCGTGCATTGCCTAGCCTTGCGTTGTCCTGCCTTAGCCTTGCCTCGCCTGACCGTGCCTTGCCTTGCGTTACCCTTTCCTTGCCTTTCCGTGCATTGCCTAGTCCTGCGTTGTCGTGCCTTAGCCTTGTTTCCCCTTACCGTGCCGTTCCTTCCGTTACCCTTGCCTTCCCTTGCTTTCCCTTGCCTTTCTTTCCTTCCGTTACTCTTTCCTTGCCTTGACGAGCACTGCCTAGCCTTGCGTTGTCGTGCATTAGCCTTGCCTCGCCTGACCGTGCCTTGCCTTGCGTTACCCTTTCCTTGCCTTGCCGTGCATTGCCTAGTCCTGCGTTGTCGTGCCTTAGCCTTGGTTCCCCTTACCGTGCCGTTGCTTCCGTTACCCTTGCCTTCCCTTGCTTTCCCTTGCCTTTCTTTCCTTCCGTTACTCTTTCCTTGCCTTGCCGAACACTGCCTATCGTTGCGTTGTCGTGCATTAGCCTTGCCTCGCCTGACCGTGCCTTGCCTTGCGTTATGCTTTCCTTGCCTTGCCGTGCATTGCCTAGACCTGCATTGTCGTGCATTAGCCTTGCCTTTCCTCACCGTGCCTTGCCTTGCGTTACCCTTTCCTTGCTTGGCCGTGCATTGCCTAGCCGTGCGTTGCCGTGCCTTACCCTTGTTTCCCCTTACCGTGCCTTGCCTTTTGTTACACTTGCCTTGCCTTGCTTTGCCTTGCCTTCCTCTCCTTCCGTTACTCTTTCCTTGCCTTGCCGAGCACTGCCTAGCCTTGCGTTGTCGTGCATTAGCCTTGCCTCGCCTGACCGTGCATTGCCTTGCGTTACCCTTTCCTTGCCTTGCCGTGCATTGCCTAGCCTTGCGTTGTCGTGCATTAGCCTTGCCTCACCTGACCGTGCCTTATCTTGCGTTACCCTTTCCTTGCCTTGCCGTGCATTGCCTAGCCGTGCTTTTTCGTGCATTAGCGTTGCCTCGCCTGACCGTGCCTTGCCTTGCGTTACCCTTTCCTTGCCTTGCCGTGCATTGCCTAGTCCTGCGTTGTCGTGCCTTAGCCTTGTTTCCCCGTACCGTGCCGTTCCTTCCGTTAGCCTTGCCTTCCCTTGCTTTCCCTTGCCTTTCTTTCCTTCCGTTACTCTTTCCTTGCCTAGCCGTGCACTGCCTAGCCGTGCGTTGTCGTGCCTTAGCCTTGTTTCCCCTTGCTGTGCCGTTCCTTCCGTTACACTTGCCTTGCCTTTCTTTGCCTTGCCTTCCTTTCCTTCCGTTACTCTTTCCTTGCCTAGCTGTGCACTGCCTAGCCTTGCGTTGTCGTGCATTAGCCTTCCCTTGCCTAACCGTACCTTGCCTTGCGTTACACTTTCCTTGCCTTGCCGTGCACTGCCTAGCCTTGCGTAGTCGTGCCTTACCCTTGTTTCCCCTTGCCGTGCCGTGCCTTTTGTTACACTTGCCTTGCCTTGCATTGCTTTGCCTTCCTTTCCTTCCGTTACTCTTTCCTTGCCTAGCCGTGCATTGCCTAGCCTTGCGTTGTCGTGCCTTAGCCTTGCGTCGCCTGACCGTGCCTTGCCTTGCGTTACCCTTTCTTTGCCTTGCCGTGCATTGCCTAGTCCTGCGTTGTCGTGCCTTAGCCTTGTTTCCCCGTACCGTGCCGTTCCTTCCGTTAGCCTTGCCTTCCCTTGCCTTCCCTTGCCTTTCTTTACTTCCGTTACTCTTTCCTTGCCTAGCCGTGCACTGCCTAGCCGTGCGTTGTCGTGCCTTAGCCTTGTTTCCCCTTGCTGTGCCGTTCCTTCCGTTACACTTGCCTTGCCTTTCTTTGCCTTGCCTTCCTTGCCTTCCGTTACTCTTTACTTACCTTCCGTGCATTGCCTAGCCTTGCGTTGTCGTGCCTTAGCCTTGCGTCGCCTGACCGTGCCTTGCCTTGCTTTACCCTTTCTTTGCCTTGCCGTGCATTGCCTAGTCCTGCGTTGTCGTGCCTTAGCCTTGTTTCCCCGTACCGTGCCGTTCCGTCCGTTAGCCTTGCCTTCCCTTGCTTTCCCTTGCCTTTCGTTCCTTCCGTTACTCTTTCCTTGCCTTGCCGTGCACTGCCTAGCCTTGCGTTGTCGTGCCTTACCCTTGTTTCCCCTTGCCGTGCCGTGCCTTTTGTTGCACTTGCCTTGCCTTGCTTTGCTTTGCCTTCCTTTCCTTCCGTTACTCTTTCCTTGCCTAGCCGTGCATTGCCTAGCCTTGCGTTGTCGTGCATTAGCCTTGCCTCGCCTGACCGTGCCTTGCCTTGCGTTACCCTTTACTTCCCTTGCCGTGCAATGCCTAGCCGTGCGTTGTCTTGCCTTAGCCTTGTTTCCCCTTGCTGTGCCGTTTCGTCCGTTACACTTGCCTTGCCTTACTTTGCCTTGCCTTCCTTTCCTTCCGTTACTCTTTCCTTGCCTAGCCGTGCACTGCCTAGACTTGCGTTGTCGTGCCTTAGCCTTGGCTCGCCTGACCGTGCCTTGCCTTGCGTTACCCTTTCCTTGCTTGGCCGTGCATTGCCTAGTCCTGCGTTGTCGTGCCTTAGCCTTGTTTCCCCTTACCGTGCCGTTCCTTCCGTTACCCTTGCCTTCCCTTGCTTTCCCTTGCCTTTCTTTCCTTCCGTTACTCTTTCCTTGCCTTGCCGAGCACTGCCTAGCCTTGCGTTGTCGTGCATTAGCCTTGCCTCGCCTGACCGTGCCTTGCCTTGCGTTATGCTTTCCTTGCCTTGCCGTGCATTGCCTAGCCCTGCATTGTAGTGCATTAGCCTTGCCTTTCCTCACCGTGCCTTGCCTTGCGTTACCCTTTCCTTGCTTGGCCGTGCATTGCCTAGCCGTGCGTTGCCGTGCCTTACCCTTGTTTCCCCTTGCCGTGCCTTGCCTTTTGTTACACTTGCCTTGCCTTGCTTTGCCTTGCCTTCCTCTCCTTCCGTTACTCTTTCCTTGCCTAGCCGTGCATTGCCTAGCCTTGCGTTGTCGTGCATTAGCCTTGCCTCGCCTGACCGTGCCTTGCCTTGCGTTACCCTTTCTTTGCCTTGCCGTGCATTGCCTAGTCCTGCGTTGTCGTGCCTTAGCCTTGTTTCCCCTTACCGTGCCGTTCCTTCCGTTACCCTTGCCTTCCCTTGCTTTCCCTTGCCTTTCTTTCCTTCCGTTACTCTTTCCTTGCCTTGCCGAGCACTGCCTAGCCTTGCGTTGTCGTGCATTAGCCTTGCCTCGCCTGACCGTGCATTGCCTTGCGTTACCCTTTCCTTGCCTTGCCGGGCATTGCCTTGTACTGCGTTGTCGTGCCTTAGGCTTGTTTCCCCTTAACGTGCCGTTCCGTCCGTTGCCCTTGCCTACCCTTGCTTTCCCTTGCCTTCCTTGCCTTCCGTTACTCTTAACTTACCTTCCGTGCATTGCCTAGCCTTGCGTTGTCGTGCCTTAGCCTTGCGTCGCCTGACCGTGCCTTGCCTTGCGTTACCCTTTCTTTGCCTTGCCGTGCATTGCCTAGTCCTGCGTTGTCGTGCCTTAGCCTTGTTTCCCCGTACCGTGCCGTTCCTTCCGTTAGCCTTGCCTTCCCTTGCTTTCCCTTGCCTTTCTTTCCTTCCGTTACTCTTTCCCTGCCTAGCCGTGTACTGCCTAGCCGTGCGTTGTCGTGCCTTAGCCTTGTTTCCCCTTGCTGTGCCGTTCCTTCCGTTACACTTGCCTTGCCTTTCTTTGCCTTGCCTTCCTTTCCTTCCGTTACTCTTTCCTTGCCTAGCCGTGCCTTGCCTAGCCTTGCGTTGTCGTGCATTAGCCTTGCCTCGCCTGACCGTGCATTGCCTTGCGTTACCCTTTCCTTGCCTTGCCTTGCATTGCCTAGTCCTGAGTTGTCGTGCCTTAGCCTTGTTTCCGCTTACCGTGCCGTTCCTTCCTTTACCTTTGCCTTCCCTTGCCTTCCTTGCGTTCCGTTACTCTTTGCTTGCCTTCCGTGCATTGCCTAGCCTTGCGTTGTCCTGCCTTAGCCTTGCCTCGCCTAACCGTGCCTTGCCTTGCGTTACCCTTTCCTTGCCTTGCCGTGCATTGCCTAATCCTGCGTTGTCGTGCCTTAGCCTTGTTTCCCCTTACCGTGCCGTTCCTTCCGTTACCCTTGCCTTCCCTTGCTTTCCTTTGCCTTTCTTTCCTTCCGTTACTCTTTCCTTGCCTTGCCGAGCACTGCCTAGCCTTGCGTTGTCGTGCATTAGCCTTGCCTCGCCTGACCGTGCATTGCCTTGCGTTACCCTTTCCTTGCCTTGCCGGGCATTGCCTAGTCCTGCGTTGTCGTGCCTTAGGCTTCTTTCCCCTTAACGTGCCGTTCCCTCCGTTGCCCTTGCCTACACTTGCTTTCCCTTGCCTTCCTTGCCTTCCGTTACTCTTAACTTACCTTCCGTGCATTGCCTAGCCTTGCGTTGTCGTGCCTTAGCCTTGCGTCGCCTGACCGTGCCTTGCCTTGCGTTACCCTTTCTTTGCCTTGCCGTGCATTGCCTAGTCCTGCGTTGGCGTGCCTTAGCCTTGTTTCCCCGTACCGTGCCGTTCCTTCCGTTAGCCTTGCCTTCCCTTGCTTTCCCTTGCCTTTCTTTCCTTCCGTTACTCTTTCCCTGCCTAGCCGTGTACTGCCTAGCCGTGCGTTGTCGTGCCTTAGCCTTGTTTCCCCTTGCTGTGCCGTTCCTTCCGTTACACTTGCCTTGCCTTTCTTTGCCTTGCCTTCCTTTCCTTCCGTTACTCTTTCCTTGCCTAGCCGTGCATTGCCTAGCCTTGCGTTGTCGTGCATTAGCCTTGCCTCGCCTGACCGTGCCTTGCCTTGCGTTACCCTTTCCTTGCCTTGCCTTGCATTGCCTAGTCCTGAGTTGTCGAGCCTTAGCCTTGTTTCCGCTTACCGTGCCGTTCCTTCCTTTACCTTTGCCTTCCCTTGCCTTCCTTGCCTTCCGTTACTCTTTGCTTGCCTTCCGTGCATTGCCTAGCCTTGCGTTGTCCTGCCTTAGCCTTGCCTCGCCTGACCGTGCCTTGCCTTGCGTTACCCTTTCCTTGCCTTGCCGTGCATTGCCTAATCCTGCGTTGTCGTGCCTTAGCCTTGTTTCCCCTTACCTTGCCGTTCCTTCCGTTACCCTTGCCTTCCCTTGCTTTCCCTTGCCTTTCTTTCCTTCCGTTACTCTTTCCTTGCCTTGCCGAGCACTGCCTAGCCTTGCGTTGTCGTGCATTAGCCTTGCCTCGCCTGACCGTGCCTTGCCTTGCGTTATGCTTTCCTTACCTTGCCGTGCATTGCCTAGCCCTGCATTGTCGTGCATTAGCCTTGCCTTTCCTCACCGTGCCTTGCCTTGCGTTACCCTTTCCTTGCTTGGCCGTGCATTGCCTAGTCGTGCGTTGCCGTGCCTTACCCTTGTTTCCCCTTGCCGTGCCTTGCCTTTTGTTACACTTGCCTTGCCTTGCTTTGCCTTGCCTTCCTCTCCTTCCGTTACTCTTTCCTTGCCTAGCCGTGCATTGCCTAGCCTTGCGTTGTCGTGCATTAGCCTTGCCTCGCCTGACCGTGCCTTGCCTTGCGTTACGCTTTCTTTGCCTTGCCGTGCATTGCCTAGTCCTGCGTTGTCGTGCCTTAGCCTTGTTTCCCCTTACCGTGCCGTTCCTTCCGTTACCCTTGCCTTCCCTTGCTTTCCCTTGCCTTTCTTTCCTTCCGTTAATCTTTCCTTTTCTTGCCGAGCACTGCCTAGCCTTGCGTTGTCGTGCATTAGCCTTGCCTCGCCTGACCGTGCATTGCCTTGCGTTACCCTTTCCTTGCCTTGCCGTGCATTGCCTAGCCTTGCGTTGTCGTGCATTAGCCTTGCCTCGCCTGACCGTGCCTTGCCTTGCGTTACCCTTTCCTTGCCTTGCCGTGCATTGCCTAGCCGTGCTTTTTCGTGCATTAGCGTTGCCTCGCCTGACCGTGCCTTGCCTTGCGTTACCCTTTCCTTGCCTTGCCGTGCATTGCCTAGTCCTGCGTTGTCGTGCCTTAGGCTTGTTTCCCCTTAACGTGCCGTTCCGTCCGTTGCCCTTGCCTTCCCTTGCTTTCCCTTGCCTTCCTTGCCTTCCGTTACTCTTTACTTACCTTCCGTGCATTGCCTAGCCTTGCGTTGTCGTGCCTTAGCCTTGCGTCGCCTGACCGTGCCTTTCCTTGCGTTACCCTTTCTTTGCCTTGCCGTGCATTGCCTAGTCCTGCGTTGTCGTGCCTTAGCCTTGTTTCCCCGTACCGTGCCGTTCCTTCCGTTAGCCTTGCCTTCCCTTGCTTTCCCTTGCCTTTCTTTCCTTCCGTTACTCTTTCCTTGCCTAGCCGTGCACTGCCTAGCCGTGCGTTGTCGTGCCTTAGCCTTGTTTCCCCTTGCTGTGCCGTTCCTTCCGTTACACTTGCCTTGCCTTTCTTTGCCTTGCCTTCCTTTCCTTCCGTTACTCTTTCCTTGCCTAGCTGTGCACTGCCTAGCCTTGCGTTGTCGTGCATTAGCCTTCCCTTGCCTCACCGTACCTTGCCTTGCGTTACCCTTTCCTTGCCTTGCCGTGCACTGCCTAGCCTTGCGTTGTCGTGCCTTACCCTTGTTTCCCCTTGCCGTGCCGTGCCTTTTGTTACACTTGCCTTTTCTTGCATTGCTTTGCCTTCCTTTCCTTCCGTTACTCTTTCCTTGCCTAGCCGTGCATTGCCTAGCCTTGCGTTGTCGTGCATTAGCCTTGCCTCGCCTGACCGTGCCTTGCCTTGCGTTACCCTTTCCTTCCCTTGCCGTGCATTGCCTAGCCGTGCGTTGTCTTGCCTTAGCCTTGTTTCCCCTTGCTGTGCCGTTGCTTCCGTTACACGTGCCTTGCCTTACTTTGCCTTGCCTTCCTTTCCTTCCCTTTCCTTGCCTAGCCGTGCACTGCCTAGCCGTGCGTTGTCGTGCCTTAGCCTTGTTTCCGCTTACCGTGCCGTTCCTTCCTTTACCTTTGCCTTCCCTTGCCTTCCTTGCCTTCCGTTACTCTTTGCTTGCCTTCCGTGCATTGCCTAGCCTTGCGTTGTCCTGCCTTAGCCTTGCCTCGCCTGACCGTGCCTTGCCTTGCGTTACCCTTTCCTTGCCTTGCCGTGCATTGCCTAGTCCTGCGTTGTCGTGCCTTAGCCTTGTTTCGCCTTGCCGTGCCGTGCCTTTTGTTACACTTGCCTTGCCTTGCATTGCTTTGCCTTCCTTTCCTTCCGTTACTCTTTCCTTGCCTAGCCGTGCATTGCCTAGCCTTGCGTTGTCGTGCCTTAGCCTTGCGTCGCCTGACCGTGCCTTGCCTTGCGTTACCCTTTCTTTGCCTTGCCGTGCATTGCCTAGTCCTGCGTTGTCGTGCCTTAGCCTTGTTTCCCCGTACCGTGCCGTTCCTTCCGTTAGCCTTGCCTTCCCTTGCCTTCCCTTGCCTTTCTTTCCTTCCGTTACTCTTTCCTTGCCTAGCCGTGCACTGCCTAGCCGTGCGTTGTCGTGCCTTAGCCTTGTTTCCCCTTGCTGTGCCGTTCCTTCCGTTACACTTGCCTTGCCTTTCTTTGCCTTGCCTTCCTTGCCTTCCGTTACTCTTTACTTACCTTCCGTGCATTGCCTAGCCTTGCGTTGTCGTGCCTTAGCCTTGCGTCGCCTGACCGTGCCTTGCCTTGCTTTACCCTTTCTTTGCCTTGCCGTGCATTGCCTAGTCCTGCGTTGTCGTGCCTTAGCCTTGTTTCCCCGTACCGTGCCGTTCCGTCCGTTAGCCTTGCCTTCCCTTGCTTTCCCTTGCCTTTCTTTCCTTCCGTTACTCTTTCCTTGCCTTGCCGTGCACTGCCTAGCCTTGCGTTGTCGTGCCTTACCCTTGTTTCCCCTTGCCGTGCCGTGCCTTTTGTTGCACTTGCCTTGCCTTGCTTTGCTTTGCCTTCCTTTCCTTCCGTTACTCTTTCCTTGCCTAGCCGTGCATTGCCTAGCCTTGCGTTGTCGTGCATTAGCCTTGCCTCGCCTGACCGTGCCTTGCCTTGCGTTACCCTTTACTTCCCTTGCCGTGCAATGCCTAGCCGTGCGTTGTCTTGCCTTAGCCTTGTTTCCCCTTGCTGTGCCGTTTCGTCCGTTACACTTGCCTTGCCTTACTTTGCCTTGCCTTCCTTTCCTTCCGTTACTCTTTCCTTGCCTAGCCGTGCACTGCCTAGACTTGCGTTGTCGTGCCTTAGCCTTGGCTCGCCTGACCGTGCCTTGCCTTGCGTTACCCTTTCCTTGCTTGGCCGTGCATTGCCTAGTCCTGCGTTGTCGTGCCTTAGCCTTGTTTCCCCTTACCGTGCCGTTCCTTCCGTTACCCTTGCCTTCCCTTGCTTTCCCTTGCCTTTCTTTCCTTCCGTTACTCTTTCCTTGCCTTGCCGAGCACTGCCTAGCCTTGCGTTGTCGTGCATTAGCCTTGCCTCGCCTGACCGTGCCTTGCCTTGCGTTATGCTTTCCTTGCCTTGCCGTGCATTGCCTAGCCCTGCATTGTAGTGCATTAGCCTTGCCTTTCCTCACCGTGCCTTGCCTTGCGTTACCCTTTCCTTGCTTGGCCGTGCATTGCCTAGCCGTGCGTTGCCGTGCCTTACCCTTGTTTCCCCTTGCCGTGCCTTGCCTTTTGTTACACTTGCCTTGCCTTGCTTTGCCTTGCCTTCCTCTCCTTCCGTTACTCTTTCCTTGCCTAGCCGTGCATTGCCTAGCCTTGCGTTGTCGTGCATTAGCCTTGCCTCGCCTGACCGTGCCTTGCCTTGCGTTACCCTTTCTTTGCCTTGCCGTGCATTGCCTAGTCCTGCGTTGTCGTGCCTTAGCCTTGTTTCCCCTTACCGTGCCGTTCCTTCCGTTACCCTTGCCTTCCCTTGCTTTCCCTTGCCTTTCTTTCCTTCCGTTACTCTTTCCTTGCCTTGCCGAGCACTGCCTAGCCTTGCGTTGTCGTGCATTAGCCTTGCCTCGCCTGACCGTGCATTGCCTTGCGTTACCCTTTCCTTGCCTTGCCGGGCATTGCCTAGTACTGCGTTGTCGTGCCTTAGGCTTGTTTCCCCTTAACGTGCCGTTCCGTCCGTTGCCCTTGCCTACCCTTGCTTTCCCTTGCCTTCCTTGCCTTCCGTTACTCTTAACTTACCTTCCGTGCATTGCCTAGCCTTGCGTTGTCGTGCCTTAGCCTTGCGTCGCCTGACCGTGCCTTGCCTTGCGTTACCCTTTCTTTGCCTTGCCGTGCATTGCCTAGTCCTGCGTTGTCGTGCCTTAGCCTTGTTTCCCCGTACCGTGCCGTTCCTTCCGTTAGCCTTGCCTTCCCTTGCTTTCCCTTGCCTTTCTTTCCTTCCGTTACTCTTTCCCTGCCTAGCCGTGTACTGCCTAGCCGTGCGTTGTCGTGCCTTAGCCTTGTTTCCCCTTGCTGTGCCGTTCCTTCCGTTACACTTGCCTTGCCTTTCTTTGCCTTGCCTTCCTTTCCTTCCGTTACTCTTTCCTTGCCTAGCCGTGCCTTGCCTAGCCTTGCGTTGTCGTGCATTAGCCTTGCCTCGCCTGACCGTGCATTGCCTTGCGTTACCCTTTCCTTGCCTTGCCTTGCATTGCCTAGTCCTGAGTTGTCGTGCCTTAGCCTTGTTTCCGCTTACCGTGCCGTTCCTTCCTTTACCTTTGCCTTCCCTTGCCTTCCTTGCGTTCCGTTACTCTTTGCTTGCGTTCCGTGCATTGCCTAGCCTTGCGTTGTCCTGCCTTAGCCTTGCCTCGCCTAACCGTGCCTTGCCTTGCGTTACCCTTTCCTTGCCTTGCCGTGCATTGCCTAATCCTGCGTTGTCGTGCCTTAGCCTTGTTTCCCCTTACCGTGCCGTTCCTTCCGTTACCCTTGCCTTCCCTTGCTTTCCTTTGCCTTTCTTTCCTTCCGTTACTCTTTCCTTGCCTTGCCGAGCACTGCCTAGCCTTGCGTTGTCGTGCATTAGCCTTGCCTCGCCTGACCGTGCATTGCCTTGCGTTACCCTTTCCTTGCCTTGCCGGGCATTGCCTAGTCCTGCGTTGTCGTGCCTTAGGCTTCTTTCCCCTTAACGTGCCGTTCCGTCCGTTGCCCTTGCCTACCCTTGCTTTCCCTTGCCTTCCTTGCCTTCCGTTACTCTTAACTTACCTTCCGTGCATTGCCTAGCCTTGCGTTGTCGTGCCTTAGCCTTGCGTCGCCTGACCGTGCCTTGCCTTGCGTTACCCTTTCTTTGCCTTGCCGTGCATTGCCTAGTCCTGCGTTGGCGTGCCTTAGCCTTGTTTCCCCGTATCGTGCCGTTCCTTCCGTTAGCCTTGCCTTCCCTTGCTTTCCCTTGCCTTTCTTTCCTTCCGTTACTCTTTCCCTGCCTAGCCGTGTACTGCCTAGCCGTGCGTTGTCGTGCCTTAGCCTTGTTTCCCCTTGCTGTGCCGTTCCTTCCGTTACACTTGCCTTGCCTTTCTTTGCCTTGCCTTCCTTTCCTTCCGTTACTCTTTCCTTGCCTAGCCGTGCATTGCCTAGCCTTGCGTTGTCGTGCATTAGCCTTGCCTCGCCTGACCGTGCCTTGCCTTGCGTTACCCTTTCCTTGCCTTGCCTTGCATTGCCTAGTCCTGAGTTGTCGTGCCTTAGCCTTGTTTCCGCTTACCGTGCCGTTCCTTCCTTTACCTTTGCCTTCCCTTGCCTTCCTTGCCTTCCGTTACTCTTTGCTTGCCTTCCGTGCATTGCCTAGCCTTGCGTTGTCCTGCCTTAGCCTTGCCTCGCCTGACCGTGCCTTGCCTTGCGTTACCCTTTCCTTGCCTTGCCGTGCATTGCCTAATCCTGCGTTGTCGTGCCTTAGCCTTGTTTCCCCTTACCGTGCCGTTCCTTCCGTTACCCTTGCCTTCCCTTGCTTTCCCTTGCCTTTCTTTCCTTCCGTTACTCTTTCCTTGCCTTGCCGAGCACTGCCTAGCCTTGCGTTGTCGTGCATTAGACTTGCCTCGCCTGACCGTGCCTTGCCTTGCGTTATGCTTTCCTTACCTTGCCGTGCATTGCCTAGCCCTGCATTGTCGTGCATTAGCCTTGCCTTTCCTCACCGTGCCTTGCCTTGCGTTACCCTTTCCTTGCTTGGCCGTGCATTGCCTAGTCGTGCGTTGCCGTGCCTTACCCTTGTTTCCCCTTGCCGTGCCTTGCCTTTTGTTACACTTGCCTTGCCTTGCTTTGCCTTGCCTTCCTCTCCTTCCGTTACTCTTTCCTTGCCTAGCCGTGCATTGCCTAGCCTTGCGTTGTCGTGCAATAGCCTTGCCTCGCCTGACCGTGCCTTGCCTTGCGTTACGCTTTCTTTGCCTTGCCGTGCATTGCCTAGTCCTGCCTTGTCGTGCCTTAGCCTTGTTTCCCCTTACCGTGCCGTTCCTTCCGTTACCCTTGCCTTCCCTTGCTTTCCCTTGCCTTTCTTTCCTTCCGTTAATCTTTCCTTGCCTTGCCGAGCACTGCCTAGCCTTGCGTTGTCGTGCATTAGCCTTGCCTCGCCTGACCGTGCATTGCCTTGCGTTACCCTTTCCTTGCCTTGCCGTGCATTGCCTAGCCTTGCGTTGTCGTGCATTAGCCTTGCCTCGCCTGACCGTGCCTTGCCTTGCGTTACCCTTTCCTTGCCTTGCCGTGCATTGCCTAGCCGTGCTTTTTCGTGCATTAGCGTTGCCTCGCCTGACCGTGCCTTGCCTTGCGTTACCCTTTCCTTGCCTTGCCGTGCATTGCCTAGTCCTGCGTTGTCGTGCCTTAGGCTTGTTTCCCCTTAACGTGCCGTTCCGTCCGTTGCCCTTGCCTTCCCTTGCTTTCCCTTGCCTTCCTTGCCTTCCGTTACTCTTTACTTACCTTCCGTGCATTGCCTAGCCTTGCGTTGTCGTGCCTTAGCCTTGCGTCGCCTGACCGTGCCTTGCCTTGCGTTACCCTTTCTTTGCCTTGCCGTGCATTGCCTAGTCCTGCGTTGTCGTGCCTTAGCCTTGTTTCCCCGTACCGTGCCGTTCCTTCCGTTAGCCTTGCCTTCCCTTGCTTTCCCTTGCCTTTCTTTCCTTCCGTTACTCTTTCCTTGCCTAGCCGTGCACTGCCTAGCCGTGCGTTGTCGTGCCTTAGCCTTGTTTCCCTTTGCTGTGCCGTTCCTTCCGTTACACTTGCCTTGCCTTTCTTTGCCTTTCCTTCCTTTCCTTCCGTTACTCTTTCCTTGCCTAGCTGTGCACTGCCTAGCCTTGCGTTGTCGTGCATTAGCCTTCCCTTGCCTCACCGTACCTTGCCTTGCGTTACCCTTTCCTTGCCTTGCCGTGCACTGCCTGGCCTTGCGTTGTCGTGCCTTACCCTTGTTTCCCCTTGCCGTGCCGTGCCTTTTGTTACACTTGCCTTTGCTTGCATTGCTTTGCCTTCCTTTCCTTCCGTTACTCTTTCCTTGCCTAGCCGTGCATTGCCTAGCCTTGCGTTGTCGTGCATTAGCCTTGCCTCGCCTGACCGTGCCTTGCCTTGCGTTACCCTTTCCTTCCCTTGCCGTGCATTGCCTAGCCGTGCGTTGTCTTGCCTTAGCCTTGTTTCCCCTTGCTGTGCCGTTTCTTCCGTTACACGTGCCTTGCCTTACTTTGCCTTGCCTTCCTTTCCTTCCCTTTCCTTGCCTAGCCGTGCACTGCCTAGCCGTGCGTTGTCGTGCCTTAGCCTTGTTTCCGCTTACCGTGCCGTTCCTTCCTTTACCTTTGCCTTCCCTTGCCTTCCTTGCCTTCCGTTACTCTTTGCTTGCCTTCCGTGCATTGCCTAGCCTTGCGTTGTCCTGCCTTAGCCTTGCCTCGCCTGACCGTGCCTTGCCTTGCGTTACCCTTTCCTTGCCTTGCCGTGCATTGCCTAGTCCTGCGTTGTCGTGCCTTAGCCTTGTTTCCCCTTACCGTGCCGTTCCTTCCGTTACCCTTGCCTTCCCTTGCTTTCCCTTGCCTTTCTTTCCTTCCGTTACTCTTTCCTTGCCTTGCCGAGCACTGCCTAGCCTTGCGTTGTCGTGCATTAGCCTTGCCTCGCCTGACCGTGCCTTCCCTTGCGTTACCCCTTCCTTGCCTTGCCGTGCATTGCCTAGTCCTGCGTTGTCGTGCCTTAGCCTTGTTTCCCCTTACCGTGCCATTGCTTCCGTTACCCTTGCCTTCCCTTGCTTTCCCTTGCCTTTCTTTCCTTCCGTTACTCTTTCCTTGCCTTGCCGAACACTGCCTATCGTTGCGTTGTCGTGCATTAGCCTTGCGTCACCTGACCGTGCCTTGCCTTGCGTTATGCTTTCCTTGCCTTGCCGTGCATTGCCTAGCCCTGCATTGTCGTGCATTAGCCTTGCCTTTCCTCACCGTGCCTTGCCTTGCGGTACCCTTTCCTTGCTTGGCCGTGCATTGCCTAGCCGTGCGTTGCCGTGCCTTACCCTTGTTTCCCCTTACCGTGCCTTGCCTTTTGTTACACTTGGCTTGCCTTGCTTTGCCTTGCCTTCCTCTCCTTCCGTTGCTCTTTCCTTGCCTTGCCGAGCACTGCCTAGCCTTGCGTTGTCGTGCATTAGCCTTGCCTCGCCTGACCGTGCATTGCCTTGCGTTACCCTTTCCTTGCCTTGCCGTGCATTGCCTAGCCTTGCGTTGTCGTGCATTAGCCTTGCCTCACCTGACCGTGCCTTGCCTTGCGTTACCCTTTCCTTGCCTTGCCGTGCATTGCCTAGCCGTGCTTTTTCGTGCATTAGCGTTGCCTCGCCTGACCGTGCCTTGCCTTGCGTTACCCTTTCCTTGCCTTGCCGTGCATTGCCTAGTCCTGCGTTGTCGTGCCTTAGCCTTGTTTCCCCGTACCGTGCCGTTCCGTCCGTTAGCCTTGCCTTCCCTTGCTTTCCCTTGCCTTTCTTTCCTTCCGTTACTCTTTCCTTGCCTTGCCGTGCACTGCCTAGCCTTGCGTTGTCGTGCCTTACCCTTGTTTCCCCTTGCCGTGCCGTGCCTTTTGTTGCACTTGCCTTGCCTTGCTTTGCTTTGCCTTCCTTTCCTTCCGTTACTCTTTCCTTGCCTAGCCGTGCATTGCCTAGCCTTGCGTTTTCGTGCATTAGCCTTGCCTCGCCTGACCGTGCCTTGCCTTGCGTTACCCTTTACTTCCCTTGCCGTGCATTGCCTAGCCGTGCGTTGTCTTGCCTTAGCCTTGTTTCCCCTTGCTGTGCCGTTTCGTCCGTTACACTTGCCTTGCCTTACTTTGCCTTGCCTTCCTTTCCTTCCGTTACTCTTTCCTTGCCTAGCCGTGCACTGCCTAGACTTGCGTTGTCGTGCCTTAGCCTTGGCTCGCCTGACCGTGCCTTGCCTTGCGTTACCCTTTCCTTGCTTGGCCGTGCATTGCCTAGCCGTGCGTTGCCGTGCCTTACCCTTGTTTCCCCTTGCCGTGCCTTGCCTTTTGTTACACTTGCCTTGCCTTGCTTTGCCTTGCCTTCCTCTCCTTCCGTTACACTTTCCTTGCCTAGCCGTGCATTGCCTAGCCTTGCGTTGTCGTGCATTAGCCTTGCCTCGCCTGACCGTGCCTTGCCTTGCGTTACCCTTTCTTTGCCTTCCCGTGCATTGCCTAGTCCTGCGTTGTCGTGCCTTAGCCTTGTTTCCCCTTACCGTGCCGTTCCTTCCGTTACCCTTGCCTTCCCTTGCTTTCCCTTGCCTTTCTTTCCTTCCGTTACTCTTTCCTTGCCTTGCCGAGCACTGCCTAGCCTTGCGTTGTCGTGCATTAGCCTTGCCTCGCCTGACCGTGCCTTGCCTTGCGTTATGCTTTCCTTGCCTTGCCGTGCATTGCCTAGCCCTGCATTGTAGTGCATTAGCCTTGCCTTTCCTCACCGTGCCTTGCCTTGCGTTACCCTTTCCTTGCTTGGCCGTGCATTGCCTAGCCGTGCGTTGCCGTGCCTTACCCTTGTTTCCCCTTGCCGTGCCTTGCCTTTTGTTACACTTGCCTTGCCTTGCTTTGCCTTGCCTTCCTCTCCTTCCGTTACTCTTTCCTTGCCTAGCCGTGCATTGCCTAGCCTTGCGTTGTCGTGCATTAGCCTTGCCTCGCCTGACCGTGCCTTGCCTTGCGTTACCCTTTCTTTGCCTTGCCGTGCATTGCCTAGCCCCGCGTTGTCGTGCCTTAGCCTTGTTTCCCCTTACCGTGCCGTTCCTTCCGTTACCCTTGCCTTCCCTTGCTTTTCCTTGCCTTTCTTTCCTTCCGTTACTCTTTCCTTGCCTTGCCGAGCACTGCCTAGCCTTGCGTTGTCGTGCATTAGCCTTGCCTCGCCTGACCGTGCATTGCCTTGCGTTACCCTTTCCTTGCCTTGCCGGGCAATGCCTAGTCCTGCGTTGTCGTGCCTTAGGCTTGTTTCCCCTTAACGTGCCGTTCCTTCCGTTGCCCTTGCCTACCCTTGCTTTCCCTTGCCTTCCTTGCCTTCCGTTACTCTTAACTTACCTTCCGTGCATTGCCTAGCCTTGCGTTGTCGTGCCTTAGCCTTGCGTCGCCTGACCGTGCCTTGCCTTGCGTTACCCTTTCTTTGCCTTGCCGTGCATTGCCTAGTCCTGCGTTGTCGTGCCTTAGCCTTGTTTCCCCTTACCGTGCCGTTCCTTCCGTTACCCTTGCCTTGCCTTGCTTTCCCTTGCCTTTCTTTCCTTCCGTTACTCTTTCCCTGCCTAGCCGTGTACTGCCTAGAAGTGCGTTGTCGTGCCTTAGCCTTGTTTCCCCTTGCTGTGCCGTTCCTTCCGTTACACTTGCCTTGCCTTTCCTTGCCTTGCCTTCCTTTCCTTCCGTTACTCTTTCCTTGCCTAGCCGTGCATTGCCTAGCCTTGCGTTGTCGTGCATTAGCCTTGCCTCGCCTGACCGTGCCTTGCCTTGCGTTACCCTTTCCTTGCCTTGCCTTGCATTGCCTAGTCCTGAGTTGTCGTGCCTTAGCCTTGTTTCCGCTTACCGTGCCGTTCCTTCCTTTACCTTTGCCTTCACTTGCCTTCCTTGCCTTCCGTTACTCTTTGCTTGCCTTCCGTGCATTGCCTAGCCTTGCGTTGTCCTGCCTTAGCCTTGCCTCGCCTGACCGTGCCTTGCCTTGCGTTACCCTTTCCTTGCCTTGCCGTGCATTGCCTAATCCTGCGTTGTCGTGCCTTAGCCTTGTTTCGACTTACCGTGCCGTTCCTTCCGTTACCCTTGCCTTCCCTTGCTTTCCCTTGCCTTTCTTTCCTTCCGTTACTCTTTCCTTGCCTTGCCGAGCACTGCCTAGCCTTGCGTTGTCGTGCATTAGCCTTGCCTCGCCTGACCGTGCCTTGCCTTGCGTTATGCTTTCCTTACCTTGCCGTGCATTGCCTAGCCCTGCATTGTCGTGCATTAGCCTTGCCTTTCCTCACCGTGCCTTGCCTTGCGTTACCCTTTCCTTGCTTGGCCGTGAATTGCCTAGCCGTGCGTTGCCGTGCCTTACCCTTGTTTCCCCTTGCCGTGCCTTGCCTTTTGTTACACTTGCCTTGCCTTGCTTTGCCTTGCCTTCCTCTCCTTCCGTTACTCTTTCCTGGCCTAGCCGTGCATTGCCTAGCCTTGCGTTGTCGTGCATTAGCCTTGACTCGCCTGACCGTGCCTTGCCTTGCGTTACGCTTTCTTTGCCTTGCCGTGCATTGCCTAGTCCTGCGTTGTCGTGCCTTAGCCTTGTTTCCCCTTACCGTGCCGTTCCTTCCGTTACCCTTGCCTTGCCTTGCTTTCCCTTGCCTTTCTTTCCTTCCGTTACTCTTTCCTTGCCTTGCCGAGCACTGCCTAGCCTTGCGTTGTCGTGCATTAGCCTTGCCTTGCCTGACCGTGCATTGCCTTGCGTTACCCTTTCCTTGCCTTGCCGTGCATTGCCTAGCCTTGCGTTGTCGTGCATTAGCCTTGCCTCGCCTGACCGTGCCTTGCCTTGCGTTACCCTTTCCTTGCCTTGCCGTGCATTGCCTAGCCGAGCTTTTTCGTGCATTAGCGTTGCCTCGCCTGACCGTGCCTTGCCTTGCGTTACCCTTTCCTTGCCTTGCCGTGCATTGCCTAGTCCTGCGTTGTCGTGCCTTAGGCTTGTTTCCCCTTAACGTGCCGTTCCGTCCGTTGCCCTTGCCTTCCCTTGCTTTCCCTTGCCTTCCTTGCCTTCCGTTACTCTTTACTTACCTTCCGTGCATTGCCTAGCCTTGCGTTGTCGTGCCTTAGCCTTGCGTCGCCTGACCGTGCCTTGCCTTGCGTTACCCTTTCTTTGCCTTGCCGTGCATTGCCTAGTCCTGCGTTGTCGTTCCTTAGCCTTGTTTCCCCGTACCGTGCCGTTCCTTCCGTTAGCCTTGCCTTCCCTTGCTTTCCTTGCCTTTCTTTCCTTCCGTTACTCTTTCCTTGCCTAGCCGTGCACTGCCTAGCCGTGCGTTGTCGTGCCTTAGCCTTGTTTCCCCTTGCTGTGCCGTTCCTTCCGTTAGCCTTGCCTTCCCTTGCTTTCCTTGCCTTTCTTTCCTTCCGTTACTCTTTCCTTGCCTAGCTGTGCACTGCCTAGCCTTGCGTTGTCGTGCATTAGCCTTGCCTCGCCTGACCGTGCCTTGCCTTGCGTTACCCTTTCCTTCCCTTGCCGTGCATTGCCTAGCCGTGCGTTGTCTTGCCTTAGCCTTGTTTCCCCTTGCTGTGCCGTTTCTTCCGTTACACGTGCCTTGCCTTACTTTGCCTTGCCTTCCTTTCCTTCCCTTTCCTTGCCTAGCCGTGCACTGCCTAGCCGTGCGTTGTCGTGCCTTAGCCTTGTTTCCGCTTACCGTGCCGTTCCTTCCTTCACCTTTGCCTTCCCTTGCCTTCCTTGCCTTCCGTTACTCTTTGCTTGCCTTCCGTGCATTGCCTAGCCTTGCGTTGTCCTGCCTTAGCCTTGCCTCGCCTGACCGTGCCTTGCCTTGCGTTACCCTTTCCTTGCCTTTCCGTGCATTGCCTAGTCCTGCGTTGTCGTGCCTTAGCCTTGTTTCCCCTTACCGTGCCGTTCCTTCCGTTACCCTTGCCTTCCCTTGCTTTCCCTTGCCTTTCTTTCCTTCCGTTACTCTTTCCTTGCCTTGCCGAGCACTGCCTAGCCTTGCGTTGTCGTGCATTAGCCTTGCCTCGCCTGACCGTGCCTTGCCTTGCGTTACCCTTTCCTTGCCTTGCCGTGCATTGCCTAGTCCTGCGTTGTCGTGCCTTAGCCTTGGTTCCCCTTACCGTGCCGTTGCTTCCGTTACCCTTGCCTTCCCTTGCTTTCCCTTGCCTTTCTTTCCTTCCGTTACTCTTTCCTTGCCTTGCCGAACACTGCCTATCGTTGCGTTGTCGTGCATTAGCCTTGCCTCGCCTGACCGTGCCTTGCCTTGCGTTATGCTTTCCTTGCCTTGCCGTGCATTGCCTAGACCTGCATTGTCGTGCATTAGCCTTGCCTTTCCTCACCGTGCCTTGCCTTGCGTTACCCTTTCCTTGCTTGGCCGTGCATTGCCTAGCCGTGCGTTGCCGTGCCTTACCCTTGTTTCCCCTTACCGTGCCTTGCCTTTTGTTACACTTGCCTTGCCTTGCTTTGCCTTGCCTTCCTCTCCTTCCGTTACTCTTTCCTTGCCTTGCCGAGCACTGCCTAGCCTTGCGTTGTCGTGCATTAGCCTTGCCTCGCCTGACCGTGCATTGCCTTGCGTTACCCTTTCCTTGCCTTGCCGTGCATTGCCTAGCCTTGCGTTGTCGTGCATTAGCCTTGCCTCACCTGACCGTGCCTTATCTTGCGTTACCCTTTCCTTGCCTTGCCGTGCATTGCCTAGCCGTGCTTTTTCGTGCATTAGCGTTGCCTCGCCTGACCGTGCCTTGCCTTGCGTTACCCTTTCCTTGCCTTGCCGTGCATTGCCTAGTCCTGCGTTGTCGTGCCTTAGCCTTGTTTCCCCGTACCGTGCCGTTCCTTCCGTTAGCCTTGCCTTCCCTTGCTTTCCCTTGCCTTTCTTTCCTTCCGTTACTCTTTCCTTGCCTAGCCGTGCACTGCCTAGCCGTGCGTTGTCGTGCCTTAGCCTTGTTTCCCCTTGCTGTGCCGTTCCTTCCGTTACACTTGCCTTGCCTTTCTTTGCCTTGCCTTCCTTTCCTTCCGTTACTCTTTCCTTGCCTAGCTGTGCACTGCCTAGCCTTGCGTTGTCGTGCATTAGCCTTCCCTTGCCTAACCGTACCTTGCCTTGCGTTACACTTTCCTTGCCTTGCCGTGCACTGCCTAGCCTTGCGTAGTCGTGCCTTACCCTTGTTTCCCCTTGCCGTGCCGTGCCTTTTGTTACACTTGCCTTGCCTTGCATTGCTTTGCCTTCCTTTCCTTCCGTTACTCTTTCCTTGCCTAGCCGTGCATTGCCTAGCCTTGCGTTGTCGTGCCTTAGCCTTGCGTCGCCTGACCGTGCCTTGCCTTGCGTTACCCTTTCTTTGCCTTGCCGTGCATTGCCTAGTCCTGCGTTGTCGTGCCTTAGCCTTGTTTCCCCGTACCGTGCCGTTCCTTCCGTTAGCCTTGCCTTCCCTTGCCTTCCCTTGCCTTTCTTTCCTTCCGTTACTCTTTCCTTGCCTAGCCGTGCACTGCCTAGCCGTGCGTTGTCGTGCCTTAGCCTTGTTTCCCCTTGCTGTGCCGTTCCTTCCGTTACACTTGCCTTGCCTTTCTTTGCCTTGCCTTCCTTGCCTTCCGTTACTCTTTACTTACCTTCCGTGCATTGCCTAGCCTTGCGTTGTCGTGCCTTAGCCTTGCGTCGCCTGACCGTGCCTTGCCTTGCTTTACCCTTTCTTTGCCTTGCCGTGCATTGCCTAGTCCTGCGTTGTCGTGCCTTAGCCTTGTTTCCCCGTACCGTGCCGTTCCGTCCGTTAGCCTTGCCTTCCCTTGCTTTCCCTTGCCTTTCTTTCCTTCCGTTACTCTTTCCTTGCCTTGCCGTGCACTGCCTAGCCTTGCGTTGTCGTGCCTTACCCTTGTTTCCCCTTGCCGTGCCGTGCCTTTTGTTGCACTTGCCTTGCCTTGCTTTGCTTTGCCTTCCTTTCCTTCCGTTACTCTTTCCTTGCCTAGCCGTGCATTGCCTAGCCTTGCGTTGTCGTGCATTAGCCTTGCCTCGCCTGACCGTGCCTTGCCTTGCGTTACCCTTTACTTCCCTTGCCGTGCAATGCCTAGCCGTGCGTTGTCTTGCCTTAGCCTTGTTTCCCCTTGCTGTGCCGTTTCGTCCGTTACACTTGCCTTGCCTTACTTTGCCTTGCCTTCCTTTCCTTCCGTTACTCTTTCCTTGCCTAGCCGTGCACTGCCTAGACTTGCGTTGTCGTGCCTTAGCCTTGGCTCGCCTGACCGTGCCTTGCCTTGCGTTACCCTTTCCTTGCTTGGCCGTGCATTGCCTAGTCCTGCGTTGTCGTGCCTTAGCCTTGTTTCCCCTTACCGTGCCGTTCCTTCCGTTACCCTTGCCTTCCCTTGCTTTCCCTTGCCTTTCTTTCCTTCCGTTACTCTTTCCTTGCCTTGCCGAGCACTGCCTAGCCTTGCGTTGTCGTGCATTAGCCTTGCCTCGCCTGACCGTGCCTTGCCTTGCGTTATGCTTTCCTTGCCTTGCCGTGCATTGCCTAGCCCTGCATTGTAGTGCATTAGCCTTGCCTTTCCTCACCGTGCCTTGCCTTGCGTTACCCTTTCCTTGCTTGGCCGTGCATTGCCTAGCCGTGCGTTGCCGTGCCTTACCCTTGTTTCCCCTTGCCGTGCCTTGCCTTTTGTTACACTTGCCTTGCCTTGCTTTGCCTTGCCTTCCTCTCCTTCCGTTACTCTTTCCTTGCCTAGCCGTGCATTGCCTAGCCTTGCGTTGTCGTGCATTAGCCTTGCCTCGCCTGACCGTGCCTTGCCTTGCGTTACCCTTTCTTTGCCTTGCCGTGCATTGCCTAGTCCTGCGTTGTCGTGCCTTAGCCTTGTTTCCCCTTACCGTGCCGTTCCTTCCGTTACCCTTGCCTTCCCTTGCTTTCCCTTGCCTTTCTTTCCTTCCGTTACTCTTTCCTTGCCTTGCCGAGCACTGCCTAGCCTTGCGTTGTCGTGCATTAGCCTTGCCTCGCCTGACCGTGCATTGCCTTGCGTTACCCTTTCCTTGCCTTGCCGGGCATTGCCTAGTACTGCGTTGTCGTGCCTTAGGCTTGTTTCCCCTTAACGTGCCGTTCCGTCCGTTGCCCTTGCCTACCCTTGCTTTCCCTTGCCTTCCTTGCCTTCCGTTACTCTTAACTTACCTTCCGTGCATTGCCTAGCCTTGCGTTGTCGTGCCTTAGCCTTGCGTCGCCTGACCGTGCCTTGCCTTGCGTTACCCTTTCTTTGCCTTGCCGTGCATTGCCTAGTCCTGCGTTGTCGTGCCTTAGCCTTGTTTCCCCGTACCGTGCCGTTCCTTCCGTTAGCCTTGCCTTCCCTTGCTTTCCCTTGCCTTTCTTTCCTTCCGTTACTCTTTCCCTGCCTAGCCGTGTACTGCCTAGCCGTGCGTTGTCGTGCCTTAGCCTTGTTTCCCCTTGCTGTGCCGTTCCTTCCGTTACACTTGCCTTGCCTTTCTTTGCCTTGCCTTCCTTTCCTTCCGTTACTCTTTCCTTGCCTAGCCGTGCCTTGCCTAGCCTTGCGTTGTCGTGCATTAGCCTTGCCTCGCCTGACCGTGCATTGCCTTGCGTTACCCTTTCCTTGCCTTGCCTTGCATTGCCTAGTCCTGAGTTGTCGTGCCTTAGCCTTGTTTCCGCTTACCGTGCCGTTCCTTCCTTTACCTTTGCCTTCCCTTGCCTTCCTTGCGTTCCGTTACTCTTTGCTTGCCTTCCGTGCATTGCCTAGCCTTGCGTTGTCCTGCCTTAGCCTTGCCTCGCCTAACCGTGCCTTGCCTTGCGTTACCCTTTCCTTGCCTTGCCGTGCATTGCCTAATCCTGCGTTGTCGTGCCTTAGCCTTGTTTCCCCTTACCGTGCCGTTCCTTCCGTTACCCTTGCCTTCCCTTGCTTTCCTTTGCCTTTCTTTCCTTCCGTTACTCTTTCCTTGCCTTGCCGAGCACTGCCTAGCCTTGCGTTGTCGTGCATTAGCCTTGCCTCGCCTGACCGTGCATTGCCTTGCGTTACCCTTTCCTTGCCTTGCCGGGCATTGCCTAGTCCTGCGTTGTCGTGCCTTAGGCTTCTTTCCCCTTAACGTGCCGTTCCGTCCGTTGCCCTTGCCTACCCTTGCTTTCCCTTGCCTTCCTTGCCTTCCGTTACTCTTAACTTACCTTCCGTGCATTGCCTAGCCTTGCGTTGTCGTGCCTTAGCCTTGCGTCGCCTGACCGTGCCTTGCCTTGCGTTACCCTTTCTTTGCCTTGCCGTGCATTGCCTAGTCCTGCGTTGGCGTGCCTTAGCCTTGTTTCCCCGTACCGTGCCGTTCCTTCCGTTAGCCTTGCCTTCCCTTGCTTTCCCTTGCCTTTCTTTCCTTCCGTTACTCTTTCCCTGCCTAGCCGTGTACTGCCTAGCCGTGCGTTGTCGTGCCTTAGCCTTGTTTCCCCTTGCTGTGCCGTTCCTTCCGTTACACTTGCCTTGCCTTTCTTTGCCTTGCCTTCCTTTCCTTCCGTTACTCTTTCCTTGCCTAGCCGTGCATTGCCTAGCCTTGCGTTGTCGTGCATTAGCCTTGCCTCGCCTGACCGTGCCTTGCCTTGCGTTACCCTTTCCTTGCCTTGCCTTGCATTGCCTAGTCCTGAGTTGTCGAGCCTTAGCCTTGTTTCCGCTTACCGTGCCGTTCCTTCCTTTACCTTTGCCTTCCCTTGCCTTCCTTGCCTTCCGTTACTCTTTGCTTGCCTTCCGTGCATTGCCTAGCCTTGCGTTGTCCTGCCTTAGCCTTGCCTCGCCTGACCGTGCCTTGCCTTGCGTTACCCTTTCCTTGCCTTGCCGTGCATTGCCTAATCCTGCGTTGTCGTGCCTTAGCCTTGTTTCCCCTTACCTTGCCGTTCCTTCCGTTACCCTTGCCTTCCCTTGCTTTCCCTTGCCTTTCTTTCCTTCCGTTACTCTTTCCTTGCCTTGCCGAGCACTGCCTAGCCTTGCGTTGTCGTGCATTAGCCTTGCCTCGCCTGACCGTGCCTTGCCTTGCGTTATGCTTTCCTTACCTTGCCGTGCATTGCCTAGCCCTGCATTGTCGTGCATTAGCCTTGCCTTTCCTCACCGTGCCTTGCCTTGCGTTACCCTTTCCTTGCTTGGCCGTGCATTGCCTAGTCGTGCGTTGCCGTGCCTTACCCTTGTTTCCCCTTGCCGTGCCTTGCCTTTTGTTACACTTGCCTTGCCTTGCTTTGCCTTGCCTTCCTCTCCTTCCGTTACTCTTTCCTTGCCTAGCCGTGCATTGCCTAGCCTTGCGTTGTCGTGCATTAGCCTTGCCTCGCCTGACCGTGCCTTGCCTTGCGTTACGCTTTCTTTGCCTTGCCGTGCATTGCCTAGTCCTGCGTTGTCGTGCCTTAGCCTTGTTTCCCCTTACCGTGCCGTTCCTTCCGTTACCCTTGCCTTCCCTTGCTTTCCCTTGCCTTTCTTTCCTTCCGTTAATCTTTCCTTTTCTTGCCGAGCACTGCCTAGCCTTGCGTTGTCGTGCATTAGCCTTGCCTCGCCTGACCGTGCATTGCCTTGCGTTACCCTTTCCTTGCCTTGCCGTGCATTGCCTAGCCTTGCGTTGTCGTGCATTAGCCTTGCCTCGCCTGACCGTGCCTTGCCTTGCGTTACCCTTTCCTTGCCTTGCCGTGCATTGCCTAGCCGTGCTTTTTCGTGCATTAGCGTTGCCTCGCCTGACCGTGCCTTGCCTTGCGTTACCCTTTCCTTGCCTTGCCGTGCATTGCCTAGTCCTGCGTTGTCGTGCCTTAGGCTTGTTTCCCCTTAACGTGCCGTTCCGTCCGTTGCCCTTGCCTTCCCTTGCTTTCCCTTGCCTTCCTTGCCTTCCGTTACTCTTTACTTACCTTCCGTGCATTGCCTAGCCTTGCGTTGTCGTGCCTTAGCCTTGCGTCGCCTGACCGTGCCTTTCCTTGCGTTACCCTTTCTTTGCCTTGCCGTGCATTGCCTAGTCCTGCGTTGTCGTGCCTTAGCCTTGTTTCCCCGTACCGTGCCGTTCCTTCCGTTAGCCTTGCCTTCCCTTGCTTTCCCTTGCCTTTCTTTCCTTCCGTTACTCTTTCCTTGCCTAGCCGTGCACTGCCTAGCCGTGCGTTGTCGTGCCTTAGCCTTGTTTCCCCTTGCTGTGCCGTTCCTTCCGTTACACTTGCCTTGCCTTTCTTTGCCTTGCCTTCCTTTCCTTCCGTTACTCTTTCCTTGCCTAGCTGTGCACTGCCTAGCCTTGCGTTGTCGTGCATTAGCCTTCCCTTGCCTCACCGTACCTTGCCTTGCGTTACCCTTTCCTTGCCTTGCCGTGCACTGCCTAGCCTTGCGTTGTCGTGCCTTACCCTTGTTTCCCCTTGCCGTGCCGTGCCTTTTGTTACACTTGCCTTTTCTTGCATTGCTTTGCCTTCCTTTCCTTCCGTTACTCTTTCCTTGCCTAGCCGTGCATTGCCTAGCCTTGCGTTGTCGTGCATTAGCCTTGCCTCGCCTGACCGTGCCTTGCCTTGCGTTACCCTTTCCTTCCCTTGCCGTGCATTGCCTAGCCGTGCGTTGTCTTGCCTTAGCCTTGTTTCCCCTTGCTGTGCCGTTGCTTCCGTTACACGTGCCTTGCCTTACTTTGCCTTGCCTTCCTTTCCTTCCCTTTCCTTGCCTAGCCGTGCACTGCCTAGCCGTGCGTTGTCGTGCCTTAGCCTTGTTTCCGCTTACCGTGCCGTTCCTTCCTTTACCTTTGCCTTCCCTTGCCTTCCTTGCCTTCCGTTACTCTTTGCTTGCCTTCCGTGCATTGCCTAGCCTTGCGTTGTCCTGCCTTAGCCTTGCCTCGCCTGACCGTGCCTTGCCTTGCGTTACCCTTTCTTTGCCTTGCCGTGCATTGCCTAGTCCTGCGTTGTCGTGCCTTAGCCTTGTTTCCCCTTGCCGTGCCGTGCCTTTTGTTACACTTGCCTTGCCTTGCATTGCTTTGCCTTCCTTTCCTTCCGTTACTCTTTCCTTGCCTAGCCGTGCATTGCCTAGCCTTGCGTTGTCGTGCCTTAGCCTTGCGTCGCCTGACCGTGCCTTGCCTTGCGTTACCCTTTCTTTGCCTTGCCGTGCATTGCCTAGTCCTGCGTTGTCGTGCCTTAGCCTTGTTTCCCCGTACCGTGCCGTTCCTTCCGTTAGCCTTGCCTTCCCTTGCCTTCCCTTGCCTTTCTTTCCTTCCGTTACTCTTTCCTTGCCTAGCCGTGCACTGCCTAGCCGTGCGTTGTCGTGCCTTACCCTTGTTTCCCCTTGCCGTGCCGTGCCTTTTGTTGCACTTGCCTTGCCTTGCTTTGCTTTGCCTTCCTTTCCTTCCGTTACTCTTTCCTTGCCTAGCCGTGCATTGCCTAGCCTTGCGTTGTCGTGCATTAGCCTTGCCTCGCCTGACCGTGCCTTGCCTTGCGTTACCCTTTACTTCCCTTGCCGTGCAATGCCTAGCCGTGCGTTGTCTTGCCTTAGCCTTGTTTCCCCTTGCTGTGCCGTTTCGTCCGTTACACTTGCCTTGCCTTAGTTTGCCTTGCCTTCCTTTCCTTCCGTTACTCTTTCCTTGCCTAGCCGTGCACTGCCTAGACTTGCGTTGTCGTGCCTTAGCCTTGGCTCGCCTGACCGTGCCTTGCCTTGCGTTACCCTTTCCTTGCTTGGCCGTGCATTGCCTAGTCCTGCGTTGTCGTGCCTTAGCCTTGTTTCCCCTTACCGTGCCGTTCCTTCCGTTACCCTTGCCTTCCCTTGCTTTCCCTTGCCTTTCTTTCCTTCCGTTACTCTTTCCTTGCCTTGCCGAGCACTGCCTAGCCTTGCGTTGTCGTGCATTAGCCTTGCCTCGCCTGACCGTGCCTTGCCTTGCGTTATGCTTTCCTTGCCTTGCCGTGCATTGCCTAGCCCTGCATTGTAGTGCATTAGCCTTGCCTTTCCTCACCGTGCCTTGCCTTGCGTTACCCTTTCCTTGCTTGGCCGTGCATTGCCTAGCCGTGCGTTGCCGTGCCTTACCCTTGTTTCCCCTTGCCGTGCCTTGCCTTTTGTTACACTTGCCTTGCCTTGCTTTGCCTTGCCTTCCTCTCCTTCCGTTACTCTTTCCTTGCCTAGCCGTGCATTGCCTAGCCTTGCGTTGTCGTGCATTAGCCTTGCCTCGCCTGACCGTGCCTTGCCTTGCGTTACCCTTTCTTTGCCTTACCGTGCATTGCCTAGTCCTGCGTTGTCGTGCCTTAGCCTTGTTTCCCCTTACCGTGCCGTTCCTTCCGTTACCCTTGCCTTCCCTTGCTTTCCCTTGCCTTTCTTTCCTTCCGTTACTCTTTCCTTGCCTTGCCGAGCACTGCCTAGCCTTGCGTTGTCGTGCATTAGCCTTGCCTCGCCTGACCGTGCATTGCCTTGCGTTACCCTTTCCTTGCCTTGCCGGGCATTGCCTAGTACTGCGTTGTCGTGCCTTAGGCTTGTTTCCCCTTAACGTGCCGTTCCGTCCGTTGCCCTTGCCTACCCTTGCTTTCCCTTGCCTTCCTTGCCTTCCGTTACTCTTAACTTACCTTCCGTGCATTGCCTAGCCTTGCGTTGTCGTGCCTTAGCCTTGCGTCGCCTGACCGTGCCTTGCCTTGCGTTACCCTTTCTTTGCCTTGCCGTGCATTGCCTAGTCCTGCGTTGTCGTGCCTTAGCCTTGTTTCCCCGTACCGTGCCGTTCCTTCCGTTAGCCTTGCCTTCCCTTGCTTTCCCTTGCCTTTCTTTCCTTCCGTTACTCTTTCCCTGCCTAGCCGTGTACTGCCTAGCCGTGCGTTGTCGTGCCTTAGCCTTGTTTCCCCTTGCTGTGCCGTTCCTTCCGTTACACTTGCCTTGCCTTTCTTTGCCTTGCCTTCCTTTCCTTCCGTTACTCTTTCCTTGCCTAGCCGTGCCTTGCCTAGCCTTGCGTTGTCGTGCATTAGCCTTGCCTCGCCTGACCGTGCATTGCCTTGCGTTACCCTTTCCTTGCCTTGCCTTGCATTGCCTAGTCCTGAGTTGTCGTGCCTTAGCCTTGTTTCCGCTTACCGTGCCGTTCCTTCCTTTACCTTTGCCTTCCCTTGCCTTCCTTGCGTTCCGTTACTCTTTGCTTGCCTTCCGTGCATTGCCTAGCCTTGCGTTGTCCTGCCTTAGCCTTGCCTCGCCTAACCGTGCCTTGCCTTGCGTTACCCTTTCCTTGCCTTGCCGTGCATTGCCTAATCCTGCGTTGTCGTGCCTTAGCCTTGTTTCCCCTTACCGTGCCGTTCCTTCCGTTACCCTTGCCTTCCCTTGCTTTCCTTTGCCTTTCTTTCCTTCCGTTACTCTTTCCTTGCCTTGCCGAGCACTGCCTAGCCTTGCGTTGTCGTGCATTAGCCTTGCCTCGCCTGACCGTGCATTGCCTTGCGTTACCCTTTCCTTGCCTTGCCGGGCATTGCCTAGTCCTGCGTTGTCGTGCCTTAGGCTTCTTTCCCCTTAACGTGCCGTTCCGTCCGTTGCCCTTGCCTACCCTTGCTTTCCCTTGCCTTCCTTGCCTTCCGTTACTCTTAACTTACCTTCCGTGCATTGCCTAGCCTTGCGTTGTCGTGCCTTAGCCTTGCGTCGCCTGACCGTGCCTTGCCTTGCGTTACCCTTTCTTTGCCTTGCCGTGCATTGCCTAGTCCTGCGTTGGCGTGCCTTAGCCTTGTTTCCCCGTACCGTGCCGTTCCTTCCGTTAGCCTTGCCTTCCCTTGCTTTCCCTTGCCTTTCTTTCCTTCCGTTACTCTTTCCCTGCCTAGCCGTGTACTGCCTAGCCGTGCGTTGTCGTGCCTTAGCCTTGTTTCCCCTTGCTGTGCCGTTCCTTCCGTTACACTTGCCTTGCCTTTCTTTGCCTTGCCTTCCTTTCCTTCCGTTACTCTTTCCTTGCCTAGCCGTGCATTGCCTAGCCTTGCGTTGTCGTGCATTAGCCTTGCCTCGCCTGACCGTGCCTTGCCTTGCGTTACCTTTCCTTGCCTTGCCTTGCATTGCCTAGTCCTGAGTTGTCGAGCCTTAGCCTTGTTTCCGCTTACCGTGCCGTTCCTTCCTTTACCTTTGCCTTCCCTTGCCTTCCTTGCCTTCCGTTACTCTTTGCTTGCCTTCCGTGCATTGCCTAGCCTTGCGTTGTCCTGCCTTAGCCTTGCCTCGCCTGACCGTGCCTTGCCTTGCGTTACCCTTTCCTTGCCTTGCCGTGCATTGCCTAATCCTGCGTTGTCGTGCCTTAGCCTTGTTTCCCCTTACCTTGCCGTTCCTTCCGTTACCCTTGCCTTCCCTTGCTTTCCCTTGCCTTTCTTTCCTTCCGTTACTCTTTCCTTGCCTTGCCGAGCACTGCCTAGCCTTGCGTTGTCGTGCATTAGCCTTGCCTCGCCTGACCGTGCCTTGCCTTGCGTTATGCTTTCCTTACCTTGCCGTGCATTGCCTAGCCCTGCATTGTCGTGCATTAGCCTTGCCTTTCCTCACCGTGCCTTGCCTTGCGTTACCCTTTCCTTGCTTGGCCGTGCATTGCCTAGTCGTGCGTTGCCGTGCCTTACCCTTGTTTCCCCTTGCCGTGCCTTGCCTTTTGTTACACTTGCCTTGCCTTGCTTTGCCTTGCCTTCCTCTCCTTCCGTTACTCTTTCCTTGCCTAGCCGTGCATTGCCTAGCCTTGCGTTGTCGTGCATTAGCCTTGCCTCGCCTGACCGTGCCTTGCCTTGCGTTACGCTTTCTTTGCCTTGCCGTGCATTGCCTAGTCCTGCGTTGTCGTGCCTTAGCCTTGTTTCCCCTTACCGTGCCGTTCCTTCCGTTACCCTTGCCTTCCCTTGCTTTCCCTTGCCTTTCTTTCCTTCCGTTAATCTTTCCTTTTCTTGCCGAGCACTGCCTAGCCTTGCGTTGTCGTGCATTAGCCTTGCCTCGCCTGACCGTGCATTGCCTTGCGTTACCCTTTCCTTGCCTTGCCGTGCATTGCCTAGCCTTGCGTTGTCGTGCATTAGCCTTGCCTCGCCTGACCGTGCCTTGCCTTGCGTTACCCTTTCCTTGCCTTGCCGTGCATTGCCTAGCCGTGCTTTTTCGTGCATTAGCGTTGCCTCGCCTGACCGTGCCTTGCCTTGCGTTACCCTTTCCTTGCCTTGCCGTGCATTGCCTAGTCCTGCGTTGTCGTGCCTTAGGCTTGTTTCCCCTTAACGTGCCGTTCCGTCCGTTGCCCTTGCCTTCCCTTGCTTTCCCTTGCCTTCCTTGCCTTCCGTTACTCTTTACTTACCTTCCGTGCATTGCCTAGCCTTGCGTTGTCGTGCCTTAGCCTTGCGTCGCCTGACCGTGCCTTGCCTTGCGTTACCCTTTCCTTGCTTGGCCGTGCATTGCCTAGTCGTGCGTTGCCGTGCCTTACCCTTGTTTCCCCTTGCCGTGCCTTGCCTTTTGTTCCACTTGCCTTGCCTTGCTTTGCCTAGCCTTCCTCTCCTTCCGTTACTCTTTCCTTGCCTAGCCGTGCATTGCCTAGCCTTGCGTTGTCGTGCATTAGCCTTGCCTCGCCTGACCGTGCCTTGCCTTGCGTTACGCTTTCTTTGCCTTGCCGTGCATTGCCTAGTCCTGCGTTGTCGTGCCTTAGCCTTGTTTCCCCTTACCGTGCCGTTCCTTCCGTTAGCCTTGCCTTCCCTTGCTTTCCCTTGCCTTTCTTTCCTTCCGTTACTCTTTCCTTGCCTAGCCGTGCACTGCCTAGCCGTGCGTTGTCGTGCCTTAGCCTTGTTTCCCCTTGCTGTGCCGTTCCTTCCGTTACACTTGCATTGCCTTTCTTTGCCTTGCCTTCCTTTCCTTCCGTTACTCTTTCCTTGCCTAGCTGTGCACTGCCTAGCCTTGCGTTGTCGTGCATTAGCCTTCCCTTGCCTCACCGTACCTTGCCTTGCGTTACCCTTTCCTTGCCTTGCCGTGCACTGCCTAGCCTTGCGTTGTCGTGCCTTACCCTTGTTTCCCCTTGCCGTGCCGTGCCTTTTGTTACACTTGCCTTTTCTTGCATTGCTTTGCCTTCCTTTCCTTCCGTTACTCTTTCCTTGCCTAGCCGTGCATTGCCTAGCCTTGCGTTGTCGTGCATTAGCCTTCCCTCGCCTGACCGTGCCTTGCCTTGCGTTACCCTTTCCTTCCCTTGCCGTGCATTGCCTAGCCGTGCGTTGTCGTGCCTTAGCCTTGTTTCCCCTTGCTGTGCCGTTGCTTCCGTTACACGTGCCTTGCCTTACTTTGCCTTGCCTTCCTTTCCTTCCCTTTCCTTGCCTAGCCGTGCACTGCCTAGCCGTGCGTTGTCGTGCCTTAGCCTTGTTTCCGCTTACCGTGCCGTTCCTTCCTTTACCTTTGCCTTCCCTTGCCTTCCTTGCCTTCCGTTACTCTTTGCTTGCCTTCCGTGCATTGCCTAGCCTTGCGTTGTCCTGCCTTAGCCTTGCCTCGCCTGACCGTGCCTTGCCTTGCGTTACCCTTTCCTTGCCTTGCCGTGCATTGCCTAGTCCTGCGTTGTCGTGCCTTAGCCTTGTTTCCCCTTACCGTGCCGTTCCTTCCGTTACCCTTGCCTTCCCTTGCTTTCCCTTGCCTTTCTTTCCTTCCGTTACTCTTTCCTTGCCTTGCCGAGCACTGCCTAGCCTTGCGTTGTCGTGCATTAGCCTTGCCTCGCCTGACCGTGCCTTCCCTTGCGTTACCCTTTCCTTGCCTTGCCGTGCATTGCCTAGTCCTGCGTTGTCGTGCCTTAGCCTTGTTTCCCCTTACCGTGCCGTTGCTTCCGTTACCCTTGCCTTCCCTTGCTTTCCCTTGCCTTTCTTTCCTTCCGTTACTCTTTCCTTGCCTTGCCGAACACTGCCTATCGTTGCGTTGTCGTGCATTAGCCTTGCCTCGCCTGACCGTGCCTTGCCTTGCGTTATGCTTTCCTTGCCTTGCCGTGCATTGCCTAGCCCTGCATTGTCGTGCATTAGCCTTGCCTTTCCTCACCGTGCCTTGCCTTGCGTTACCCTTTCCTTGCTTGGCCGTGCATTGCCTAGCCGTGCGTTGCCGTGCCTTACCCTTGTTTCCCCTTACCGTGCCTTGCCTTTTGTTACACTTGCCTTGCCTTGCTTTGCCTTGCCTTCCTCTCCTTCCGTTACTCTTTCCTTGCCTTGCCGAGCACTGCCTAGCCTTGCGTTGTCGTGCATTAGCCTTGCCTCGCCTGACCGTGCATTGCCTTGCGTTACCCTTTCCTTGCCTTGCCGTGCATTGCCTAGCCTTGCGTTGTCGTGCATTAGCCTTGCCTCACCTGACCGTGCCTTGCCTTGCGTTACCCTTTCCTTGCCTTGCCGTGCATTGCCTAGCCGTGCTTTTTCGTGCATTAGCGTTGCCTCGCCTGACCGTGCCTTGCCTTGCGTTACCCTTTCCTTGCCTTGCCGTGCATTGCCTAGTCCTGCGTTGTCGTGCCTTAGCCTTGTTTCCCCGTACCGTGCCGTTCCGTCCGTTAGCCTTGCCTTCCCTTGCTTTCCCTTGCCTTTCCTTCCTTCCGATACTCTTTCCTTGCCTTGCCGTGCACTGCCTAGCCTTGCGTTGTCGTGCCTTACCCTTGTTTCCCCTTGCCGTGCCGTGCCTTTTGTTGCACTTGCCTTGCCTTGCTTTGCTTTGCCTTCCTTTCCTTCCGTTACTCTTTCCTTGCCTAGCCGTGCATTGCCTAGCCTTGCGTTGTCGTGCATTAGCCTTGCCTCGCCTGACCGTGCCTTGCCTTGCGTTACCCTTTACTTCCCTTGCCGTGCATTGCCTAGCCGTGCGTTGTCTTGCCTTAGCCTTGTTTCCCCTTGCTGTGCCGTTTCGTCCGTTACACTTGCTTTGCCTTACTTTGCCTTGCCTTCCTTTCCTTCCGTTACTCTTTCCTTGCCTAGCCGTGCACTGCCTAGACTTGCGTTGTCGTGCCTTAGCCTTGGCTCGCCTGACCGTGCCTTGCCTTGCGTTACCCTTTCCTTGCCTTGCCTTGCATTGCCTAGTCCTGAGTTGTCGTGCCTTAGCCTTGTTTCCGCTTACCGTGCCGTTCCTTCCTTTACATTTGCCTTCCCTTGCCTTCCTTGCCTTCCGTTACTCTTTGCTTGCCTTCCGTGCATTGCCTAGCCTTGCGTTGTCCTGCCTTAGCCTTGCCTCGCCTGACCGTGCCTTGCCTTGCGTTACCGTTTCCTTGCCTTGCCGTGCATTGCCTAATCCTGCGTTGTCGTGCCTTAGCCTTGTTTCCCCTTACCGTGCCGTTCCTTCCGTTACCCTTGCCTTCCCTTGCTTTTCCTTGCCTTTCTTTCCTTCCGTTACTCTTTCCTTGCCTTGCCGAGCACTGCCTAGCCTTGCGTTGTCGTGCATTAGACTTGCCTCGCCTGACCGTGCCTTGCCTTGCGTTATGCTTTCCTTACCTTGCCGTGCATTGCCTAGCCCTGCATTGTCGTGCATTAGCCTTGCCTTTCCTCACCGTGCCTTGCCTTGCGTTACCCTTTCCTTGCTTGGCCGTGCATTGCCTAGCCGTGCGTTGCCGTGCCTTACCCTTGTTTCCCCTTGCCGTGCCTTGCCTTTTGTTACACTTGCCTTGCCTTGCTTTGCCTTGCCTTCCTCTCCTTCCGTTACTCTTTCCTTGCCTAGCCGTGCATTGCCTAGCCTTGCGTTGTCGTGCATTAGCCTTGACTCGCCTGACCGTGCCTTGCCTTGCGTTACGCTTTCTTTGCCTTGCCGTGCATTGCCTAGTCCTGCGTTGTCGTGCCTTAGCCTTGTTTCCCCTTACCGTGCCGTTCCTTCCGTTACCCTTGCCTTCCCTTGCTTTCCCTTGCCTTTCTTTCCTTCCGTTACTCTTTCCTTGCCTTGCCGAGCACTGCCTAGCCTTGCGTTGTCGTGCATTAGCCTTGCCTCGCCTGACCGTGCCTTGCCTTGCGTTATGCTTTCCTTGCCTTGCCGTGCATTGCCTAGCCCTGCATTGTAGTGCATTAGCCTTGCCTCGCCTGACCGTGCCTTGCCTTGCGTTACCCTTTCCTTGCCTTGCCGTGCATTGCCTAGCCGTGCTTTTTCGTGCATTAGCGTTGCCTCGCCTGACCGTGCCTTGCCTTGCGTTACCCTTTCCTTGCCTTGCCGTGCATTGCCTAGTCCTGCGTTGTCGTGCCTTAGGCTTGTTTCCCCTTAACGTGCCGTTCCGTCCGTTGCCCTTGCCTTCCCTTGCTTTCCCTTGCCTTCCTTGCCTTCCGTTACTCTTTACTTACCTTCCGTGCATTGCCTAGCCTTGCGTTGTCGTGCCTTAGCCTTGCGTCGCCTGACCGTGCCTTGCCTTGCGTTACCCTTTCTTTGCCTTGCCGTGCATTGCCTAGTCCTGCGTTGTCGTGCCTTAGCCTTGTTTCCCCGTACCGTGCCGTTCCTTCCGTTAGCCTTGCCTTCCCTTGCTTTCCCTTGCCTTTCTTTCCTTCCGTTACTCTTTCCTTGCCTAGCCGTGCACTGCCTAGCCGTGCGTTGTCGTGCCTTAGCCTTGTTTCCCCTTGCTGTGCCGTTCCTTCCGTTACACTTGCCTTGCCTTTCTTTGCCTTGCCTTCCTTTCCTTCCGTTACTCTTTCCTTGCCTAGCTGTGCACTGCCTAGCCTTGCGTTGTCGTGCATTAGCCTTCCCTTGCCTCACCGTACCTTGCCTTGCGTTACCCTTTCCTTGCCTTGCCGTGCACTGCCTAGCCTTGCGTTGTCGTGCCTTACCCTTGTTTCCCCTTGCCGTGCCGTGCCTTTTGTTACACTTGCCTTTTCTTGCATTGCTTTGCCTTCCTTTCCTTCCGTTACTCTTTCCTTGCCTAGCCGTGCATTGCCTAGCCTTGCGTTGTCGTGCATTAGCCTTGCCTCGCCTGACCGTGCCTTGCCTTGCGTTACCCTTTCCTTCCCTTGCCGTGCATTGCCTAGCCGTGCGTTGTCTTGCCTTAGCCTTGTTTCCCCTTGCTGTGCCGTTGCTTCCGTTACACGTGCCTTGCCTTACTTTGCCTTGCCTTCCTTTCCTTCCCTTTCCTTGCCTAGCCGTGCACTGCCTAGCCGTGCGTTGTCGTGCCTTAGCCTTGTTTCCGCTTACCGTGCCGTTCCTTCCTTTACCTTTGCCTTCCCTTGCCTTCCTTGCCTTCCGTTACTCTTTGCTTGCCTTCCGTGCATTGCCTAGCCTTGCGTTGTCCTGCCTTAGCCTTGCCTCGCCTGACCGTGCCTTGCCTTGCGTTACCCTTTCCTTGCCTTGCCGTGCATTGCCTAGTCCTGCGTTGTCGTGCCTTAGCCTTGTTTCCCCTTGCCGTGCCGTGCCTTCCGTTACACTTGCCTTGCCTTGCTTTGCTTTGCCTTCCTTTCCTTCCGTTACTCTTTCCTTGCCTAGCCGTGCATTGCCTAGCCTTGCGTTGTCGTGCCTTAGCCTTGCGTCGCCTGACCGTGCCTTGCCTTGCGTTACCCTTTCTTTGCCTTGCCGTGCATTGCCTAGTCCTGCGTTGTCGTGCCTTAGCCTTGTTTCCCCGTACCGTGCCGTTCCTTCCGTTAGCCTTGCCTTCCCTTGCCTTCCCTTGCCTTTCTTTCCTTCCGTTACTCTTTCCTTGCCTAGCCGTGCACTGCCTAGCCGTGCGTTGTCGTGCCTTAGCCTTGTTTCCCCTTGCTGTGCCGTTCCTTCCGTTCACTTGCCTTGCCTTTCTTTGCCTTGCCTTCCTTGCCTTCCGTTACTCTTTACTTACCTTCCGTGCATTGCCTAGCCTTGCGTTGTCGTGCCTTAGCCTTGCGTCGCCTGACCGTGCCTTGCCTTGCTTTACCCTTTCTTTGCCTTGCCGTGCATTGCCTAGTCCTGCGTTGTCGTGCCTTAGCCTTGTTTCCCCGTACCGTGCCGTTCCGTCCGTTAGCCTTGCCTTCCCTTGCTTTCCCTTGCCTTTCTTTCCTTCCGTTACTCTTTCCTTGCCTTGCCGTGCACTGCCTAGCCTTGCGTTGTCGTGCCTTACCCTTGTTTCCCCTTGCCGTGCCGTGCCTTTTGTTGCACTTGCCTTGCCTTGCTTTGCTTTGCCTTCCTTTCCTTCCGTTACTCTTTCCTTGCCTAGCCGTGCATTGCCTAGCCTTGCGTTGTCGTGCATTAGCCTTGCCTCGCCTGACCGTGCCTTGCCTTGCGTTACCCTTTACTTCCCTTGCCGTGCATTGCCTAGCCGTGCGTTGTCTTGCCTTAGCCTTGTTTCCCCTTGCTGTGCCATTTCGTCCGTTACACTTGCCTTGCCTTACTTTGCCTTGCCTTCCTTTCCTTCCGTTACTCTTTCCTTGCCTAGCCGTGCACTGCCTAGACTTGCGTTGTCGTGCCTTAGCCTTGGCTCGCCTGACCGTGCCTTGCCTTGCGTTACCCTTTCCTTGCTTGGCCGTGCATTGCCTAGTCCTGCGTTGTCGTGCCTTAGCCTTGTTTCCCCTTACCGTGCCGTTCCTTCCGTTACCCTTGCCTTCCCTTGCTTTCCCTTGCCTTTCTTTCCTTCCGTTACTCTTTCCTTGCCTTGCCGAGCACTGCCTAGCCTTGCGTTGTCGTGCATTAGCCTTGCCTCGCCTGACCGTGCCTTGCCTTGCGTTATGCTTTCCTTGCCTTGCCGTGCATTGCCTAGCCCTGCATTGTAGTGCATTAGCCTTGCCTTTCCTCACCGTGCCTTGCCTTGCGTTACCCTTTCCTTGCTTGGCCGTGCATTGCCTAGCCGTGCGTTGCCGTGCCTTACCCTTGTTTCCCCTTGCCGTGCCTTGCCTTTTGTTACACTTGCCTTGCCTTGCTTTGCCTTGCCTTCCTCTCCTTCCGTTACTCTTTCCTTGCCTAGCCGTGCATTGCCTAGCCTTGCGTTGTCGTGCATTAGCCTTGCCTCGCCTGACCGTGCCTTGCCTTGCGTTACCCTTTCTTTGCCTTGCCGTGCATTGCCTAGTCCTGCGTTGTCGTGCCTTAGCCTTGTTTCCCCTTACCGTGCCGTTCCTTCCGTTACCCTTGCCTTCCCTTGCTTTCCCTTGCCTTTCTTTCCTTCCGTTACTCTTTCCTTGCCTTGCCGAGCACTGCCTAGCCTTGCGTTGTCGTGCATTAGCCTTGCCTCGCCTGACCGTGCATTGCCTTGCGTTACCCTTTCCTTGCCTTGCCGGGCATTGCCTAGTACTGCGTTGTCGTGCCTTAGGCTTGTTTCCCCTTAACGTGCCGTTCCGTCCGTTGCCCTTGCCTACCCTTGCTTTCCCTTGCCTTCCTTGCCTTCCGTTACTCTTAACTTACCTTCCGTGCATTGCCTAGCCTTGCGTTGTCGTGCCTTAGCCTTGCGTCGCCTGACCGTGCCTTGCCTTGCGTTACCCTTTCTTTGCCTTGCCGTGCATTGCCTAGTCCTGCGTTGTCGTGCCTTAGCCTTGTTTCCCCGTACCGTGCCGTTCCTTCCGTTAGCCTTGCCTTCCCTTGCTTTCCCTTGCCTTTCTTTCCTTCCGTTACTCTTTCCCTGCCTAGCCGTGTACTGCCTAGCCGTGCGTTGTCGTGCCTTAGCCTTGTTTCCCCTTGCTGTGCCGTTCCTTCCGTTACACTTGCCTTGCCTTTCTTTGCCTTGCCTTCCTTTCCTTCCGTTACTCTTTCCTTGCCTAGCCGTGCCTTGCCTAGCCTTGCGTTGTCGTGCATTAGCCTTGCCTCGCCTGACCGTGCATTGCCTTGCGTTACCCTTTCCTTGCCTTGCCTTGCATTGCCTAGTCCTGAGTTGTCGTGCCTTAGCCTTGTTTCCGCTTACCGTGCCGTTCCTTCCTTTACCTTTGCCTTCCCTTGCCTTCCTTGCGTTCCGTTACTCTTTGCTTGCCTTCCGTGCATTGCCTAGCCTTGCGTTGTCCTGCCTTAGCCTTGCCTCGCCTAACCGTGCCTTGCCTTGCGTTACCCTTTCCTTGCCTTGCCGTGCATTGCCTAATCCTGCGTTGTCGTGCCTTAGCCTTGTTTCCCCTTACCGTGCCGTTCCTTCCGTTACCCTTGCCTTCCCTTGCTTTCCTTTGCCTTTCTTTCCTTCCGTTACTCTTTCCTTGCCTTGCCGAGCACTGCCTAGCCTTGCGTTGTCGTGCATTAGCCTTGCCTCGCCTGACCGTGCATTGCCTTGCGTTACCCTTTCCTTGCCTTGCCGGGCATTGCCTAGTCCTGCGTTGTCGTGCCTTAGGCTTCTTTCCCCTTAACGTGCCGTTCCGTCCGTTGCCCTTGCCTACCCTTGCTTTCCCTTGCCTTCCTTGCCTTCCGTTACTCTTAACTTACCTTCCGTGCATTGCCTAGCCTTGCGTTGTCGTGCCTTAGCCTTGCGTCGCCTGACCGTGCCTTGCCTTGCGTTACCCTTTCTTTGCCTTGCCGTGCATTGCCTAGTCCTGCGTTGGCGTGCCTTAGCCTTGTTTCCCCGTACCGTGCCGTTCCTTCCGTTAGCCTTGCCTTCCCTTGCTTTCCCTTGCCTTTCTTTCCTTCCGTTACTCTTTCCCTGCCTAGCCGTGTACTGCCTAGCCGTGCGTTGTCGTGCCTTAGCCTTGTTTCCCCTTGCTGTGCCGTTCCTTCCGTTACACTTGCCTTGCCTTTCTTTGCCTTGCCTTCCTTTCCTTCCGTTACTCTTTCCTTGCCTAGCCGTGCATTGCCTAGCCTTGCGTTGTCGTGCATTAGCCTTGCCTCGCCTGACCGTGCCTTGCCTTGCGTTACCCTTTCCTTGCCTTGCCTTGCATTGCCTAGTCCTGAGTTGTCGTGCCTTAGCCTTGTTTCCGCTTACCGTGCCGTTCCTTCCTTTACCTTTGCCTTCCCTTGCCTTCCTTGCCTTCCGTTACTCTTTGCTTGCCTTCCGTGCATTGCCTAGCCTTGCGTTGTCCTGCCTTAGCCTTGCCTCGCCTGACCGTGCCTTGCCTTGCGTTACCCTTTCCTTGCCTTGCCGTGCATTGCCTAATCCTGCGTTGTCGTGCCTTAGCCTTGTTTCCCCTTACCGTGCCGTTCCTTCCGTTACCCTTGCCTTCCCTTGCTTTCCCTTGCCTTTCTTTCCTTCCGTTACTCTTTCCTTGCCTTGCCGAGCACTGCCTAGCCTTGCGTTGTCGTGCATTAGCCTTGCCTCGCCTGACCGTGCCTTGCCTTGCGTTATGCTTTCCTTACCTTGCCGTGCATTGCCTAGCCCTGCATTGTCGTGCATTAGCCTTGCCTTTCCTCACCGTGCCTTGCCTTGCGTTACCCTTTCCTTGCTTGGCCGTGCATTGCCTAGTCGTGCGTTGCCGTGCCTTACCCTTGTTTCCCCTTGCCGTGCCTTGCCTTTTGTTACACTTGCCTTGCCTTGCTTTGCCTTGCCTTCCTCTCCTTCCGTTACTCTTTCCTTGCCTAGCCGTGCATTGCCTAGCCTTGCGTTGTCGTGCATTAGCCTTGCCTCGCCTGACCGTGCCTTGCCTTGCGTTACGCTTTCTTTGCCTTGCCGTGCATTGCCTAGTCCTGCGTTGTCGTGCCTTAGCCTTGTTTCCCCTTACCGTGCCGTTCCTTCCGTTACCCTTGCCTTCCCTTGCTTTCCCTTGCCTTTCTTTCCTTCCGTTAATCTTTCCTTGCCTTGCCGAGCACTGCCTAGCCTTGCGTTGTCGTGCATTAGCCTTGCCTCGCCTGACCGTGCATTGCCTTGCGTTACCCTTTCCTTGCCTTGCCGTGCATTGCCTAGCCTTGCGTTGTCGTGCATTAGCCTTGCCTCGCCTGACCGTGCCTTGCCTTGCGTTACCCTTTCCTTGCCTTGCCGTGCATTGCCTAGCCGTGCTTTTTCGTGCATTAGCGTTGCCTCGCCTGACCGTGCCTTGCCTTGCGTTACCCTTTCCTTGCCTTGCCGTGCATTGCCTAGTCCTGCGTTGTCGTGCCTTAGGCTTGTTTCCCCTTAACGTGCCGTTCCGTCCGTTGCCCTTGCCTTCCCTTGCTTTCCCTTGCCTTCCTTGCCTTCCGTTACTCTTTACTTACCTTCCGTGCATTGCCTAGCCTTGCGTTGTCGTGCCTTAGCCTTGCGTCGCCTGACCGTGCCTTGCCTTGCGTTACCCTTTCTTTGCCTTGCCGTGCATTGCCTAGTCCTGCGTTGTCGTGCCTTAGCCTTGTTTCCCCGTACCGTGCCGTTCCTTCCGTTAGCCTTGCCTTCCCTTGCTTTCCCTTGCCTTTCTTTCCTTCCGTTACTCTTTCCTTGCCTAGCCGTGCACTGCCTAGCCGTGCGTTGTCGTGCCTTAGCCTTGTTTCCCCTTGCTGTGCCGTTCCTTCCGTTACACTTGCCTTGCCTTTCTTTGCCTTGCCTTCCTTTCCTTCCGTTACTCTTTCCTTGCCTAGCTGTGCACTGCCTAGCCTTGCGTTGTCGTGCATTAGCCTTCCCTTGCCTCACCGTACCTTGCCTTGCGTTACCCTTTCCTTGCCTTGCCGTGCACTGCCTAGCCTTGCGTTGTCGTGCCTTACCCTTGTTTCCCCTTGCCGTGCCGTGCCTTTTGTTACACTTGCCTTTTCTTGCATTGCTTTGCCTTCCTTTCCTTCCGTTACTCTTTCCTTGCCTAGCCGTGCATTGCCTAGCCTTGCGTTGTCGTGCATTAGCCTTGCCTCGCCTGACCGTGCCTTGCCTTGCGTTACCCTTTCCTTCCCTTGCCGTGCATTGCCTAGCCGTGCGTTGTCTTGCCTTAGCCTTGTTTCCCCTTGCTGTGCCGTTTCTTCCGTTACACGTGCCTTGCCTTACTTTGCCTTGCCTTCCTTTCCTTCCCTTTCCTTGCCTAGCCGTGCACTGCCTAGCCGTGCGTTGTCGTGCCTTAGCCTTGTTTCCGCTTACCGTGCCGTTCCTTCCTTTACCTTTGCCTTCCCTTGCCTTCCTTGCCTTCCGTTACTCTTTGCTTGCCTTCCGTGCATTGCCTAGCCTTGCGTTGTCCTGCCTTAGCCTTGCCTCGCCTGACCGTGCCTTGCCTTGCGTTACCCTTTCCTTGCCTTGCCGTGCATTGCCTAGTCCTGCGTTGTCGTGCCTTAGCCTTGTTTCCCCTTACCGTGCCGTTCCTTCCGTTACCCTTGCCTTCCCTTGCTTTCCCTTGCCTTTCTTTCCTTCCGTTACTCTTTCCTTGCCTTGCCGAGCACTGCCTAGCCTTGCGTTGTCGTGCATTAGCCTTGCCTCGCCTGACCGTGCCTTGCCTTGCGTTACCCTTTCCTTGCCTTGCCGTGCATTGCCTAGTCCTGCGTTGTCGTGCCTTAGCCTTGTTTCCCCTTACCGTGCCGTTGCTTCCGTTACCCTTGCCTTCCCTTGCTTTCCCTTGCCTTTCTTTCCTTCCGTTACTCTTTCCTTGCCTTGCCGAACACTGCCTATCGTTGCGTTGTCGTGCATTAGCCTTGCCTCGCCTGACCGTGCCTTGCCTTGCGTTATGCTTTCCTTGCCTTGCCGTGCATTGCCTAGCCCTGCATTGTCGTGCATTAGCCTTGCCTTTCCTCACCGTGCCTTGCCTTGCGTTACCCTTTCCTTGCTTGGCCGTGCATTGCCTAGCCGTGCGTTGCCGTGCCTTACCCTTGTTTCCCCTTACCGTGCCTTGCCTTTTGTTACACTTGCCTTGCCTTGCTTTGCCTTGCCTTCCTCTCCTTCCGTTACTCTTTCCTTGCCTTGCCGAGCACTGCCTAGCCTTGCGTTGTCGTGCATTAGCCTTGCCTCGCCTGACCGTGCATTGCCTTGCGTTACCCTTTCCTTGCCTTGCCGTGCATTGCCTAGCCTTGCGTTGTCGTGCATTAGCCTTGCCTCACCTGACCGTGCCTTGCCTTGCGTTACCCTTTCCTTGCCTTGCCGTGCATTGCCTAGCCGTGCTTTTTCGTGCATTAGCGTTGCCTCGCCTGACCGTGCCTTGCCTTGCGTTACCCTTTCCTTGCCTTGCCGTGCATTGCCTAGTCCTGCGTTGTCGTGCCTTAGCCTTGTTTCCCCGTACCGTGCCGTTCCTTCCGTTAGCCTTGCCTTCCCTTGCTTTCCCTTGCCTTTCTTTCCTTCCGTTACTCTTTCCTTGCCTTGCCGTGCACTGCCTAGCCTTGCGTTGTCGTGCCTTAGCCTTGTTTCCCCTTGCCGTGCCGTGCCTTCCGTTGCACTTGCCTTGCCTTGCTTTGCCTTGCCTTCCTTTCCTTCCGTTACTCTTTCCTTGCCTAGCCGTGCATTGCCTAGCCTTGCGTTGTCGTGCATTAGCCTTGCCTCGCCTGACCGTGCCTTGCCTTGCGTTACCCTTTCCTTGCCTTGCCGTGCACTGCCTAGCCGTGCGTTGTCGTGCCTTAGCCTTGTTTCCCCTTGCTGTGCCGTTCCTTCCGTTACACTTGCCTTGCCTTACTTTGCCTTGCCTTCCTTTCCTTCCGTTACTCTTTCCTTGCCTAGCCGTGCACTGCCTAGACTTGCGTTGTCGTGCCTTAGCCTTGGCTCGCCTGACCGTGCCTTGCCTTGCGTTACCCTTTCCTTGCCTTGCCTTGCATTGCCTAGTCCTGAGTTGTCGTGCCTTAGCCTTGTTTCCGCTTACCGTGCCGTTCCTTCCTTTACATTTGCCTTCCCTTGCCTTCCTTGCCTTCCGTTACTCTTTGCTTGCCTTCCGTGCATTGCCTAGCCTTGCGTTGTCCTGCCTTAGCCTTGCCTCGCCTGACCGTGCCTTGCCTTGCGTTACCCTTTCCTTGCCTTGCCGTGCATTGCCTAATCCTGCGTTGTCGTGCCTTAGCCTTGTTTCCCCTTACCGTGCCGTTCCTTCCGTTACCCTTGCCTTCCCTTGCTTTCCCTTGCCTTTCTTTGCCTTCCGTTACTCATTCCTTGCCTTGCCGAGCACTGCCTAGCCTTGCGTTGTCGTGCATTAGCCTTGCCTCGCCTGACCGTGCCTTGCCTTGCGTTATGCTTTCCTTACCTTGCCGTGCATTGCCTAGCCCTGCATTGTCGTGCATTAGCCTTGCCTTTCCTCACCGTGCCTTGCCTTGCGTTACCCTTTCCTTGCTTGGCCGTGCATTGCCTAGCCGTGCGTTGCCGTGCCTTACCCTTGTTTCCCCTTGCCGTGCCTTGCCTTTTGTTACACTTGCCTTGCCTTGCTTTGCCTTGCCTTCCTCTCCTTCCGTTACTCTTTCCTTGCCTAGCCGTGCATTGCCTAGCCTTGCGTTGTCGTGCATTAGCCTTGACTCGCCTGACCGTGCCTTGCCTTGCGTTACGCTTTCTTTGCCTTGCCGTGCATTGCCTAGTCCTGCGTTGTCGTGCCTTAGCCTTGTTTCCCCTTACCGTGCCGTTCCTTCCGTTACCCTTGCCTTCCCTTGCTTTCCCTTGCCTTTCTTTCCTTCCGTTACTCTTTCCTTGCCTTGCCGAGCACTGCCTAGCCTTGCGTTGTCGTGCCTTAGCCTTGCCTCGCCTGACCGTGCATTGCCTTGCGTTACTCTTTCCTTGCCTTGCCGTGCATTGCCTAGCCTTGCGTTGTCGTGCATTAGCCTTGCCTCGCCTGACCGTGCCTTGCCTTGCGTTACCTTTTCCTTGCCTTGCCGTGCATTGCCTAGCCGTGCTTTTTCGTGCATTAGCGTTGCCTCGCCTGACCGTGCCTTGCCTTGCGTTACCCTTTCCTTGCCTTGCCGTGCATTGCCTAGTCCTGCGTTGTCGTGCCTTAGGCTTGTTTCCCCTTAACGTGCCGTTCCGTCCGTTGCCCTTGCCTACCCTTGCTTTCCCTTGCCTTCCTTGCCTTCCGTTACTCTTTACTTACCTTCCGTGCATTGCCTAGCCTTGCGTTGTCGTGCCTTAGCCTTGCGTCGCCTGACCGTGCCTTGCCTTGCGTTACCCTTTCTTTGCCTTGCCGTGCATTGCCTAGTCCTGCGTTGTCGTGCCTTAGCCTTGTTTCCCGTACCGTGCCGTTCCTTCCGTTAGCCTTGCCTTCCCTTGCTTTCCCTTGCCTTTCTTTCCTTCCGTTACTCTTTCCTTGCCTAGCCGTGCACTGCCTAGCCGTGCGTTGTCGTGCCTTAGCCTTGTTTCCCCTTGCTGTGCCGTTCCTTCCGTTACACTTGCCTTGCCTTTCTTTGCCTTGCCTTCCTTTCCTTCCGTTACTCTTTCCTTGCCTAGCTGTGCACTGCCTAGCCTTGCGTTGTCGTGCATTAGCCTTCCCTTGCCTCACCGTACCTTGCCTTGCGTTACCCTTTCCTTGCCTTGCCGTGCACTGCCTAGCCTTGCGTTGTCGTGCCTTACCCTTGTTTCCCCTTGCCGTGCCGTGCCTTTTGTTACACTTGCCTTGCCTTGCATTGCTTTGCCTTCCTTTCCTTCCGTTACTCTTTCCTTGCCTAGCCGTGCATTGCCTAGCCTTGCGTTGTCTTGCCTTAGCCTTGTTTCCCCTTGCTGTGCCGTTTCTTCCGTTACACGTGCCTTGCCTTACTTTGCCTTGCCTTCCTTTCCTTCCCTTTCCTTGCCTAGGCGTGCACTGCCTAGCCGTGCGTTGTCGTGCCTTAGCCTTGTTTCCGCTTACCGTGCCGTTCCTTCCTTTACCTTTGCCTTCCCTTGCCTTCCTTGCCTTCCGTTACTCTTTGCTTGCCTTCCGTGCATTGCCTAGCCTTGCGTTGTCCTGCCTTAGCCTTGCCTCGCCTGACCGTGCCTTGCCTTGCGTTACCCTTTCCTTGCCTTGCCGTGCATTGCCTAGTCCTGCGTTGTCGTGCCTTAGCCTTGTTTCCCCTTACCGTGCCGTTCCTTCCGTTACCCTTGCCTTCCCTTGCTTTCCCTTGCCTTTCTTTCCTTCCGTTACTCTTTCCTTGCCTTGCCGAGCACTGCCTAGCCTTGCGTTGTCGTGCATTAGCCTTGCCTCTCCTGACCGTGCCTTGCCTTGCGTTATGCTTTCCTTGCCTTGCCGTGCATTGCCTAGCCCTGCATTGTCGTGCATTAGCCTTGCCTTTCCTCACCGTGCCTTGCCTTGCGTTACCCTTTCCTTGCTTGGCCGTGCATTGCCTAGCCGTGCGTTGCCGTGCCTTACCCTTGTTTCCCCTTGCCGTGCCTTGCCTTTTGTTACACTTGCCTTGCCTTGCTTTGCCTTGCCTTCCTCTCCTTCCGTTACTCTTTCCTTGCCTAGCCGTGCATTGCCAACCTTGCGTTGTCGTGCCTTAGCCTTGCCTCGCCTGACCGTGCATTGCCTTGCGTTACTCTTTCCTTGCCTTGCCGTGCATTGCCTAGCCTTGCGTTGTCGTGCATTAGCCTTGCCTCGCCTGACCGTGCCTTGCCTTGCGTTACCCTTTCCTTGCCTTGCCGTGCATTGCCTAGCCATGCTTTTTCGTGCATTAGCGTTGCCTCGCCTGACCGTGCCTTCCCTTGCGTTACCCTTTCCTTGCCTTGCCGTGCATTGCCTAGTCCTGCGTTGTCGTGCCTTAGGCTTGTTTCCCCTTAACGTGCCGTTCCGTCCGTTGCCCTTGCCTACCCTTGCTTTCCCTTGCCTTCCGTTACTCTTTTCTTACCTTCCGTACATTGCCTAGCCTTGCGTTGTCGTGCCTTAGCCTTGCGTCGCCTGACCGTGCCTTGCCTTGCGTTACCCTTTCTTTGCCTTGCCGTGCATTGCCTAGTCCTGCGTTGTCGTGCCTTAGCCTTGTTTCCCCGTACCGTGCCGTTCCTTCCGTTAGCCTTGCCTTCCCTTGCTTTCCCTTGCCTTTCTTTCCTTCCGTTACTCTTTCCTTGCCTAGCCGTGCACTGCCTAGCCGTGCGTTGTCGTGCCTTAGCCTTGTTTCCCCTTGCTGTGCCGTTCCTTCCGTTACACTTGCCTTGCCTTTCTTTGCCTTGCCTTCCTTTCCTTCCGTTACTCTTTCCTTGCCTAGCCGTGCACTGCCTAGCCTTGCGTTGTCGTGCATTAGCCTTCCCTTGCCTCACCGGACCTTGCCTTGCGTTACCCTTTCCTTGCCTTGCCGTGCACTGCCTAGCCTTGCGTTGTCGTGCCTTACCCTTGTTTCCCCTTGCCGTGCCGTGCCTTTTGTTACACTTGCCTTGCCTTGCTTTGCTTTGCCTTCCTTTCCTTCCGTTACTCTTTCCTTGCCTAGCCGTGCATTGCCCAGCCTTGCGTTGTCGTGCATTAGCCTTGCCTCGCCTGACCGTGCCTTGCCTTGGGTTACCCTTTCCTTCCCTTGCCGTGCATTGCCTAGCCGTGCGTTGTCTTGCCTTAGCCTTGTTTCCCCTTGCTGTGCCGTTTCTTCCGTTACACTTGCCTTGCCTTACTTTGCCTTGCCTTCCTTTCCTTCCGTTACTCTTTCCTTGCCTAGCCTTGCGTTGTCGTGCATTAGCCTTGCCTCGCCTGACCGTGCCTTGCCTTGCGTTACCCTTTCCTTGCTTGGCCGTGCATTGCCTAGCCGTGCGTTGCCGTGCCTTAACCTTGTTTCCCCTTGCCGTGCCTTGCCTTTTGTTACACTTGCCTTGCCTTGCTTTGCCTTGCCTTCCTCTCCTTCCGTTACTCTTTCCTTGCCTAGCCGTGCATTGCCTAGCCTTGCGTTGTCGTGCATTAGCCTTGCCTCGCCTGACCGTGCCTTGCCTTGCGTTACCCTTTCCTTCCCTTGCCGTGCATTGCCTAGCCGTGCGTTGTCTTGCCTTAGCCTTGTTTCCCCTTGCTGTGCCGTTTCTTCCGTTACCCTTGCCTTCCCTTGCTTTCCCTTGCCTTTCTTTCCTTCCCTTACTCTTTCCTTGCCTTGCCGAGCACTGCCTAGCCTTGCGTTGTCGTGCATTAGCCTTGCCTCGCCTGACCGTGCCTTGCCTTGCGTTATGCTTTCCTTGCCTTGCCGTGCATTGCCTAGCCCTGCATTGTAGTGCATTAGCCTTGCCTTTCCTCACCGTGCCTTGCCTTGCGTTACCCTTTCCTTGCTTGGCCGTGCATTGCCTAGCCGTGCGTTGCCGTGCCTTACCCTTGTTTCCCCTTGCCGTGCCTTGCCTTTTGATACACTTGCCTTGCCTTGCTTTGCCTTGCCTTCCTCTCCTTCCGTTACTCTTTCCTTGCCTAGCCGTGCATTGCCTAGCCTTGCGTTGTCGTGCATTAGCCTTGCCTCGCCTGACCGTGCCTTGCCTTGCGTTACCCTTTCTTTGCCTTGCCGTGCATTGCCTAGTCCTGCGTTGTCGTGCCTTAGCCTTGTTTCCCCTTACCGTGCCGTTCCTTCCGTTACCCTTGCCTTCCCTTGCTTTCCCTTGCCTTTCTTTCCTTCCGTTACTCTTTCCTTGCCTTGCCGAGCACTGCCTAGCCTTGCGTTGTCGTGCATTAGCCTTGCCTCGCCTGACCGTGCATTGCCTTGCGTTACCCTTTCCTTGCCTTGCCGGGCATTGCCTAGTCCTGCGTTGTCGTGCCTTAGGCTTGTTTCCCCTTAACGTGCCGTTCCGTCCGTTGCCCTTGCCTACACTTGCTTTCCCTTGCCTTCCTTGCCTTCCGTTACTCTTAACTTACCTTCCATGCATTGCCTAGCCTTGCGTTGTCGTGCCTTAGCCTTGCGTCGCCTGACCGTGCCTTGCCTTGCGTTACCCTTTCTTTGCCTTGCCGTGCATTGCCTAGTCCTGCGTTGTCGTGCCTTAGCCTTGTTTCCCCGTACCGTGCCGTTCCTTCCGTTAGCCTTGCCTTCCCTTGCTTTCCCTTGCCTTTCTTTCCTTCCGTTACTCTTTCCTTGCCTTGCCGAGCACTGCCTAGCCTTGCGTTGTCGTGCATTAGCCTTGCCTCGCCTGACCGTGCATTGCCTTGCGTTACCCTTTCCTTGCCTTGCCGTGCATTGCCTAGCCTTGCGTTGTCGTGCATTAGCCTTGCCTCGCCTGACCGTGCCTTGCCTTCCGTTACCCTTTCCTTGCTTGGCCGTGCATTGCCTAGCCGTGCGTTGCCGTGCCTTACCCTTGTTTCCCCTTGCCGTGCCTTGCCTTTTGTTACACTTGCCTTGCCTTGCTTTGCCTTGCCTTCCTCTCCTTCCGTTACTCTTTCCTTGCCTAGCCGTGCATTGCCTAGCCTTGCGTTGTCGTGCATTAGCCTTGCCTCGCCTGACCGTGCCTTGCCTTGCGGTACCCTTTCTTTGCCTTGCCGTGCATTGCCTAGTCCTGCGTTGTCGTGCCTTAGCCTTGTTTCCCCTTACCGTGCCGTTCCTTCCGTTACCCTTGCCTTCCCTTGCTTTCCCTTGCCTTTCTTTCCTTCCCTTACTCTTTCCTTGCCTTGCCGAGCACTGCCTAGCCTTGCGTTGTCGTGCATTAGCCTTGCCTCGCCTGACCGTGCCTTGTCTTGCGTTATGCTTTCCTTGCCTTGCCGTGCATTGCCTAGCCCTGCATTGTAGTGCATTAGCCTTGCCTTTCCTCACCGTGCCTTGCCTTGCGTTACCCTTTCCTTGCTTGGCCGTGCATTGCCTAGCCGTGCGTTGCCGTGCCTTACCCTTGTTTCCCCTTGCCGTGCCTTGCCTTTTGATACACTTGCCTTGCCTTGCTTTGCCTTGCCTTCCTCTCCTTCCGTTACTCTTTCCTTGCCTAGCCGTGCATTGCCTAGCCTTGCGTTGTCGTGCATTAGCCTTGCCTCGCCTGACCGTGCCTTGCCTTGCGTTACCCTTTCTTTGCCTTGCCGTGCATTGCCTAGTCCTGCGTTGTCGTGCCTTAGCCTTGTTTCCCCTTACCGTGCCGTTCCTTCCGTTACCCTTGCCTTCCCTTGCTTTCCCTTGCCTTTCTTTCCTTCCGTTACTCTTTCCTTGCCTTGCCGAGCACTGCCTAGCCTTGCGTTGTCGTGCATTAGCCTTGCCTCGCCTGACCGTGCATTGCCTTGCGTTACCCTTTCCTTGCCTTGCCGGGCATTGCCTAGTCCTGCGTTGTCGTGCCTTAGGCTTGTTTCCCCTTAACGTGCCGTTCCGTCCGTTGCCCTTGCCTACACTTGCTTTCCCTTGCCTTCCTTGCCTTCCGTTACTCTTAACTTACCTTCCATGCATTGCCTAGCCTTGCGTTGTCGTGCCTTAGCCTTGCGTCGCCTGACCGTGCCTTGCCTTGCGTTACCCTTTCTTTGCCTTGCCGTGCATTGCCTAGTCCTGCGTTGTCGTGCCTTAGCCTTGTTTCCCCGTACCGTGCCGTTCCTTCCGTTAGCCTTGCCTTCCCTTGCTTTCCCTTGCCTTTCTTTCCTTCCGTTACTCTTTCCTTGCCTTGCCGAGCACTGCCTAGCCTTGCGTTGTCGTGCATAAGCCTTGCCTCGCCTGACCGTGCATTGCCTTGCGTTACCCTTTCCTTGCCTTGCCGTGCATTGCCTAGCCTTGCGTTGTCGTGCATTAGCCTTGCCTCGCCTGACCGTGCCTTGCCTTCCGTTACCCTTTCCTTGCTTGGCCGTGCATTGCCTAGCCGTGCGTTGCCGTGCCTTACCCTCGTTTCCCCTTGCCGTGCCTTGCCTTTTGTTACACTTGCCTTGCCTTGCTTTGCCTTGCCTTCCTCTCCTTCCGTTACTCTTTCCTTGCCTAGCCGTGCATTGCCTAGCCTTGCGTTGTCGTGCCTTATCCTTGCGTCGCCTGACCGTGCCTTGCCTTGCGTTACCCTTTCTTTGCCTTGCCGTGCATTGCCTAGTCCTGCGTTGTCGTGCCTTAGCCTTGTTTCCCCGTACCGTGCCGTTCCTTCCGTTAGCCTTGCCTTCCCTTGCTTTCCCTTGCCTTTCTTTCCTTCCGTTACTCTTTCCCTGCCTAGCCGTGCACTGCCTAGCCGTGCGTTGTCGTGCCTTAGCCTTGTTTCCCCTTGCTGTGCCGTTCCTTCCGTTACACTTGCCTTGCCTTTCTTTGCCTTGCCTTCCTTTCCTTCCGTTACTCTTTCCTTGCCTAGCCGTGCATTGCCTAGCCTTGCGTTGTCGTGCATTAGCCTTGCCTCGCCTGACCGTGCCTTGCCTTGCGTTACCCTTTCCTTGCCTTGCCTTGCATTGCCTAGTCCTGAGTTGTCGTGCCTTAGCCTTGTTTCCGCTTACCGTGCCGTTCCTTCCTTTACCTTTGCCTTCCCTTGCCTTCCTTGCCTTCGGTTACTCTTTGCTTGCCTTCCGTGCATTGCCTAGCCTTGCGTTGTCCTGCCTTAGCCTTGCCTCGCCTGACCGTGCCTTGCCTTGCGTTACCCTTTCCTTGCCTTGCCGTGCATTGCCTAATCCTGCGTTGTCGTGCCTTAGCCTTGTTTCCCCTTACCGTGCCGTTCCTTCCGTTACCCTTGCCTTCCCTTGCTTTCCCTTGCCTTTCTTTCCTTCCGTTACTCTTTCCTTGCCTTGCCGAGCACTGCCTAGCCTTGCGTTGTCGTGCATTAGCCTTGCCTCGCCTGACCGTGCCTTGCCTTGCGTTATGCTTTCCTTACCTTGCCGTGCATTGCCTAGCCCTGCATTGTCGTGCATTAGCCTTGCCTTTCCTCACCGTGCCTTGCCTTGCGTTACCCTTTCCTTGCTTGGCCGTGCATTGCCTAGCCGTGCGTTGCCGTGCCTTACCCTTGTTTCCCCTTGCCGTGCCTTGCCTTTTGCTACACTTGCCTTGCCTTGCTTTGCCTTGCCTTCCTCTCCTTCCGTTACTCTTTCCTTGCCTAGCCGTGCATTGCCTAGCCTTGCGTTTTCGTGCATTAGCCTTGCCTCGCCTGACCGTGCCTTGCCTTGCGTTACGCTTTTTTTGCCTTCCCGTGCATTGCCTAGTCCTGCGTTGTCGTGCCTTAGCCTTGGTTCCCCTTACCGTGCCGTTCCTTCCGTTACCCTTGCCTTCCCTTGCTTTCCCTTGCATTTCTTTCCTTCCGTTAATCTTTCCTTGCCTTGCCGAGCACTGCCTAGCCTTGCGTTGTCGTGCATTAGCCTTGCCTCGCCTGACCGTGCATTGCCTTGCGTTACCCTTTCCTTGCCTTGCCGTGCATTGCCTAGCCTTGCGTTGTCGTGCATTAGCCTTGCCTCGCCTGACCGTGCCTTGCCTTGCGTTACCCTTTCCTTGCCTTGCCGTGCATTGCCTAGCCGTGCTTTTTCGTGCATTAGCGTTGCCTCGCCTGACCGTGCCTTGCCTTGCGTTACCCTTTCCTTGCCTTGCCGTGCATTGCCTAGTCCTGCGTTGTCGTGCCTTAGGCTTGTTTCCCCTTAACGTGCCGTTCCGTCCGTTGCCCTTGCCTTCCCTTGCTTTCCCTTGCCTTCCTTGCCTTCCGTTACTCTTTACTTACCTTCCGTGCATTGCCTAGCCTTGCGTTGTCGTGCCTTAGCCTTGCGTCGCCTGACCGTGCCTTGCCTTGCGTTACCCTTTCTTTGCCTTGCCGTGCATTGCCTAGTCCTGCGTTGTCGTGCCTTAGCCTTGTTTCCCCGTACCGTGCCGTTCCTTCCGTTAGCCTTGCCTTCCCTTGCTTTCCCTTGCCTTTCTTTCCTTCCGTTACTCTTTCCTTGCCTAGCCGTGCACTGCCTAGCCGTGCGTTGTCGTGCCTTAGCCTTGTTTCCCCTTGCTGTGCCGTTCCTTCCGTTACACTTGCCTTGCCTTTCTTTGCCTTGCCTTCCTTTCCTTCCGTTACTCTTTCCTTGCCTAGCTGTGCACTGCCTAGCCTTGCGTTGTCGTGCATTAGCCTTCCGTTGCCTCACCGTACCTTGCCTTGCGTTACCCTTTCCTTGCCTTGCCGTGCACTGCCTAGCCTTGCGTTGTCGTGCCTTACCCTTGTTTCCCCTTGCCGTGCCGTGCCTTTTGTTACACTTGCCTTTTCTTGCATTGCTTTGCCTTCCTTTGCTTCCGTTACTCTTTCCTTGCCTAGCCGTGCATTGCCTAGCCTTGCGTTGTCGTGCATTAGCCTTGCCTCGCCTGACCGTGCCTTGCCTTGCGTTACCCTTTCCTTCCCTTGCCGTGCATTGCCTAGCCGTGCGTTGTCTTGCCTTAGCCTTGTTTCCCCTTGCTGTGCCGTTTCTTCCGTTACACGTGCCTTGCCTTACTTTGCCTTGCCTTCCTTTCCTTCCCTTTCCTTGCCTAGCCGTGCACTGCCTAGCCGTGCGTTGTCGTGCCTTAGCCTTGTTTCCGCTTACCGTGCCGTTCCTTCCTTTACCTTTGCCTTCCCTTGCCTTCCTTGCCTTCCGTTACTCTTTGCTTGCCTTCCGTGCATTGCCTAGCCTTGCGTTGTCCTGCCTTAGCCTTGCCTCGCCTGACCGTGCCTTGCCTTGCGTTACCCTTTCCTTGCCTTGCCGTGCATTGCCTAGTCCTGCGTTGTCGTGCCTTAGCCTTGTTTCCCCTTACCGTGCCGTTCCTTCCGTTACCCTTGCCTTCCCTTGCTTTCCCTTGCCTTTCTTTCCTTCCGTTACTCTTTCCTTGCCTTGCCGAGCACTGCCTAGCCTTGCGTTGTCGTGCATTAGCCTTGCCTCGCCTGACCGTGCCTTGCCTTGCGTTACCCTTTCCTTGACTTGCCGTGCATTGCCTAGTCCTGCGTTGTCGTGCCTTAGCCTTGTTTCCCCTTACCGTGCCGTTGCTTCCGTTACCCTTGCCTTCCCTTGCTTTCCCTTGCCTTTCTTTCCTTCCGTTACTCTTTCCTTGCCTTGCCGAAGACTGCCTATCGTTGCGTTGTCGTGCATTAGCCTTGCCTCGCCTGACCGTGCCTTGCCTTGCGTTATGCTTTCCTTGCCTTGCCGTGCATTGCCTAGCCCTGCATTGTCGTGCATTAGCCTTGCCTTTCCTCACCGTGCCTTGCCTTGCGTTACCCTTTCCTTGCTTGGCCGTGCATTGCCTAGCCGTGCGTTGCCGTGCCTTACCCTTGTTTCCCCTTACCGTGCCTTGCCTTTTGTTACACTTGGCTTGCCTTGCTTTGCCTTGCCTTCCTCTCCTTCCGTTACTCTTTCCTTGCCTTGCCGAGCACTGCCTAGCCTTGCGTTGTCGTGCATTAGCCTTGCCTCGCCTGACCGTGCATTGCCTTGCGTTACCCTTTCCTTGCCTTGCCGTGCATTGCCTAGCCTTGCGTTGTCGTGCATTAGCCTTGCCTCGCCTGACCGTGCCTTGCCTTGCCTTTCTTTCCTTCCGTTACTCTTTCCTTGCCTTGCCGTGCATTGCCTAGCCGTGCGTTGTCGTGCATTAGCCTTGCCTCGCCTGACCGTGCCTTGCCTTGCGTTACCCTTTCCTTGCCTTGCCGTGCATTGCCTAGTCCTGCGTTGTCGTGCCTTAGCCTTGTTTCCCCGTACCGTGCCGTTCCTTCCGTTAGCCTTGCCTTCCCTTGCTTTCCCTTGCCTTTCTTTCCTTCCGTTACTCTTTCCTTGCCTAGCCGTGCACTGCCTAGCCGTGCGTTGTCGTGCCTTAGCCTTGTTTCCCCTTGCTGTGCCGTTCCTTCCGTTACACTTGCCTTGCCTTTCTTTGCCTTGCCTTCCTTGCCTTCCGTTACTCTTTACTTACCTTCCGTGCATTGCCTAGCCTTGCGTTGTCGTGCCTTAGCCTTGCGTCGCCTGACCGTGCCTTGCCTTGCTTTACCCTTTCTTTGCCTTGCCGTGCATTGCCTAGTCCTGCGTTGTCGTGCCTTAGCCTTGTTTCCCCGTACCGTGCCGTTCCGTCCGTTAGCCTTGCCTTCCCTTGCTTTCCCTTGCCTTTCTTTCCTTCCGTTACTCTTTCCTTGCCTTGCCGTGCACTGCCTAGCCTTGCGTTGTCGTGCCTTACCCTTGTTTCCCCTTGCCGTGCCGTGCCTTTTGTTGCACTTGCCTTGCCTTGCTTTGCTTTGCCTTCCTTTCCTTCCGTTACTCTTTCCTTGCCTAGCCGTGCATTGCCTAGCCTTGCGTTGTCGTGCATTAGCCTTGCCTCGCCTGACCGTGCCTTGCCTTGCGTTACCCTTTACTTCCCTTGCCGTGCATTGCCTAGCCGTGCGTTGTCTTGCCTTAGCCTTGTTTCCCCTTGCTGTGCCGTTTCGTCCGTTACACTTGCCTTGCCTTACTTTGCCTTGCCTTTCTTTCCTTCCGTTACTCTTTCCTTGCCTTGCCGAGCACTGCCTAGCCTTGCGTTGTCGTGCATTAGCCTTGCCTCGCCTGACCGTGCCTTGCCTTGCGTTATGCTTTCCTTGCCTTGCCGTGCATTGCCTAGCCCTGCATTGTAGTGCATTAGCCTTGCCTTTCCTCACCGTGCCTTGCCTTGCGTTACCCTTTCCTTGCTTGGCCGTGCATTGCCTAGCCGTGCGTTGCCGTGCCTTACCCTTGTTTCCCCCTTCCGTGCCTTGCCTTTTGTTACACTTGCCTTGCCTTGCTTTGCCTTGCCTTCCTCTCCTTCCGTTACTCTTTCCTTGCCTAGCCGTGCATTGCCTAGCCTTGCGTTGTCGTGCATTAGCCTTGCCTCGCCTGACCGTGCCTTGCCTTGCGTTACCCTTTCTTTGCCTTGCCGCGCATTGCCTAGTCCTGCGTTGTCGTGCCTTAGCCTTGTTTCCCCTTACCGTGCCGTTCCTTCCGTTACCCTTGCCTTCCCTTGCTTTCCCTTGCCTTTCTTTCCTTCCGTTACTCTTTCCTTGCCTTGCCGAGCACTGCCTAGCCTTGCGTTGTCGTGCATTAGCCTTGCCTCGCCTGACCGTGCATTGCCTTGCGTTACCCTTTCCTTGCCTTGCCGTGCATTGCCTAGTCCTGCGTTGTCGTGCCTTAGGCTTGTTTCCCCTTAACGTGCCGTTCCGTCCGTTGCCCTTGCCTACCCTTGCTTTCCCTTGCCTTCCTTGCCTTCCGTTACTCTTAACTTACCTTCCGTGCATTGCCTAGCCTTGCGTTGTCGTGCCTTAGCCTTGCGTCGCCTGACCGTGCCTTGCCTTGCGTTACCCTTTCTTTGCCTTGCCGTGCATTGCCTAGTCCTGCGTTGTCGTGCCTTAGCCTTGTTTCCCCGTACCGTGCCGTTCCTTCCGTTAGCCTTCCCTTCCCTTGCTTTCCCTTGCCTTTCTTTCCTTCCGTTACTCTTTCCCTACCTAGCCGTGTACTGCCTAGCCGTGCGTTGTCGTGCCTTAGCCTTGTTTCCCCTTGCTGTGCCGTTCCTTCCGTTACATTTGCCTTGCCTTTCTTTGGCTTGCCTTCCTTTCCTTCCGTTACTCTTTCCTTGCCTAGCCGTGCATTGCCTAGCCTTGCGTTGTCGTGCATTAGCCTTGCCTCGCCTGACCGTGCCTTGCCTTTCGTTACCCTTTCCTTGCCTTGCCTTGCATTGCCTAGTCCTGAGCTGTCGTGCCTTAGCCTTGTTTCCGCTTACCGTGCCGTTCCTTCCTTTACATTTGCCTTCCCTTGCCTTCCTTGCCTTCCGTTACTCTTTGCTTGCCTTCCGTGCATTGCCTAGCCTTGCGTTGTCGTGCATTAGCCTTGACTCGCCTGACCGTGCCTTGCCTTGCGTTACGCTTTCTTTGCCTTGCCGTGCATTGCCTAGTCCTGCGTTGTCGTGCCTTAGCCTTGTTTCCCCTTACCGTGCCGTTCCTTCCGTTACCCTTGCCTTCCCTTGCTTTCCCTTGCCTTTCTTTCCTTCCGTTACTCTTTCCTTGCCTTGCCGAGCACTGCCTAGCCTTGCGTTGTCGTGCCTTAGCCTTGCCTCGCCTGACCGTGCATTGCCTTGCGTTACTCTTTCCTTGCCTTGCCGTGCATTGCCTAGCCTTGCGTTGTCGTGCATTAGCCTTGCCTCGCCTGACCGTGCCTTGCCTTGCGTTACCTTTTCCTTGCCTTGCCGTGCATTGCCTAGCCGTGCTTTTTCGTGCATTAGCGTTGCCTCGCCTGACCGTGCCTTGCCTTGCGTTACCCTTTCCTTCCCTTGCCGTGCATTGCCTAGTCCTGCGTTGTCGTGCCTTAGGCTTGTTTCCCCTTAACGTGCCGTTCCGTCCGTTGCCCTTGCCTACCCTTGCTTTCCCTTGCCTTCCTTGCCTTCCGTTACTCTTTACTTACCTTCCGTGCATTGCCTAGCCTTGCGTTGTCGTGCCTTAGCCTTGCGTCGCCTGACCGTGCCTTGCCTTGCGTTACCCTTTCTTTGCCTTGCCGTGCATTGCCTAGTCCTGCGTTGTCGTGCCTTAGCCTTGTTTCCCCGTACCGTGCCGTTCCTTCCGTTAGCCTTGCCTTCCCTTGCTTTCCCTTGCCTTTCTTTCCTTCCGTTACTCTTTCCTTGCCTAGCCGTGCACTGCCTAGCCGTGCGTTGTCGTGCCTTAGCCTTGTTTCCCCTTGCTGTGCCGTTCCTTCCGTTACACTTGCCTTGCCTTTCTTTGCCTTGCCTTCCTTTCCTTCCGTTACTCTTTCCTTGCCTAGCTGTGCACTGTCTAGCCTTGCGTTGTCGTGCATTAGCCTTCCCTTGCCTCACCGTACCTTGCCTTGCCTTACCCTTTCCTTGCCTTGCCGTGCACTGCCTAGCCTTGCGTTGTCGTGCCTTACCCTTGTTTCCCCTTGCCGTGCCGTGCCTTTTGTTACACTTGCCTTGCCTTGCATTGCTTTGCCTTCCTTTCCTTCCGTTACTCTTTCCTTGCCTAGCCGTGCATTGCCTAGCCTTGCGTTGTCTTGCCTTAGCCTTGTTTCCCCTTGCTGTGCCGTTTCTTCCGTTACACGTGCCTTGCCTTACTTTGCCTTGCCTTCCTTTCCTTCCCTTTCCTTGCCTAGGCGTGCACTGCCTAGCCGTGCGTTGTCGTGCCTTAGCCTTGTTTCCGCTTACCGTGCCGTTCCTTCCTTTACCTTTGCCTTCCCTTGCCTTCCTTGCCTTCCGTTACTCTTTGCTTGCCTTCCGTGCATTGCCTAGCCTTGCGTTGTCCTGCCTTAGCCTTGCCTCGCCTGACAGTGCCTTGCCTTGCGTTACCCTTTCCTTGCCTTGCCGTGCATTGCCTAGTCCTGCGTTGTCGTGCCTTAGCCTTGTTTCCCCTTACCGTGCCGTTCCTTCCGTTACCCTTGCCTTCCCTTGCTTTCCCTTGCTTTTCTTTCCTTCCGTTACTCTTTCCTTGCCTTGCCGAGCACTGCCTAGCCTTGCGTTGTCGTGCATTAGCCTTGCCTCGCCTGACCGTGCCTTGCCTTCCGTTATGCTTTCCTTGCCTTGCCGTGCATTGCCTAGCCCTGCATTGTCGTGCATTAGCCTTGCCTTTCCTCACCGTGCCTTGCCTTGCGTTACCCTTTCCTTGCTTGGCCGTGCATTGCCTAGCCGTGCGTTGCCGTGCCTTACCCTTGTTTCCCCTTGCCGTGCCTTGCCTTTTGTTACACTTGCCTTGCCTTGCTTTGCCTTGCCTTCCTCTCCTTCCGTTACTCTTTCCTTGCCTAGCCGTGCATTGCCTAGCCTTGCGTTGTCGTGCCTTAGCCTTGCCTCGCCCGACCGTGCATTGCCTTGCGTTACTCTTTCCTTGCTTTGCCGTGCATTGCCTAGCCTTGCGTTGTCGTGCATTAGCCTTGCCTCGCCTGACCGTGCCTTGCCTTGCGTTACCCTTTCCTTGCCTTGCCGTGCATTGCCTAGCCGTGCTTTTTCGTGCATTAGCGTTGCCTCGCCTGACCGTGCCTTGCCTTGCGTTACCCTTTCCTTGCCTTGCCGTGCATTGCCTAGTCCTGCGTTGTCGTGCCCTAGGCTTGTTTCCCCTTAACGTGCCGTTCCGTCCGTTGCCCTTGCCTACCCTTGCTTTCCCTTGCCTTCCGTTACTCTTTACTTACCTTCCGTGCATTGCCTAGCCTTGCGTTGTCGTGCCTTAGCCTTGCGTCGCCTGACCGTGCCTTGCCTTGCGTTACCCTTTCTTTGCCTTGCCGTGCATTGCCTAGTCCTGCGTTGTCGTGCCTTAGCCTTGTTTCCCCGTACCGTGCCGTTCCTTCCGTTAGCCTTGCCTTCCCTTGCTTTCCCTTGCCTTTCTTTCCTTCCGTTACTCTTTCCTTGCCTAGCCGTGCACTGCCTAGCCGTGCGTTGTCGTGCCTTAGCCTTGTTTCCCCTTGCTGTGCCGTTCCTTCCGTTACACTTGCCTTGCCTTTCTTTGCCTTGCCTTCCTTTCCTTCCGTTACTCTTTCCTTGCCTAGCCGTGCACTGCCTAGCCTTGCGTTTTCGTGCATTAGCCTTCCCTTGCCTCACCGTACCTTGCCTTGCGTTACCCTTTCCTTGCCTTGCCGTGCACTGCCTAGCCTTGCGTTGTCGTGCCTTACCCTTGTTTCCCCTTGCCGTGCCGTGCCTTTTGTTACACTTGCCTTGCCTTGCTTTGCTTTGCCTTCCTTTCCTTCCGTTACTCTTTCCTTGCCTAGCCGTGCATTGCCTAGCCTTGCGTTGTCGTGCATTAGCCTTGCCTCGCCTGACCGTGCCTTGCCTTGCATTACCCTTTCCTTCCCTTGCCGTGCATTGCCTAGCCGTGCGTTGTCTTGCCTTAGCCTTGTTTCCCCTTGCTGTGCCGTTTCTTCCGTTACACTTGCCTTGCCTTACTTTGCCTTGCCTTCCTTTCCTTCCGTTACTCTTTCCTTGCCTAGTCGTGCACTGCCTAGCCTTGCGTTGTCGTGCCTTAGCCTTGGCTCGCCTGACCGTGCCTTGCCTTGCGTTACCCTTTCCTTGCTTGGCCGTGCATTGCCTAGCCGTGCGTTGCCGTGCCTTACCCTTGTTTCCCCTTGGCGTGCCTTGCCTTTTGTTACACTTGCCTTGCCTTGCTTTGCCTTGCCTTCCTCTCCTTCCGTTACTCTTTCCTTGCCTAGCCGTGCATTGCCTAGCCTTGCGTTGTCGTGCATTAGCCTTGCCTCGCCTGACCGTGCCTTGCCTTGCGTTACCCTTTCTTTGCCTTGCCGCGCATTGCCTAGTCCTGCGTTGTCGTGCCTTAGCCTTGTTTCCCCTTACCGTGCCGTTCCTTCCGTTACCCTTGCCTTCCCTTGCTTTCCCTTGCCTTTCTTTCCTTCCGTTATTCTTTCCTTGCCTTGCCGAGCACTGCCTAGCCTTGCGTTGTCGTGCATTAGCCTTGCCTCGCCTGACCGTGCCTTGCCTTGCGTTACCCTTTCCTTGCCTTGCCGTGCATTGCCTAGTCCTGCGTTGTCGTGCCTTAGGCTTGTTTCCCCTTAACGTGCCGTTCCGTCCGTTGCCCTTGCCTACCCTTGCTTTCCCTTGCCTTCCTTGCCTTCCGTTACTCTTAACTTACCTTCCGTGCATTGCCTAGCCTTGCGTTGTCGTGCCTTAGCCTTGCGTCGCCTGACCGTGCCTTGCCTTGCGTTACCCTTTCTTTGCCTTGCCGTGCATTGCCTAGTCCTGCGTTGTCGTGCCTTAGCCTTGTTTCCCCGTACCGTGCCGTTCCTTCCGTTAGCCTTCCCTTCCCTTGCTTTCCCTTGCCTTTCTTTCCTTCCGTTACTCTTTCCCTACCTAGCCGTGTACTGCCTAGCCGTGCGTTGTCGTGCCTTAGCCTTGTTTCCCCTTGCTGTGCCGTTCCTTCCGTTACATTTGCCTTGCCTTTCTTTGGCTTGCCTTCCTTTCCTTCCGTTACTCTTTCCTTGCCTAGCCGTGCATTGCCTAGCCTTGCGTTGTCGTGCATTAGCCTTGCCTCGCCTGACCGTGCCTTGCCTTTCGTTACCCTTTCCTTGCCTTGCCTTGCATTGCCTAGTCCTGAGCTGTCGTGCCTTAGCCTTGTTTCCGCTTACCGTGCCGTTCCTTCCTTTACATTTGCCTTCCCTTGCCTTCCTTGCCTTCCGTTACTCTTTGCTTGCCTTCCGTGCATTGCCTAGCCTTGCGTTGTCGTGCATTAGCCTTGACTCGCCTGACCGTGCCTTGCCTTGCGTTACGCTTTCTTTGCCTTGCCGTGCATTGCCTAGTCCTGCGTTGTCGTGCCTTAGCCTTGTTTCCCCTTACCGTGCCGTTCCTTCCGTTACCCTTGCCTTCCCTTGCTTTCCCTTGCCTTTCTTTCCTTCCGTTACTCTTTCCTTGCCTTGCCGAGCACTGCCTAGCCTTGCGTTGTCGTGCCTTAGCCTTGCCTCGCCTGACCGTGCATTGCCTTGCGTTACTCTTTCCTTGCCTTGCCGTGCATTGCCTAGCCTTGCGTTGTCGTGCATTAGCCTTGCCTCGCCTGACCGTGCCTTGCCTTGCGTTACCTTTTCCTTGCCTTGCCGTGCATTGCCTAGCCGTGCTTTTTCGTGCATTAGCGTTGCCTCGCCTGACCGTGCCTTGCCTTGCGTTACCCTTTCCTTGCCTTGCCGTGCATTGCCTAGTCCTGCGTTGTCGTGCCTTAGGCTTGTTTCCCCTTAACGTGCCGTTCCGTCCGTTGCCCTTGCCTACCCTTGCTTTCCCTTGCCTTCCTTGCCTTCCGTTACTCTTTACTTACCTTCCGTGCATTGCCTAGCCTTGCGTTGTCGTGCCTTAGCCTTGCGTCGCCTGACCGTGCCTTGCCTTGCGTTACCCTTTCTTTGCCTTGCCGTGCATTGCCTAGTCCTGCGTTGTCGTGCCTTAGCCTTGTTTCCCCGTACCGTGCCGTTCCTTCCGTTAGCCTTGCCTTCCCTTGCTTTCCCTTGCCTTTCTTTCCTTCCGTTACTCTTTCCTTGCCTAGCCGTGCACTGCCTAGCCGTGCGTTGTCGTGCCTTAGCCTTGTTTCCCCTTGCTGTGCCGTTCCTTCCGTTACACTTGCCTTGCCTTTCTTTGCCTTGCCTTCCTTTCCTTCCGTTACTCTTTCCTTGCCTAGCTGTGCACTGCCTAGCCTTGCGTTGTCGTGCATTAGCCTTCCCTTGCCTCACCGTACCTTGCCTTGCCTTACCCTTTCCTTGCCTTGCCGTGCACTGCCTAGCCTTGCGTTGTCGTGCCTTACCCTTGTTTCCCCTTGCCGTGCCGTGCCTTTTGTTACACTTGCCTTGCCTTGCATTGCTTTGCCTTCCTTTCCTTCCGTTACTCTTTCCTTGCCTAGCCGTGCATTGCCTAGCCTTGCGTTGTCTTGCCTTAGCCTTGTTTCCCCTTGCTGTGCCGTTTCTTCCGTTACACGTGCCTTGCCTTACTTTGCCTTGCCTTCCTTTCCTTCCCTTTCCTTGCCTAGGCGTGCACTGCCTAGCCGTGCGTTGTCGTGCCTTAGCCTTGTTTCCGCTTACCGTGCCGTTCCTTCCTTTACCTTTGCCTTCCCTTGCCTTCCTTGCCTTCCGTTACTCTTTGCTTGCCTTCCGTGCATTGCCTAGCCTTGCGTTGTCCTGCCTTAGCCTTGCCTCGCCTGACAGTGCCTTGCCTTGCGTTACCCTTTCCTTGCCTTGCCGTGCATTGCCTAGTCCTGCGTTGTCGTGCCTTAGCCTTGTTTCCCCTTACCGTGCCGTTCCTTCCGTTACCCTTGCCTTCCCTTGCTTTCCCTTGCTTTTCTTTCCTTCCGTTACTCTTTCCTTGCCTTGCCGAGCACTGCCTAGCCTTGCGTTGTCGTGCATTAGCCTTGCCTCGCCTGACCGTGCCTTGCCTTCCGTTATGCTTTCCTTGCCTTGCCGTGCATTGCCTAGCCCTGCATTGTCGTGCATTAGCCTTGCCTTTCCTCACCGTGCCTTGCCTTGCGTTACCCTTTCCTTGCTTGGCCGTGCATTGCCTAGCCGTGCGTTGCCGTGCCTTACCCTTGTTTCCCCTTGCCGTGCCTTGCCTTTTGTTACACTTGCCTTGCCTTGCTTTGCCTTGCCTTCCTCTCCTTCCGTTACTCTTTCCTTGCCTAGCCGTGCATTGCCTAGCCTTGCGTTGTCGTGCCTTAGCCTTGCCTCGCCCGACCGTGCATTGCCTTGCGTTACTCTTTCCTTGCTTTGCCGTGCATTGCCTAGCCTTGCGTTGTCGTGCATTAGCCTTGCCTCGCCTGACCGTGCCTTGCCTTGCGTTACCCTTTCCTTGCCTTGCCGTGCATTGCCTAGCCGTGCTTTTTCGTGCATTAGCGTTGCCTCGCCTGACCGTGCCTTGCCTTGCGTTACCCTTTCCTTGCCTTGCCGTGCATTGCCTAGTCCTGCGTTGTCGTGCCCTAGGCTTGTTTCCCCTTAACGTGCCGTTCCGTCCGTTGCCCTTGCCTACCCTTGCTTTCCCTTGCCTTCCGTTACTCTTTACTTACCTTCCGTGCATTGCCTAGCCTTGCGTTGTCGTGCCTTAGCCTTGCGTCGCCTGACCGTGCCTTGCCTTGCGTTACCCTTTCTTTGCCTTGCCGTGCATTGCCTAGTCCTGCGTTGTCGTGCCTTAGCCTTGTTTCCCCGTACCGTGCCGTTCCTTCCGTTAGCCTTGCCTTCCCTTGCTTTCCCTTGCCTTTCTTTCCTTCCGTTACTCTTTCCTTGCCTAGCCGTGCACTGCCTAGCCGTGCGTTGTCGTGCCTTAGCCTTGTTTCCCCTTGCTGTGCCGTTCCTTCCGTTACACTTGCCTTGCCTTTCTTTGCCTTGCCTTCCTTTCCTTCCGTTACTCTTTCCTTGCCTAGCCGTGCACTGCCTAGCCTTGCGTTTTCGTGCATTAGCCTTCCCTTGCCTCACCGTACCTTGCCTTGCGTTACCCTTTCCTTGCCTTGCCGTGCACTGCCTAGCCTTGCGTTGTCGTGCCTTACCCTTGTTTCCCCTTGCCGTGCCGTGCCTTTTGTTACACTTGCCTTGCCTTGCTTTGCTTTGCCTTCCTTTCCTTCCGTTACTCTTTCCTTGCCTAGCCGTGCATTGCCTAGCCTTGCGTTGTCGTGCATTAGCCTTGCCTCGCCTGACCGTGCCTTGCCTTGCATTACCCTTTCCTTCCCTTGCCGTGCATTGCCTAGCCGTGCGTTGTCTTGCCTTAGCCTTGTTTCCCCTTGCTGTGCCGTTTCTTCCGTTACACTTGCCTTGCCTTACTTTGCCTTGCCTTCCTTTCCTTCCGTTACTCTTTCCTTGCCTAGTCGTGCACTGCCTAGCCTTGCGTTGTCGTGCCTTAGCCTTGGCTCGCCTGACCGTGCCTTGCCTTGCGTTACCCTTTCCTTGCTTGGCCGTGCATTGCCTAGCCGTGCGTTGCCGTGCCTTACCCTTGTTTCCCCTTGGCGTGCCTTGCCTTTTGTTACACTTGCCTTGCCTTGCTTTGCCTTGCCTTCCTCTCCTTCCGTTACTCTTTCCTTGCCTAGCCGTGCATTGCCTAGCCTTGCGTTGTCGTGCATTAGCCTTGCCTCGCCTGACCGTGCCTTGCCTTGCGTTACCCTTTCCTTCCCTTGCCGTGCATTGCCTAGCCGTGCGTTGTCTTGCCTTAGCCTTGTTTCCCCTTGCTGTGCCGTTTCTTCCGTTACCCTTGCCTTCCCTTGCTTTCCCTTGCCTTTCTTTCCTTCCCTTACTCTTTCCTTGCCTTGCCGAGCACTGCCTAGCCTTGCGTTGTCGTGTATTAGCCTTGCCTCGCCTGACCGTGCCTTGCCTTGCGTTATGCTTTCCTTGCCTTGCCGTGCATTGCCTAGCCCTGCATTGTCGTGCATTAGCCTTGCCTTTCCTCACCGTGCCTTGCCTTGCGTTACCCTTTCCTTGCTTGGCCGTGCATTGCCTAGCCGTGCGTTGCCGTGCCTTACCCTTGTTTCCCCTTGCCGTGCCTTGCCTTTTGTTACACTTGCCTTGCCTTGCTTTGCCTTGCCTTCCTCTCCTTCCGTTACTCTTTCCTTGCCTAGCCTTGCGTTGTCGTGCATTAGCCTTGCCTCGCCTGACCGTGCCTTGCCTTGCGTTACCCTTTCTTTGCCTTGCCGTGCATTGCCTAGTCCTGCGTTGTCGTGCCTTAGCCTTGTTTCCCCTTACCGTGCCGTTCCTTCCGTTACCCTTGCCTTCCCTTGCTTTCCCTTGCCTTTCTTTCCTTCCGTTACTCTTTCCTTGCCTTGCCGAGCACTGCCTAGCCTTGCGTTGTCGTGCATTAGCCTTGCCTCGCCTGACCGTGCCTTGCCTTGCGTTATGCTTTCCTTGCCTTGCCGAGCACTGCCTAGCCTTGCGTTGTCGTGCATTAGCCTTGCCTCGCCTGACCGTGCCTTGCCTTGCGTTACCCTTTCCTTACCTTGCCGTGCATTGCCTAGTCCTGCGTTGTCGTGCCTTAGGCTTGTTTCCCCTTAACGTGCCGTTCCGTCCGTTGCCCTTGCCTACCCTTGCTTTCCCTTGCCTTCCTTGCCTTCCGTTACTCTTTACTTACCTTCCGTGCATTGCCTAGCCTTGCGTTGTCGTGCCTTAGCCTTGCGTCGCCTGACCGTGCCTTGCCTTGCGTTACCCTTTCTTTGCCTTGCCGTGCATTGCCTAGTCCTGCGTTGTCGTGCCTTAGCCTTGTTTCCCCGTACCGTGCCGTTCCTTCCGTTAGCCTTCCCTTCCCTTGCTTTCCCTTGCCTTTCTTTCCTTCCGTTACTCTTTCCCTACCTAGCCGTGTACTGCCTAGCCGTGCGTTGTCGTGCCTTAGCCTTGTTTCCCCTTGCTGTGCCGTTCCTTCCGTTACATTTGCCTTGCCTTTCTTTGGCTTGCCTTCCTTTCCTTCCGTTACTCTTTCCTTGCCTAGCCGTGCATTGCCTAGCCTTGCGTTGTCGTGCATTAGCCTTGCCTCGCCTGACCGTGCCTTGCCTTTCGTTACCCTTTCCTTGCCTTGCCTTGCATTGCCTAGTCCTGAGCTGTCGTGCCTTAGCCTTGTTTCCGCTTACCGTGCCGTTCCTTCCTTTACATTTGCCTTCCCTTGCCTTCCTTGCCTTCCGTTACTCTTTGCTTGCCTTCCGTGCATTGCCTAGCCTTGCGTTGTCGTGCATTAGCCTTGACTCGCCTGACCGTGCCTTGCCTTGCGTTACGCTTTCTTTGCCTTGCCGTGCATTGCCTAGTCCTGCGTTGTCGTGCCTTAGCCTTGTTTCCCCTTACCGTGCCGTTCCTTCCGTTACCCTTGCCTTCCCTTGCTTTCCCTTGCCTTTCTTTCCTTCCGTTACTCTTTCCTTGCCTTGCCGAGCACTGCCTAGCCTTGCGTTGTCGTGCCTTAGCCTTGCCTCGCCTGACCGTGCATTGCCTTGCGTTACTCTTTCCTTGCCTTGCCGTGCATTGCCTAGCCTTGCGTTGTCGTGCATTAGCCTTGCCTCGCCTGACCGTGCCTTGCCTTGCGTTACCTTTTCCTTGCCTTGCCGTGCATTGCCTAGCCGTGCTTTTTCGTGCATTAGCGTTGCCTCGCCTGACCGTGCCTTGCCTTGCGTTACCCTTTCCTTGCCTTGCCGTGCATTGCCTAGTCCTGCGTTGTCGTGCCTTAGGCTTGTTTCCCCTTAACGTGCCGTTCCGTCCGTTGCCCTTGCCTACCCTTGCTTTCCCTTGCCTTCCTTGCCTTCCGTTACTCTTTACTTACCTTCCGTGCATTGCCTAGCCTTGCGTTGTCGTGCCTTAGCCTTGCGTCGCCTGACCGTGCCTTGCCTTGCGTTACCCTTTCTTTGCCTTGCCGTGCATTGCCTAGTCCTGCGTTGTCGTGCCTTAGCCTTGTTTCCCCGTACCGTGCCGTTCCTTCCGTTAGCCTTGCCTTCCCTTGCTTTCCCTTGCCTTTCTTTCCTTCCGTTACTCTTTCCTTGCCTAGCCGTGCACTGCCTAGCCGTGCGTTGTCGTGCCTTAGCCTTGTTTCCCCTTGCTGTGCCGTTCCTTCCGTTACACTTGCCTTGCCTTTCTTTGCCTTGCCTTCCTTTCCTTCCGTTACTCTTTCCTTGCCTAGCTGTGCACTGCCTAGCCTTGCGTTGTCGTGCATTAGCCTTCCCTTGCCTCACCGTACCTTGCCTTGCCTTACCCTTTCCTTGCCTTGCCGTGCACTGCCTAGCCTTGCGTTGTCGTGCCTTACCCTTGTTTCCCCTTGCCGTGCCGTGCCTTTTGTTACACTTGCCTTGCCTTGCATTGCTTTGCCTTCCTTTCCTTCCGTTACTCTTTCCTTGCCTAGCCGTGCATTGCCTAGCCTTGCGTTGTCTTGCCTTAGCCTTGTTTCCCCTTGCTGTGCCGTTTCTTCCGTTACACGTGCCTTGCCTTACTTTGCCTTGCCTTCCTTTCCTTCCCTTTCCTTGCCTAGGCGTGCACTGCCTAGCCGTGCGTTGTCGTGCCTTAGCCTTGTTTCCGCTTACCGTGCCGTTCCTTCCTTTACCTTTGCCTTCCCTTGCCTTCCTTGCCTTCCGTTACTCTTTGCTTGCCTTCCGTGCATTGCCTAGCCTTGCGTTGTCCTGCCTTAGCCTTGCCTCGCCTGACAGTGCCTTGCACCGTGCCTTGCCTTGCGTTACCCTTTCCTTGCCTTGCCGTGCATTGCCTAGCCGTGCTTTTTCGTGCATTAGCGTTGCCTCGCCTGACCGTGCCTTGCCTTGCGTTACCCTTTCCTTGCCTTGCCGTGCATTGCCTAGTCCTGCGTTGTCGTGCCCTAGGCTTGTTTCCCCTTAACGTGCCGTTCCGTCCGTTGCCCTTGCCTACCCTTGCTTTCCCTTGCCTTCCGTTACTCTTTACTTACCTTCCGTGCATTGCCTAGCCTTGCGTTGTCGTGCCTTAGCCTTGCGTCGCCTGACCGTGCCTTGCCTTGCGTTACCCTTTCTTTGCCTTGCCGTGCATTGCCTAGTCCTGCGTTGTCGTGCCTTAGCCTTGTTTCCCCGTACCGTGCCGTTCCTTCCGTTAGCCTTGCCTTCCCTTGCTTTCCCTTGCCTTTCTTTCCTTCCGTTACTCTTTCCTTGCCTAGCCGTGCACTGCCTAGCCGTGCGTTGTCGTGCCTTAGCCTTGTTTCCCCTTGCTGTGCCGTTCCTTCCGTTACACTTGCCTTGCCTTTCTTTGCCTTGCCTTCCTTTCCTTCCGTTACTCTTTCCTTGCCTAGCCGTGCACTGCCTAGCCTTGCGTTTTCGTGCATTAGCCTTCCCTTGCCTCACCGTACCTTGCCTTGCGTTACCCTTTCCTTGCCTTGCCGTGCACTGCCTAGCCTTGCGTTGTCGTGCCTTACCCTTGTTTCCCCTTGCCGTGCCGTGCCTTTTGTTACACTTGCCTTGCCTTGCTTTGCTTTGCCTTCCTTTCCTTCCGTTACTCTTTCCTTGCCTAGCCGTGCATTGCCTAGCCTTGCGTTGTCGTGCATTAGCCTTGCCTCGCCTGACCGTGCCTTGCCTTGCGTTACCCTTTCCTTCCCTTGCCGTGCATTGCCTAGCCGTGCGTTGTCTTGCCTTAGCCTTGTTTCCCCTTGCTGTGCCGTTTCTTCCGTTACACTTGCCTTGCCTTACTTTGCCTTGCCTTCCTTTCCTTCCGTTACTCTTTCCTTGCCTAGTCGTGCACTGCCTAGCCTTGCGTTGTCGTGCCTTAGCCTTGGCTCGCCTGACCGTGCCTTGCCTTGCGTTACCCTTTCCTTGCTTGGCCGTGCATTGCCTAGCCGTGCGTTGCCGTGCCTTACCCTTGTTTCCCCTTGGCGTGCCTTGCCTTTTGTTACACTTGCCTTGCCTTGCTTTGCCTTGCCTTCCTCTCCTTCCGTTACTCTTTCCTTGCCTAGCCGTGCATTGCCTAGCCTTGCGTTGTCGTGCATTAGCCTTGCCTCGCCTGACCGTGCCTTGCCTTGCGTTACCCTTTCCTTCCCTTGCCGTGCATTGCCTAGCCGTGCGTTGTCTTGCCTTAGCCTTGTTTCCCCTTGCTGTGCCGTTTCTTCCGTTACCCTTGCCTTCCCTTGCTTTCCCTTGCCTTTCTTTCCTTCCCTTACTCTTTCCTTGCCTTGCCGAGCACTGCCTAGCCTTGCGTTGTCGTGTATTAGCCTTGCCTCGCCTGACCGTGCCTTGCCTTGCGTTATGCTTTCCTTGCCTTGCCGTGCATTGCCTAGCCCTGCATTGTCGTGCATTAGCCTTGCCTTTCCTCACCGTGCCTTGCCTTGCGTTACCCTTTCCTTGCTTGGCCGTGCATTGCCTAGCCGTGCGTTGCCGTGCCTTACCCTTGTTTCCCCTTGCCGTGCCTTGCCTTTTGTTACACTTGCCTTGCCTTGCTTTGCCTTGCCTTCCTCTCCTTACGTTACTCTTTCCTTGCCTAGCCTTGCGTTGTCGTGCATTAGCCTTGCCTCGCCTGACCGTGCCTTGCCTTGCGTTACCCTTTCTTTGCCTTGCCGTGCATTGCCTAGTCCTGCGTTGTCGTGCCTTAGCCTTGTTTCCCCTTACCGTGCCGTTCCTTCCGTTACCCTTGCCTTCCCTTGCTTTCCCTTGCCTTTCTTTCCTTCCGTTACTCTTTCCTTGCCTTGCCGAGCACTGCCTAGCCTTGCGTTGTCGTGCATTAGCCTTGCCTCGCCTGACCGTGCCTTGCCTTGCGTTATGCTTTCCTTGCCTTGCCGTGCATTGCCTAGCCCTGCATTGTAGTGCATTAGCCTTGCCTTTCCTCACCGTGCCTTGCCTTGCGTTACCCTTTCCTTGCTTGGCCGTGCATTGCCTAGCCGTGCGTTGCCGTGCCTTACCCTTGTTTCCCCTTGCCGTGCCTTGCCTTTTGTTACACTTGCCTTGCCTTGCTTTGCCTTGCCTTCCTCTCCTTCCGTTACTCTTTCCTTGCCTAGCCGTGCATTGCCTAGCCTTGCGTTGTCGTGCATTAGCCTTGCCTCGCCTGACCGTGCCTTGCCTTGCGTTACCCTTTCTTTGCCTTGCCGTGCATTGCCTAGTCTTGCGTTGTCGTGCCTTAGCCTTGTTTCCCCTTACCGTGACGTTCCTTCCGTTACCCTTGCCTTCCCTTGCTTTCCCTTGCCTTTCTTTCCTTCCGTTACTCTTTCCTTGCCTTGCCGAGCACTGCCTAGCCTTGCGTTGTCGTGCATTAGCCTTGCCTCGCCTGACCGTGCATTGCCTTGCGTTACCCTTTCCTTGCCTTGCCGGGCATTGCCTAGTCCTGCGTTGTCGTGCCTTAGGCTTGTTTCCCCTTAACGTGCCGTTCCGTCCGTTGCCCTTGCCTACCCTTGCTTTCCCTTGCCTTCCTTGCCTTCCGTTACTCTTAACTTACCTTCCGTGCATTGCCTAGCCTTGCGTTGTCGTGCCTTAGCCTTGCGTCGCCTGACCGTGCCTTGCCTTGCGTTACCCTTCCTTTGCCTTGCCGTGCATTGCCTAGTCCTGCGTTGTCGTGCCTTAGCCTTGTTTCCCCGTACCGTGCCGTTCCTTCCGTTAGCCTTGCCTTCCCTTGCTTTCCCTTGCCTTTCTTTCCTTCCGTTACTCTTTCCCTACCTAGCCGTGTACTGCCTAGCCGTGCGTTGTCGTGCCTTAGCCTTGTTTCCCCTTGCTGTGCCGTTCCTTCCGTTACACTTGCCTTGCCTTTCTTTGGCTTGCCTTCCTTTCCTTCCGTTACTCTTTCCTTGCCTAGCCGTGCATTGCCTAGCCTTGCGTTGTCGTGCATTAGCCTTGCCTCGCCTGACCGTGCCTTGCCTTGCGTTACCCTTTCCTTGCCTTGCCTTGCATTGCCTAGTCCTGAGTTGTCGTGCCTTAGCCTTGTTTCCGCTTACCGTGCCGTTCCTTCCTTTACCTTTGCCTTCCCTTGCCTTCCTTGCCTTCCGTTACTCTTTGCTTGCCTTCCGTGCATTGCCTAGCCTTGCGTTGTCCTGCCTTAGCCTTGCCTCGCCTGACCGTGCCTTGCCTTGCGTTACCCTTTCCTTGCCTTGCCGTGCATTGCCTAATCCTGCGTTGTCGTGCCTTAGCCTTGTTTCCCCTTACCGTGCCGTTCCTTCCGTTACCCTTGCCTTCCCTTGCTTTCCCTTGCCTTTCTTTCCTTCCGTTACTCTTTCCTTGCCTTGCCGAGCACTGCCTAGCCTTGCGTTGTCGTGCATTAGCCTTGCCTCGCCTGACCGTGCCTTGCCTTGCGTTATGCTTTCCTTACCTTGCCGTGCATTGCCTAGCCCTGCATTGTCGTGCATTAGCCTTGCCTTTCCTCACCGTGCCTTGCCTTGCGTTACCCTTTCCTTGCTTGGCCGTGCATTGCCTAGCCGTGCGTTGCCGTGCCTTACCCTTGTTTCCCCTTGCCGTGCCTTGATGCATTGCCTAGCCTTGCGTTGTCGTGCATTAGCCTTGCCTCGCCTGACCCTTGCCTTGCGTTACGCTTTCTTTGCCTTGCCGTGCATTGCCTAGTCCTGCGTTGTCGTGCCTTAGCCTTGTTTCCCCGTACCTTTGCCTTTTGTTACACTTGCCTTGCCTTGCTTTGCCTTGCCTTCCTCTCCTTCCGTTACTCTTTCCTTGCCTAGCCGTGCATTGCCTAGCCTTGCGTTGTCGTGCATTAGCCTTGCCTCGCCTGACTGTGCCTTGCCTTGCGTTACGCTTTCTTTGCCTTGCCGTGCATTGCCTAGTCCTGCGTTGTCGTGCCTTAGCCTTGTTTCCCCTTACCGTGCCGTTCCTTCCGTTACCCTTGCCTTCCCTTGCTTTCCCTTGCCTTTCTTTCCTTCCGTTACTCTTTCCTTGCCTTGCCGAGCACTGCCTAGCCTTGCGTTGTCGTGCCTTAGCCTTGCCTCGCCTGACCGTGCATTGCCTTGCGTTACTCTTTCCTTGCCTTGCCGTGCATTGCCTAGCCTTGCGTTGTCATGCATTAGCCTTGCCTCGCCTGACCGTGCCTTGCCTTGCGTTACCCTTTCCTTGCCTTGCCGTGCATTGCCTAGCCGTGCTTTTTCGTGCATTAGCGTTGCCTCGCCTGACCGTGCCTTGCCTTGCGTTACCCTTTCCTTGCCTTGCCGTGCATTGCCTAGTCCTGCGTTGTCGTGCCTTAGGCTTGTTTCCCCTTAACGTGCCGTTCCGTCCGTTGCCCTTGCCTACCCTTGCTTTCCCTTGCCTTCCTTGCCTTCCGTTACTCTTTACTTACCTTCCGTGCATTGCCTAGCCTTGCGTTGTCGTGCCTTAGCCTTGCGTCGCCTGACCGTGCCTTGCCTTGCGTTACCCTTTCTTTGCCTTGCCGTGCATTGCCTAGTCCTGCGTTGTCGTGCCTTAGCCTTGTTTCCCCGTACCGTGCCGTTCCTTCCGTCAGCCTTGCCTTCCCTTGCTTTCCCTTGCCTTTCTTTCCTTCCGTTACTCTTTCCTTGCCTAGCCGTGCACTGCCTAGCCGTGCGTTGTCGTGCCTTAGCCTTGTTTCCCCTTGCTGTGCCGTTCCTTCCGTTACACTTGCCTTGCCTTTCTTTGCCTTGCCTTCCTTTCCTTCCGTTACTCTTTCCATGCCTAGCTGTGCACTGCCTAGCCTTGCGTGGTCGTGCATTAGCCTTCCCTTGCCTCACCGTACCTTGCCTTCCGTTACCCTTTCCTTGCCTTGCCGTGCACTGCCTAGCCTTGCGTTGTCGTGCCTTACCCTTGTTTCCCCTTGCCGTGCCGTGCCTTTTGTTACACTTGCCTTGCCTTGCATTGCTTTGCCTTCCTTTCCTTCCGTTACTCTTTCCTTGCCTAGCCGTGCATTGCCTAGCCTTGCGTTGTCGTGCATTAGCCTTGCCTCGCCTGACCGTGCCTTGCCTTGCGTTACCCTTTCCTTCCCTTGCCGTGCATTGCCTAGCCGTGCGTTGTCTTGCCTTAGCCTTGTTTCCCCTTGCTGTGCCGTTTCTTCCGTTACACGTGCCTTGCCTTACTTTGCCTTGCCTTCCTTTCCTTCCCTTTCCTTGCCTAGCCGTGCACTGCCTAGCCGTGCGTTGTCGTGCCTTAGCCTTGTTTCCGCTTACCGTGCCGTTCCTTCCTTTACCTTTGCCTTCCCTTGCCTTCCTTGCCTTCCGTTAATCTTTGCTTGCCTTCCGTGCATTGCCAAGCCTTGCGTTGTCCTGCCTTAGCCTTGCCTCGCCTGACCGTGCCTTGCCTTGTGTTACCCTTTCCTTGCCTTGCCGTGCATTGCCTAGTCCTGCGTTGTCGTGCCTTAGCCTTGTTTCCCCTTACCGTGCCGTTCCTTCCGTTACCCTTGCCTTCCCTTGCTTTCCCTTGCCTTTCTTTCCTTCCGTTACTCTTTCCTTGCCTTGCCGAGCACTGCCTAGCCTTGCGTTGTCGTGCATTAGCCTTGCCTCGCCTGACCGTGCCTTGCCTTGCGTTATGCTTTCCTTGCCTTGCCGTGCATTGCCTAGCCCTGCATTGTCGTGCATTAGCCTTGCCTTTCCTCACCGTGCCTTGCCTTGCGTTACCCTTTCCTTGCTTGGCCGTGCATTGCCTAGCCATGCGTTGCCGTGCCTTACCCTTGTTTCCCCTTGCCGTGCCTTGCCTTTTGTTACACTTGCCTTGCCTTGCTTTGCCTTGCTTTCCCTTCTTTCCTTCCGTTACTCTTTCCTTGCCTTGCCGAGCACTGCCTAGCCTTGCGTTGTCGTGCATTAGCCTTGCCTCGCCTGACCGTGCCTTGCCTTGCGTTACCCTTTCCTTGCCTTGCCGTGCATTGCCTAGTCCTGCGTTGTCGTGCCTTAGCCTTGTTTCCCCTTACCGTGCCGTTGCTTCCGTTACCCTTGCCTTCCCTTGCTTTCCCTTGCCTTTCTTTCCTTCCGTTACTCTTTCCTTGCCTTGCCGAACACTTCCTATCGTTGCGTTGTCGTGCATTAGCCTTGCCTCGCCTGACCGTGCCTTGCCTTGCGTTATGCTTTCCTTGCCTTGCCGTGCATTGCCTAGCCCTGCATTGTCGTGCATTAGCCTTGCCTTTCCTCACCGTGCCTTGCCTTGCGTTACCCTTTCCTTGCTTGGCCGTGCATTGCCTAGCCGTGCGTTGCCGTGCCTTACCCTTGTTTCCCCTTACCGTGCCTTGCCTTTTGTTACACTTGCCTTGCCTTGCTTTGCCTTGCCTTCCTCTCCTTCCGTTACTCTTTCCTTGCCTTGCCGAGCACTGCCTAGCCTTGCGTTGTCGTGCATTAGCCTTGCCTCGCCTGACCGTGCATTGCCTTGCGTTACCCTTTCCTTGCCTTGCCGTGCATTGCCTAGCCTTGCGTTGTCGTGCATTAGCCTTGCCTCACCTGACCGTGCCTTGCCTTGCGTTACCCTTTCCTTGCCTTGCCGTGCATTGCCTAGCCGTGCTTTTTCGTGCATTAGCGTTGCCTCGCCTGACCGTGCCTTGCCTTGCGTTACCCTTTCCTTGCCTTGCCGTGCATTGCCTAGTCCTGCGTTGTCGTGCCTTAGCCTTGTTTCCCCGTACCGTGCCGTTCCTTCCGTTAGCCTTGCCTTCCCTTGCTTTCCATTGCCTTTCTTTCCTTCCGTTACTCTTTCCTTGCCTAGCCGTGCACTGCCTAGCCGTGCGTTGTCGTGCCTTAGCCTTGTTTCCCCTTGCTGTGCCGTTCCTTCCGTTACACTTGCCTTGCCTTTCTTTGCCTTGCCTTCCTTTCCTTCCGTTACTCTTTCCTTGCCTAGCTGTGCACTGCCTAGCCTTGCGTTGTCGTGCATTAGCCTTCCCTTGCCTAACCGTACCTTGCCTTGCGTTACCCTTTCCTTGCCTTGCCGTGCACTGCCTAGCCTTGCGTTGTCGTGCCTTACCCTTGTTTCCCCTTGCCGTGCCGTGCCTTTTGTTACACTTGCCTTGCCTTGCATTGCTTTGCCTTCCTTTCCTTCCGTTACTCTTTCCTTGCCTAGCCGTGCATTGCCTAGCCTTGCGTTGTCGTGCCTTAGCCTTGCGTCGCCTGACCGTGCCTTGCCTTGCGTTACCCTTTCTTTGCCTTGCCGTGCATTGCCTAGTCCTGCGTTGTCGTGCCTTAGCCTTGTTTCCCCGTACCGTGCCGTTCATTCCGTTAGCCTTGCCTTCCCTTGCCTTCCCTTGCCTTTCTTTCCTTCCGTTACTCTTTCCTTGCCTAGCCGTGCACTGCCTAGCCGTGCGTTGTCGTGCCTTAGCCTTGTTTCCCCTTGCTGTGCCGTTCCTTCCGTTACACTTGCCTTGCCTTTCTTTGCCTTGCCTTCCTTGCCTTCCGTTACTCTTTACTTACCTGCCGTGCATTGCCTAGCCTTGCGTTGTCGTGCCTTAGCCTTGCGTCGCCTCACCGTGCCTTGCCTTGCTTTACCCTTTCTTTGCCTTGCCGTGCATTGCCTAGTCGTGCGTTGTCGTGCCTTAGCCTTGTTTCCCCGTACCATGCCGTTCCGTCCGTTAGCCTTGCCTTCCCTTGCTTTCCCTTGCCTTTCTTTCCTTCCGTTACTCTTTCCTTGCCTTGCCGTGCACTGCCTAGCCTTGCGTTGTCGTGCCTTACCCTTGTTTCCCCTTGCCGTGCCGTGCCTTTTGTTGCACTTGCCTTGCCTTGCTTTGCTTTGCCTTCCTTTCCTTCCGTTACTCTTTCCTTGCCTAGCCGTGCATTGCCTAGCCTTGCGTTGTCGTGCATTAGCCTTGCCTCGCCTGACCGTGCCTTGCCTTGCGTTACCCTTTACTTCCCTTGCCGTGCATTGCCTAGCCGTGCGTTGTCTTGCCTTAGCCTTGTTTCCCCTTGCTGTGCCGTTTCGTCCGTTACACTTGCCTTGCCTTACTTTGCCTTGCCTTCATTTCCTTCCGTTACTCTTTCCTTGCCTAGCCGTGCACTGCCTAGACTTGCGTTGTCGTGCCTTAGCTTTGGCTCGCCTGACCGTGCCTTGCCTTGCGTTACCCTTTCCTTGCTTGGCCGTGCATTGCCTAGCCGTGCGTTGCCGTGCCTTACCCTTGTTTCCCCTTGCCTTGCCTTGCCTTTTGTTACACTTGCCTTGCCTTGCTTTGCCTTGCCTTCCTCTCCTTCCGTTACTCTTTCCTTGCCTAGCCGTGCATTGCCTAGCCTTGCGATGTCGTGCATTAGCCTTGCCTCGCCTGACCGTGCCTTGCCTTGCGTTACCCTTTCTTTGCCTTGCCGTGCATTGCCTAGTCCTGCGTTGTCGTGCCTTAGCCTTGTTTCCCCTTACCGTGCCGTTCCTTCCGTTACCCTTGCCTTCCCTTGCTTTCCCTTGCCTTTCTTTCCTTCCGTTACTCTTTCCTTGCCTTGCCGAGCACTGCCTAGCCTTGCGTTGTCGTGCATTAGCCTTGCCTCGCCTGACTGTGCCTTGCCTTGCGTTATGCTTTCCTTGCCTTGCCGTGCATTGCCTAGCCCTGCATTGTAGTGCATTAGCCTTGCCTTTCCTCACCGTGCCTTGCCTTGCGTTACCCTTTCCTTGCTTGGCCGTGCATTGCCTAGCCGTGCGTTGCCGTGCCTTACCCTTGTTTCCCCTTGCCGTGCCTTGCCTTTTGTTACACTTGCCTTGCCTTGCTTTGCCTTGCCTTCCTCTCCTTCCGTTACTCTTTCCGTGCCTAGCCGTGCATTGCCTAGCCTTGCGTTGTCGTGCATTAGCCTTGCCTCGCCTGACCGTGCCTTGCCTTGCGTTACCCTTTCTTTGCCTTGCCGTGCATTGCCTAGTCCTGCGTTGTCGTGCCTTAGCCTTGTTTCCCCTTACCGTGCCGTTCCTTCCGTTACCCTTGCCTTCCCTTGCTTTCCCTTGCCTTTCTTTCCTTCCGTTACTCTTTCCTTGCCTTGCCGAGCACTGCCTAGCCTTGCGTTGTCGTGCATTAGCCTTGCCTCGCCTGACCGTGCATTGCCTTGCGTTACCCTTTCCTTGCCTTGCCGGGCATTGCCTAGTCCTGCGTTGTCGTGCCTTAGGCTTGTTTCCCCTTAACGTGCCGTTCCGTCCGTTGCCCTTGCCTACCCTTGCTTTCCCTTGCCTTCCTTGCCTTCCGTTACTCTTAACTTACCTTCCGTGCATTGCCTAGCCTTGCGTTGTCGTGCCTTAGCCTTGCGTCGCCTGACCGTGCCTTGCCTTGCGTTACCCTTTCTTTGCCTTGCCGTGCATTGCCTAGTCCTGCGTTGTCGTGCCTTAGCCTTGTTTCCCCGTACCGTGCCGTTCCTTCCGTTAGCCTTGTCTTCCCTTGCTTTCCCCTTGCCTTTCTTTCCTTCCGTTACTCTTTCCCTGCCTAGCCGTGTACTGCCTAGCCGTGCGTTGTCGTGCCTTAGCCTTGTTTCCCCTTGCTGTGCCGTTCCTTCCGTTACACTTGCCTTGTCTTTCTTTGCCTTGCCTTCCTTTCCTTCCGTTACTCTTTCCTTGCCTAGCCGTGCCTTGCCTAGCCTTGCGTTGTCGTGCATTAGCCTTGCCTCGCCTGACCGTGCCTTGCCTTGCGTTACCCTTTCCTTGCCTTGCCGTGCATTGCCTAATCCTGCGTTGTCGTGCCTTAGCCTTGTTTCCCCTTACCGTGCCGTTCCTTCCGTTACCCTTGCCTTCCCTTGCTTTCCTTTACCTTTCTTTCCTTCCGTTACTCTTTCCTTGCCTTGCCGAGCACTGCCTAGCCTTGCGTTGTCGTGCATTAGCCTTCCCTTGCCTCACCGTACCTTGCCTTGCGTTACCCTTTCCTTGCCTTGCCGTGCACTGCCTAGCCTTGCGTTGTCGTGCCTTACCCTTGTTTCCCCTTGCCGTGCCGTGCCTTTTGTTACACTTGCCTTTTCTTGCATTGCCTTGCCTTCCTTTCCTTCCGTTACTCTTTCCTTGCCTAGCCGTGCATTGCCTAGCCTTGCGTTGTCGTGCATTAGCCTTGCCTCGCCTGACCGTGCCTTGCCTTGCGTTACCCTTTCCTTCCCTTGCCGTGCATTGCCTAGCCGTGCGTTGTCTTGCCTTAGCCTTGTTTCCCCTTGCTGTGCCGTTTCTTCCGTTACACGTGCCTTGCCTTACTTTGCCTTGCCTTCCTTTCCTTCCCTTTCCTTGCCTAGCCGTGCACTGCCTAGCCGTGCGTTGTCGTGCCTTAGCCTTGTTTCCGCTTACCGTGCCGTTCCTTCCTTTACCTTTGCCTTCCCTTGCCTTCCTTGCCTTCCGTTACTCTTTGCTTGCCTTCCGTGCATTGCCTAGCCTTCCGTTGTCCTGCCTTAGCCTTGCCTCGCCTGACCGTGCCTTGCCTTGCGTTACCCTTTCCTTGCCTTGCCGTGCATTGCCTAGTCCTGCGTTGTCGTGCCTTAGCCTTGTTTCCCCTTACCGTGCCGTTCCTTCCGTTACCCTTGCCTTCCCTTGCTTTCCCTTGCCTTTCTTTCCTTCCGTTACTCTTTCCTTGCCTTGCCGAGCACTGCCTAGCCTTGCGTTGTCGTGCATTAGCCTTGCCTCGCCTGACCGTGCCTTGCCTTGCGTTATGCTTTCCTTGCCTTGCCGTGCATTGCCTAGCCCTGCATTGTAGTGCATTAGCCTTGCCTTTCCTCACCGTGCCTTGCCTTGCGTTACCCTTTCCTTGCTTGGCCGTGCATTGCCTAGCCGTGCGTTGCCGTGCCTTACCCTTGTTTCCCCTTGCCGTGCCTTGCCTTTTGTTACACTTGCCTTGCCTTGCTTTGCCTTGCCTTCCTCTCCTTCCGTTACTCTTTCCTTGCCTAGCCGTGCATTGCCTAGCCTTGCGTTGTCGTGCATTAGCCTTGCCTCGCCTGACCGTGCCTTGCCTTGCGTTACCCTTTCTTTGCCTTACCGTGCATTGCCTAGTCCTGCGTTGTCGTGCCTTAGCCTTGTTTCCCCTTACCGTGCCGTTCCTTCCGTTACCCTTGCCTTCCCTTGCTTTCCCTTGCCTTTCTTTCCTTCCGTTACTCTTTCCTTGCCTTGCCGAGCACTGCCTAGCCTTGCGTTGTCGTGCATTAGCCTTGCCTCGCCTGACCGTGCATTGCCTTGCGTTACCCTTTCCTTGCCTTGCCGGGCAATGCCTAGTCCTGCGTTGTCGTGCCTTAGGCTTGTTTCCCCTTAACGTGCCGTTCCGTCCGTTGCCCTTGCCTACCCTTGCTTTCCCTTGCCTTCCTTGCCTTCCGTTACTCTTAACTTACCTTCCGTGCATTGCCTAGCCTTGCGTTGTCGTGCCTTAGCCTTGCGTCGCCTGACCGTGCCTTGCCTTGCGTTACCCTTTCTTTGCCTTGCCGTGCATTGCCTAGTCCTGCGTTGTCGTGCCTTAGCCTTGTTTCCCCGTACCGTGCCGTTCCTTCCGTTAGCCTTGCCTTCCCTTGCTTTCCCTTGCCTTTCTTTCCTTCCGTTACTCTTTCCCTGCCTAGCCGTGTACTGCCTAGCCGTGCGTTGTCGTGCCTTAGCCTTGTTTCCCCTTGCTGTGCCGTTCCTTCCGTTACACTTGCCTTGCCTTTCTTTGGCTTGCCTTCCGTTCCTTCCGTTACTCTTTCCTTGCCTAGCCGTGCATTGCCTAGCCTTGCGTTGTCGTGCATTAGCCTTGCCTCGCCTGACCGTGCCTTGCCTTGCGTTACCCTTTCCTTGCCTTGCCTTGCATTGCCTAGTCCTGAGTTGTCGTGCCTTAGCCTTGTTTCCGCTTACCGTGCCGTTCCTTCCTTTACATTTGCCTTCCCTTGCCTTCCTTGCCTTCCGTTACTCTTTGCTTGCCTTCCGTGCATTGCCTAGCCTTGCGTTGTCCTGCCTTAGCCTTGCCTCGCCTGACCGTGCCTTGCCTTGCGTTACCCTTTCCTTGCCTTGCCGTGCATTGCCTAATCCTGCGTTGTCGTGCCTTAGCCTTGTTTCCCCTTACCGTGCCGTTCCTTCCGTTACCCTTGCCTTCCCTTGCTTTCCCTTGCCTTTCTTTCCTTCCGTTACTCTTTCCTTGCCTTGCCGAGCACTGCCTAGCCTTGCGTTGTCGTGCATTAGACTTGCCTCGCCTGACCGTGCCTTGCCTTGCGTTATGCTTTCCTTACCTTGCCGTGCATTGCCTAGCCCTGCATTGTCGTGCATTAGCCTTGCCTTTCCTCACCGTGCCTTGCCTTGCGTTACCCTTTCCTTGCTTGGCCGTGCATTGCCTAGCCGTGCGTTGCCGTGCCTTACCCTTGTTTCCCCTTGCCGTGACTTGCCTTTTGTTACACTTGCCTTGCCTTGCTTTGCCTTGCCTTCCTCTCCTTCCGTTACTCTTTCCTTGCCTAGCCGTGCATTGCCTAGCCTTGCGTTGTCGTGCATTAGCCTTGACTCGCCTGACCGTGCCTTGCCTTGCGTTACGCTTTCTTTGCCGTGCCGTGCATTGCCTAGTCCTGCGTTGTCGTGCCTTAGCCTTGTTTCCCCTTACCGTGCCGTTCCTTCCGTTACCCTTGCCTTCCCTTGCTTTCCCTTGCCTTTCTTTCCTTCCGTTACTCTTTCCTTGCCTTGCCGAGCACTGCCTAGCCTTGCGTTGTCGTGCCTTAGCCTTGCCTCGCCTGACCGTGCATTGCCTTGCGTTACTCTTTCCTTGCCTTGCCGTGCATTGCCTAGCCTTGCGTTGTCGTGCATTAGCCTTGCCTCGCCTGACCGTGCCTTGCCTTGCGTTACCTTTTCCTTGCCTTGCCGTGCATTGCCTAGCCGTGCTTTTTCGTGCATTAGCGTTGCCTCGCCTGACCGTGCCTTGCCTTGCGTTACCCTTTCCTTGCCTTGCCGTGCATTGCCTAGTCCTGCGTTGTCGTGCCTTAGGCTTGTTTCCCCTTAACGTGCCGTTCCGTCCGTTGCCCTTGCCTACCCTTGCTTTCCCTTGCCTTCCTTGCCTTCCGTTACTCTTTACTTACCTTCCGTGCATTGCCTAGCCTTGCGTTGTCGTGCCTTAGCCTTGCGTCGCCTGACCGTGCCTTGCCTTGCGTTACCCTTTCTTTGCCTTGCCGTGCATTGCCTAGTCCTGCGTTGTCGTGCCTTAGCCTTGTTTCCCGTACCGTGCCGTTCCTTCCGTTAGCCTTGCCTTCCCTTGCTTTCCCTTGCCTTTCTTTCCTTCCGTTACTCTTTCCTTGCCTAGCCGTGCACTGCCTAGCCGTGCGTTGTCGTGCCTTAGCCTTGTTTCCCCTTGCTGTGCCGTTCCTTCCGTTACACTTGCCTTGCCTTTCTTTGCCTTGCCTTCCTTTCCTTCCGTTACTCTTTCCTTGCCTAGCTGTGCACTGCCTAGCCTTGCGTTGTCGTGCATTAGCCTTCCCTTGCCTCACCGTACCTTGCCTTGCGTTACCCTTTCCTTGCCTTGCCGTGCACTGCCTAGCCTTGCGTTGTCGTGCCTTACCCTTGTTTCCCCTTGCCGTGCCGTGCCTTTTGTTACACTTGCCTTGCCTTGCATTGCTTTGCCTTCCTTTCCTTCCGTTACTCTTTCCTTGCCTAGCCGTGCATTGCCTAGCCTTGCGTTGTCTTGCCTTAGCCTTGTTTCCCCTTGCTGTGCCGTTTCTTCCGTTACACGTGCCTTGCCTTACTTTGCCTTGCCTTCCTTTCCTTCCCTTTCCTTGCCTAGCCGTGCACTGCCTAGCCGTGCGTTGTCGTGCCTTAGCCTTGTTTCCGCTTACCGTGCCGTTCCTTCCTTTACCTTTGCCTTCCCTTGCCTTCCTTGCCTTCCGTTACCCTTTGCTTGCCTTCCGTGCATTGCCTAGCCTTGCGTTGTCCTGCCTTAGCCTTGCCTCGCCTGACCGTGCCTTGCCTTGCGTTACCCTTTCCTTGCCTTGCCGTGCATTGCCTAGTCCTGCGTTGTCGTGCCTTAGCCTTGTTTCCCCTTACCGTGCCGTTCCTTCCGTTACCCTTGCCTTCCCTTGCTTTCCCTTGCCTTTCTTTCCTTCCGTTACTCTTTCCTTGCCTTGCCGAGCACTGCCTAGCCTTGCGTTGTCGTGCATTAGCCTTGCCTCGCCTGACCGTGCCTTGCCTTGCGTTATGCTTTCCTTGCCTTGCCGTGCATTGCCTAGCCCTGCATTGTAGTGCATTAGCCTTGCCTTTCCTCACCGTGCCTTGCCTTGCGTTACCCTTTCCTTGCTTGGCCGTGCATTGCCTAGCCGTGCGTTGCCGTGCCTTACCCTTGTTTCCCCTTGCCGTGCCTTGCCTTTTGTTACACTTGCCTTGCCTTGCTTTGCCTTGCCTTCCTCTCCTTCCGTTACTCTTTCCTTGCCTAGCCGTGCATTGCCTAGCCTTGCGTTGTCGTGCATTAGCCTTGCCTCGCCTGACCGTGCCTTGCCTTGCGTTACCCTTTCTTTGCCTTGCCGTGCATTGCCTAGTCCTGCGTTGTCGTGCCTTAGCCTTGTTTCCCCTTACCGTGCCGTTCCTTCCGTTACCCTTGCCTTCCCTTGCTTTCCCTTGCCTTTCTTTCCTTCCGTTACTCTTTCCTTGCCTTGCCGAGCACTGCCTAGCCTTGCGTTGTCGTGCATTAGCCTTGCCTCGCCTGACCGTGCATTGCCTTGCGTTACCCTTTCCTTGCCTTGCCGTGCATTGCCTAGTCCTGCGTTGTCGTGCCTTAGGCTTGTTTCCCCTTAACGTGCCGTTCCGTCCGTTGCCCTTGCCTACCCTTGCTTTCCCTTGCCTTCCTTGCCTTCCGTTACTCTTAACTTACCTTCCGTGCATTGCCTAGCCTTGCGTTGTCGTGCCTTAGCCTTGCGTCGCCTGACCGTGCCTTGCCTTGCGTTACCCTTTCTTTGCCTTGCCGTGCATTGCCTAGTCCTGCGTTGTCGTGCCTTAGCCTTGTTTCCCCGTACCGTGCCGTTCCTTCCGTTAGCCTTGCCTTCCCTTGCTTTCCCCTTGCCTTTCTTTCCTTCCGTTACTCTTTCCCTGCCTAGCCGTGTACTGCCTAGCCGTGCGTTGTCGTGCCTTAGCCTTGTTTCCCCTTGCTGTGCCGTTCCTTCCGTTACACTTGCCTTGTCTTTCTTTGCCTTGCCTTCCTTTCCTTCCGTTACTCTTTCCTTGCCTAGCCGTGCCTTGCCTAGCCTTGCGTTGTCGTGCATTAGCCTTGCCTCGCCTGACCGTGCCTTGCCTTGCGTTACCCTTTCCTTGCCTTGCCGTGCATTGCCTAGTCCTGAGTTGTCGTGCCTTAGCCTTGTTTCCGCTTACCGTGCCGTTCCTTCCTTTACCTTTGCCTTCCCTTGCCTTCCTTGCCTTCCGTTACTCTTTGCTTGCCTTCCGTGCATTGCCTAGCCTTGCGTTGTCCTGCCTTAGCCTTGCCTCGCCTGACCGTGCCTTGCCTTGCGTTACCCTTTCCTTGCCTTGCCGTGCATTGCCTAATCCTGCGTTGTCGTGCCTTAGCCTTGTTTCCCCTTACCGTGCCGTTCCTTCCGTTACCCTTGCCTTCCCTTGCTTTCCTTGCCTAGCCGTGCACTGCCTAGCCTTGCGTTGTCGTGCATTAGCCTTCCCTTGCCTCACCGTACCTTGCCTTGCGTTACCCTTTCCTTGCCTTGCCGTGCACTGCCTAGCCTTGCGTTGTCGTGCCTTACCCTTGTTTCCCCTTGCCGTGCCGTGCCTTTTGTTACACTTGCCTTTTCTTGCATTGCCTTGCCTTCCTTTCCTTCCGTTACTCTTTCCTTGCCTAGCCGTGCATTGCCTAGCCTTGCGTTGTCGTGCATTAGCCTTGCCTCGCCTGACCGTGCCTTGCCTTGCGTTACCCTTTCCTTCCCTTGCCGTGCATTGCCTAGCCGTGCGTTGTCTTGCCTTAGCCTTGTTTCCCCTTGCTGTGCCGTTTCTTCCGTTACACGTGCCTTGCCTTACTTTGCCTTGCCTTCCTTTCCTTCCCTTTCCTTGCCTAGCCGTGCACTGCCTAGCCGTGCGTTGTCGTGCCTTAGCCTTGTTTCCGCTTACCGTGCCGTTCCTTCCTTTACCTTTGCCTTCCCTTGCCTTCCTTGCCTTCCGTTACTCTTTGCTTGCCTTCCGTGCATTGCCTAGCCTTCCGTTGTCCTGCCTTAGCCTTGCCTCGCCTGACCGTGCCTTGCCTTGCGTTACCCTTTCCTTGCCTTGCCGTGCATTGCCTAGTCCTGCGTTGTCGTGCCTTAGCCTTGTTTCCCCTTACCGTGCCGTTCCTTCCGTTACCCTTGCCTTCCCTTGCTTTCCCTTGCCTTTCTTTCCTTCCGTTACTCTTTCCTTGCCTTGCCGAGCACTGCCTAGCCTTGCGTTGTCGTGCATTAGCCTTGCCTCGCCTGACCGTGCCTTGCCTTGCGTTATGCTTTCCTTGCCTTGCCGTGCATTGCCTAGCCCTGCATTGTAGTGCATTAGCCTTGCCTTTCCTCACCGTGCCTTGCCTTGCGTTACCCTTTCCTTGCTTGGCCGTGCATTGCCTAGCCGTGCGTTGCCGTGCCTTACCCTTGTTTCCCCTTGCCGTGCCTTGCCTTTTGTTACACTTGCCTTGCCTTGCTTTGCCTTGCCTTCCTCTCCTTCCGTTACTCTTTCCTTGCCTAGCCGTGCATTGCCTAGCCTTGCGTTGTCGTGCATTAGCCTTGCCTCGCCTGACCGTGCCTTGCCTTGCGTTACCCTTTCTTTGCCTTGCCGTGCATTGCCTAGTCCTGCGTTGTCGTGCCTTAGCCTTGTTTCCCCTTACCGTGCCGTTCCTTCCGTTACCCTTGCCTTCCCTTGCTTTCCCTTGCCTTTCTTTCCTTCCGTTACTCTTTCCTTGCCTTGCCGAGCACTGCCTAGCCTTGCGTTGTCGTGCATTAGCCTTGCCTCGCCTGACCGTGCATTGCCTTGCGTTACCCTTTCCTTGCCTTGCCGGGCAATGCCTAGTCCTGCGTTGTCGTGCCTTAGGCTTGTTTCCCCTTAACGTGCCGTTCCGTCCGTTGCCCTTGCCTACCCTTGCTTTCCCTTGCCTTCCTTGCCTTCCGTTACTCTTAACTTACCTTCCGTGCATTGCCTAGCCTTGCGTTGTCGTGCCTTAGCCTTGCGTCGCCTGACCGTGCCTTGCCTTGCGTTACCCTTTCTTTGCCTTGCCGTGCATTGCCTAGTCCTGCGTTGTCGTGCCTTAGCCTTGTTTCCCCGTACCGTGCCGTTCCTTCCGTTAGCCTTGCCTTCCCTTGCTTTCCCTTGCCTTTCTTTCCTTCCGTTACTCTTTCCCTGCCTAGCCGTGTACTGCCTAGCCGTGCGTTGTCGTGCCTTAGCCTTGTTTCCCCTTGCTGTGCCGTTCCTTCCGTTACACTTGCCTTGCCTTTCTTTGGCTTGCCTTCCGTTCCTTCCGTTACTCTTTCCTTGCCTAGCCGTGCATTGCCTAGCCTTGCGTTGTCGTGCATTAGCCTTGCCTCGCCTGACCGTGCCTTGCCTTGCGTTACCCTTTCCTTGCCTTGCCTTGCATTGCCTAGTCCTGAGTTGTCGTGCCTTAGCCTTGTTTCCGCTTACCGTGCCGTTCCTTCCTTTACATTTGCCTTCCCTTGCCTTCCTTGCCTTCCGTTACTCTTTGCTTGCCTTCCGTGCATTGCCTAGCCTTGCGTTGTCCTGCCTTAGCCTTGCCTCGCCTGACCGTGCCTTGCCTTGCGTTACCCTTTCCTTGCCTTGCCGTGCATTGCCTAATCCTGCGTTGTCGTGCCTTAGCCTTGTTTCCCCTTACCGTGCCGTTCCTTCCGTTACCCTTGCCTTCCCTTGCTTTCCCTTGCCTTTCTTTCCTTCCGTTACTCTTTCCTTGCCTTGCCGAGCACTGCCTAGCCTTGCGTTGTCGTGCATTAGACTTGCCTCGCCTGACCGTGCCTTGCCTTGCGTTATGCTTTCCTTACCTTGCCGTGCATTGCCTAGCCCTGCATTGTCGTGCATTAGCCTTGCCTTTCCTCACCGTGCCTTGCCTTGCGTTACCCTTTCCTTGCTTGGCCGTGCATTGCCTAGCCGTGCGTTGCCGTGCCTTACCCTTGTTTCCCCTTGCCGTGACTTGCCTTTTGTTACACTTGCCTTGCCTTGCTTTGCCTTGCCTTCCTCTCCTTCCGTTACTCTTTCCTTGCCTAGCCGTGCATTGCCTAGCCTTGCGTTGTCGTGCATTAGCCTTGACTCGCCTGACCGTGCCTTGCCTTGCGTTACGCTTTCTTTGCCGTGCCGTGCATTGCCTAGTCCTGCGTTGTCGTGCCTTAGCCTTGTTTCCCCTTACCGTGCCGTTCCTTCCGTTACCCTTGCCTTCCCTTGCTTTCCCTTGCCTTTCTTTCCTTCCGTTACTCTTTCCTTGCCTTGCCGAGCACTGCCTAGCCTTGCGTTGTCGTGCCTTAGCCTTGCCTCGCCTGACCGTGCATTGCCTTGCGTTACTCTTTCCTTGCCTTGCCGTGCATTGCCTAGCCTTGCGTTGTCGTGCATTAGCCTTGCCTCGCCTGACCGTGCCTTGCCTTGCGTTACCTTTTCCTTGCCTTGCCGTGCATTGCCTAGCCGTGCTTTTTCGTGCATTAGCGTTGCCTCGCCTGACCGTGCCTTGCCTTGCGTTACCCTTTCCTTGCCTTGCCGTGCATTGCCTAGTCCTGCGTTGTCGTGCCTTAGGCTTGTTTCCCCTTAACGTGCCGTTCCGTCCGTTGCCCTTGCCTACCCTTGCTTTCCCTTGCCTTCCTTGCCTTCCGTTACTCTTTACTTACCTTCCGTGCATTGCCTAGCCTTGCGTTGTCGTGCCTTAGCCTTGCGTCGCCTGACCGTGCCTTGCCTTGCGTTACCCTTTCTTTGCCTTGCCGTGCATTGCCTAGTCCTGCGTTGTCGTGCCTTAGCCTTGTTTCCCGTACCGTGCCGTTCCTTCCGTTAGCCTTGCCTTCCCTTGCTTTCCCTTGCCTTTCTTTCCTTCCGTTACTCTTTCCTTGCCTAGCCGTGCACTGCCTAGCCGTGCGTTGTCGTGCCTTAGCCTTGTTTCCCCTTGCTGTGCCGTTCCTTCCGTTACACTTGCCTTGCCTTTCTTTGCCTTGCCTTCCTTTCCTTCCGTTACTCTTTCCTTGCCTAGCTGTGCACTGCCTAGCCTTGCGTTGTCGTGCATTAGCCTTCCCTTGCCTCACCGTACCTTGCCTTGCGTTACCCTTTCCTTGCCTTGCCGTGCACTGCCTAGCCTTGCGTTGTCGTGCCTTACCCTTGTTTCCCCTTGCCGTGCCGTGCCTTTTGTTACACTTGCCTTGCCTTGCATTGCTTTGCCTTCCTTTCCTTCCGTTACTCTTTCCTTGCCTAGCCGTGCATTGCCTAGCCTTGCGTTGTCTTGCCTTAGCCTTGTTTCCCCTTGCTGTGCCGTTTCTTCCGTTACACGTGCCTTGCCTTACTTTGCCTTGCCTTCCTTTCCTTCCCTTTCCTTGCCTAGCCGTGCACTGCCTAGCCGTGCGTTGTCGTGCCTTAGCCTTGTTTCCGCTTACCGTGCCGTTCCTTCCTTTACCTTTGCCTTCCCTTGCCTTCCTTGCCTTCCGTTACCCTTTGCTTGCCTTCCGTGCATTGCCTAGCCTTGCGTTGTCCTGCCTTAGCCTTGCCTCGCCTGACCGTGCCTTGCCTTGCGTTACCCTTTCCTTGCCTTGCCGTGCATTGCCTAGTCCTGCGTTGTCGTGCCTTAGCCTTGTTTCCCCTTACCGTGCCGTTCCTTCCGTTACCCTTGCCTTCCCTTGCTTTCCCTTGCCTTTCTTTCCTTCCGTTACTCTTTCCTTGCCTTGCCGAGCACTGCCTAGCCTTGCGTTGTCGTGCATTAGCCTTGCCTCGCCTGACCGTGCCTTGCCTTGCGTTATGCTTTCCTTGCCTTGCCGTGCATTGCCTAGCCCTGCATTGTCGTGCATTAGCCTTGCCTTTCCTCACCGTGCCTTGCCTTGCGTTACCCTTTCCTTGCTTGGCCGTGCATTGCCTAGCCGTGCGTTGCCGTGCCTTACCCTTGTTTCCCCTTGCCGTGCCTTGCCTTTTGTTACACTTGCCTTGCCTTGCTTTGCCTTGCCTTCCTCTCCTTCCGTTACTCTTTCCTTGCCTAGCCGTGCATTGCCTAGCCTTGCATTGTCGTGCCTTAGCCTTGCCTCGCCTGACCGTGCATTGCCTTGCGTTACTCTTTCCTTGCCTTGCCGTGCATTGCCTAGCCTTGCGTTGTCGTGCATTAGCCTTGCCTCGCCTGACCGTGCCTTGCCTTGCGTTACCCTTTCCTTGCCTTGCCGTGCATTGCCTAGCCGTGCTTTTTCGTGCATTAGCGTTGCCTCGCCTGACCGTGCCTTCCCTTGCGTTACCCTTTCCTTGCCTTGCCGTGCATTGCCTAGTCCTGCGTTGTCGTGCCTTAGGCTTGTTTCCCCTTAACGTGCCGTTCCGTCCGTTGCCCTTGCCTACCCTTGCTTTCCCTTGCCTTCCGTTACTCTTTACTTACCTTCCGTGCATTGCCTAGCCTTGCGTTGTCGTGCCTTAGCCTTGCGTCGCCTGACCGTGCCTTGCCTTGCGATACCCTTTCTTTGCCTTGCCGTGCATTGCCTAGTCCTGCGTTGTCGTGCCTTAGCCTTGTTTCCCCGTACCGTGCCGTTCCTTCCGTTAGCCTTGCCTTCCCTTGCTTTCCCTTGCCTTTCTTTCCTTCCGTTACTCTTTCCTTGCCTAGCCGTGCACTGCCTAGCCGTGCGTTGTCGTGCCTTAGCCTTGTTTCCCCTTGCTGTGCCGTTCCTTCCGTTACACTTGCCTTGCCTTTCTTTGCCTTGCCTTCCTTTCCTTCCGTTACTCTTTCCTTGCCTAGCCGTGCACTGCCTAGCCTTGCGTTGTCGTGCATTAGCCTTCCCTTGCCTCACCGTACCTTGCCTTGCGTTACCCTTTCCTTGCCTTGCCGTGCACTGCCTAGCCTTGCGTTGTCGTGCCTTACCCTTGTTTCCCCTTGCCGTGCCGTGCCTTTTGTTACACTTGCCTTGCCTTGATTTGCTTTGCCTTCCTTTCCTTCCGTTACTCTTTCCTTGCCTAGCCGTGCATTGCCTAGCCTTGCGTTGTCGTGCATTAGCCTTGCCTCGCCTGACCGTGCCTTGCCTTGCGTTACCCTTTCCTTCCCTTGCCGTGCATTGCCTAGCCGTGCGTTGTCTTGCCTTAGCCTTGTTTCCCCTTGCTGTGCCGTTTCTTCCGTTACACTTGCCTTGCCTTACTTTGCCTTGCCTTCCTTTCCTTCCGTTACTCTTTCCTTGCCTAGTCGTGCACTGCCTAGCCTTGCGTTGTCGTGCCTTAGCCTTGGCTCGCCTGACCGTGCCTTGCCTTGCGTTACCCTTTCCTTGCTTGGCCGTGCATTGCCTAGCCGTGCGTTGCCGTGCCTTAACCTTGTTTCCCCTTGCCGTGCCTTGCCTTTTGTTACACTTGCCTTGCCTTGCTTTGCCTTGCCTTCCTCTCCTTCCGTTACTCTTTCCTTGCCTAGCCGTGCATTGCCTAGCCTTGCGTTGTCGTGCATTAGCCTTGCCTCGCCTGACCGTGCCTTGCCTTGCGTTACCCTTTCCTTCCCTTGCCGTGCATTGCCTAGCCGTGCGTTGTCTTGCCTTAGCCTTGTTTCCCCTTGCTGTGCCGTTTCTTCCGTTACCCTTGCCTTCCCTTGCTTTCCCTTGCCTTTCTTTCCTTCCCTTACTCTTTCCTTGCCTTGCCGAGCACTGCCTAGCCTTGCGTTGTCGTGTATTAGCCTTGCCTCGCCTGACCGTGCCTTGCCTTGCGTTATGCTTTCCTTGCCTTGCCGTGCATTGCCTAGCCCTGCATTGTCGTGCATTAGCCTTGCCTTTCCTCACCGTGCCTTGCCTTGCGTTACCCTTTCCTTGCTTGGCCGTGCATTGCCTAGCCGTGCGTTGCCGTGCCTTACCCTTGGTTCCCCTTGCCGTGCCTTGCCTTTTGTTACACTTGCCTTGCCTTGCTTTGCCTTGCCTTCCTCTCCTTACGTTACTCTTTCCTTGCCTAGCCTTGCGTTGTCGTGCATTAGCCTTGCCTCGCCTGACCGTGCCTTGCCTTGCGTTACCCTTTCTTTGCCTTGCCGTGCATTGCCTAGTCCTGCGTTGTCGTGCCTTAGCCTTGTTTCCCCTTACCGTGCCGTTCCTTCCGTTACCCTTGCCTTCCCTTGCTTTCCCTTGCCTTTCTTTCCTTCCGTTACTCTTTCCTTGCCTTGCCGAGCACTGCCTAGCCTTGCGTTGTCGTGCATTAGCCTTGCCTCGCCTGACCGTGCCTTGCCTTGCGTTATGCTTTCCTTGCCTTGCCGTGCATTGCCTAGCCCTGCATTGTAGTGCATTAGCCTTGCCTTTCCTCACCGTGCCTTGCCTTGCGTTACCCTTTCCTTGCTTGGCCGTGCATTGCCTAGCCGTGCGTTGCCGTGCCTTACCCTTGTTTCCCCTTGCCGTGCCTTGCCTTTTGTTACACTTGCCTTGCCTTGCTTTGCCTTGCCTTCCTCTCCTTCCGTTACTCTTTCCTTGCCTAGCCGTGCATTGCCTAGCCTTGCGTTGTCGTGCCTTAGCCTTGCCTCGCCTGACCGTGCCTTGCCTTGCGTTACCCTTTCTTTGCCTTGCCGTGCATTGCCTAGTCCTGCGTTGTCGTGCCTTAGCCTTGTTTCCCCGTACCGTGCCGTTCCTTCCGTTAGCCTTGCCTTCCCTTGCTTTCCCTTGCCTTTCTTTCCTTCCGTTACTCTTTCCTTGCCTTGCCGAGCACTGCCTAGCCTTGCGTTGTCGTGCATTAGCCTTGCCTCGCCTGACCGTGCATTGCCTTGCGTTACCCTTTCCTTGCCTTGCCGTGCATTGCCTAGCCTTGCGTTGTCGTGCATTAGCCTTGCCTCGCCTGACCGTGCCTTGCCTTGCGTTACCCTTTCCTTGCTTGGCCGTGCATTGCCTAGCCGTGCGTTGCCGTGCCTTACCCTTGTTTCCCCTTGCCGTGCCGTTCCTTCCGTTACACTTGCCTTGCCTTGCTTTGCCTTGCCTTCCTTTCCTTCCGTTACTCTTTCCTTGCCTAGCCGTGCATTGCCTAGCCTTGCGTTGTCGTGCATTAGCCTTGCCTCGCCTGACCGTGCCTTGCCTTGCGTTACCCTTTCTTTGCCTTGCCGTGCATTGCCTAGTCCTGCGTTGTCGTGCCTTAGCCTTGTTTCCCCTTACCGTGCCGTTCCTTCCGTTACCCTTGCCTTCCCTTGCTTTCCCTTGCCTTTCTTTCCTTCCGTTACTCTTTCCTTGCCTTGCCGAGCACTGCCTAGCCTTGCGTTGTCGTGCATTAGCCTTGCCTCGCCTGACCGTGCCTTGCCTTGCGTTATGCTTTCCTTGCCTTGCCGTGCATTGCCTAGCCCTGCATTGTCGTGCATTAGCCTTGCCTTTCCTCACCGTGCCTTGCCTTGCGTTACCCTTTCCTTGCTTGGCCGTGCATTGCCTAGCCGTGCGTTGCCGTGCCTTACCCTTGTTTCCCCTTGCCGTGCCTTGCCTTTTGTTACACTTGCCTTGCCTTGCTTTGCCTTGCCTTCCTCTCCTTCCGTTACTCTTTCCTTGCCTAGCCGTGCATTGCCTAGCCTTGCGTTGTCGTGCATTAGCCTTGCCTCGCCTGACCGTGCCTTGCCTTGCGTTACCCTTTCTTTGCCTTGCCGTGCATTGCCTAGTCCTGCGTTGTCGTGCCTTAGCCTTGTTTCCCTTTACCGTGCCGTTCCTTCCGTTACCCTTGCCTTCCCTTGCTTTCCCTTGCCTTTCTTTCCTTCCGTTACTCTTTCCTTGCCTTGCCGAGCACTGCCTAGCCTTGCGTTGTCGTGCATTAGCCTTGCCTCGCCTGACCGTGCCTTGCCTTCCGTTATGCTTTCCTTGCCTTGCCGTGCATTGCCTAGCCCTGCATTGTAGTGCATTAGCCTTGCCTTTCCTCACCGTGCCTTGCCTTGCGTTACCCTTTCCTTGCTTGGCCGTGCATTGCCTAGCCGTGCTTTGCCGTGCCTTCCCCTTGTTTCCCCTTGCCGTGCCTTGCCTTTTGTTACACTTGCCTTGCCTTGCTTTGCCTTGCCTTCCTCTCCTTCCGTTACTCTTTCCTTGCCTAGCCGTGCATTGCCTAGCCTTGCGTTGTCGTGCATTAGCCTTGCCTCGCCTGACCGTGCCTTGCCTTGCGTTACCCTTTCTTTGCCTTGCCGTGCATTGCCTAGTCCTGCGTTGTCGTGCCTTAGCCTTGTTTCCCCTTACCGTGCCGTTCCTTCCGTTACCCTTGCCTTCCCTTGCTTTCCCTTGCCTTTCTTTCCTTCCGTTACTCTTTCCTTGCCTTGCCGAGCACTGCCTAGCCTTGCGTTTTCGTGCATTAGCCTTGCCTCGCCTGACCGTGCATTGCCTTGCGTTACCCTTTACTTGCCTTGCCGGGCATTGCCTAGTCCTGCGTTGTCGTGCCTTAGGCTTGTTTCCCCTTAACGTGCCGTTCCGTCCGTTGCCCTTGCCTACACTTGCTTTCCCTTGCCTTCCTTGCCTTCCGTTACTCTTAACTTACCTTCCGTGCATTGCCTAGCCTTGCGTTGTCGTGCCTTAGCCTTCCGTCGCCTGACCGTGCCTTGCCTTGCGTTACCCTTTCTTTGCCTTGCCGTGCATTGCCTAGTCCTGCGTTGTCGTGCCTTAGCCTTGTTTCCCCGTACCCTGCCGTTCCTTCCGTTAGCCTTGCCTTCCCTTGCTTTCCCTTGCCTTTCTTTCCTTCCGTTACTCTTTCCCTGCCTAGCCGTGCACTGCCTAGCCGTGCGTTGTCGTGCCTTAGCCTTGTTTCCCCTTGCTGTGCCGTTCCTTCCGTTACACTTGCCTTGCCTTTCTTTGCCTTGCCTTCCTTTCCTTCCGTTACTCTTTCCTTGCCTAGCCGTGCATTGCCTAGCCTTGCGTTGTCGTGCATTAGCCTTGCCTCGCCTGACCGTGCCTTGCCTTGCGTTACCCTTTCCTTGCCTTGCCTTGCATTGCCTAGTCCTGAGTTGTCCTGCCTTAGCCTTGTTTCCGCTTACCGTGCCGTTCCTTCCTTTACCTTTGCCTTCCCTTGCCTTCCTTGCCTTCCGTTACTCTTTGCTTGCCTTCCGTGCATTGCCTAGCCTTGCGTTGTCCTGCCTTAGCCTTGCCTCGCCTGACCGTGCCTTGCCTTGCGTTACCCTTTCCTTGCCTTGCCGTGCATTGCCTAATCCTGCGTTGTCGTGCCTTAGCCTTGTTTCCCCTTACCGTGCCGTTCCTTCCGTTACCCTTGCCTTCCCTTGCTTTCCCTTGCCTTTCTTTCCTTCCGTTACTCTTTCCTTGCCTTGCCGAGCACTGCCTAGCCTTGCGTTGTCGTGCATTAGCCTTGCCTCGCCTGACCGTGCCTTGCCTTGCGTTATGCTTTCCTTACCTTGCCGTGCATTGCCTAGCCCTGCATTGTCGTGCATTAGCCTTGCCTTTTCTCACCGTGCCTTGCCTTGCGTTACCCTTTCCTTGCTTGGCCGTGCATTGCCTAGCCGTGCGTTGCCGTGCCTTACCCTTGTTTCCCCTTGCCGTGCCTTGCCTTTTGTTACACTTGCCTTGCCTTGCTTTGCCTTGCCTTCCTCTCCTTCCGTTACTCTTTCCTTGCCTAGCCGTGCATTGCCTAGCCTTGCGTTGTCGTGCATTAGCCTTGCCTCGCCTGACCGTGCCTTGCCTTGCGTTACTCTTTCTTTGCCTTGCCGTGCATTGCCTAATCCTGCGTTGTCGTGCCTTAGCCTTGTTTCCCCTTACCGTGCCGTTCCTTCCGTTACCCTTGCCTTCCCTTGCTTTCCCTTGCCTTTCTTTCCTTCCGTTAATCTTTCCTTGCCTTGCCGAGCACTGCCTAGCCTTGCGTTGTCGTGCATTAGCCTTGCCTCGCCTGACCGTGCATTGCCTTGCGTTACCCTTTCCTTGCCTTGCCGTGCATTGCCTAGCCTTGCGTTGTCGTGCATTAGCCTTGCCTCGCCTGACCGTGCCTTGCCTTTCGTTACCCTTTCCTTGCCTTGCCGTGCATTGCCTAGCCGTTCTTTTTCGTGCATTAGCGTTGCCTCGCCTGACCGTGCCTTGCCTTGCGTTACCCTTTCCTTGCCTTGCCGTGCATTGCCTAGTCCTGCGTTGTCGTGCCTTAGGCTTGTTTCCCCTTAACGTGCCGTTCCGTCCGTTGCCCTTGCCTTCCCTTGCTTTCCCTTGCCTTCCTTGCCTTCCGTTACTCTTTACTTACCTTCCGTGCATTGCCTAGCCTTGCGTTGTCGTGCCTTAGCCTTGCGTCGCCTGACCGTGCCTTGCCTTGCGTTACCCTTTCTTTGCCTTGCCGTGCATTGCCTAGTCCTGCGTTGTCGTGCCTTAGCCTTGTTTCCCCGTACCGTGCCGTTCCTTCCGTTAGCCTTGCCTTCCCTTGCTTTCCCTTGCCTTTCTTTCCTTCCGTTACTCTTTCCTTGCCTAGCCGTGCACTGCCTAGCCGTGCGTTGTCGTGCCTTAGCCTTGTTTCCCCTTGCTGTGCCGTTCCTTCCGTTACACTTGCCTTGCCTTTCTTTGCCTTGCCTTCCTTTCCATCCGTTACTCTTTCCTTGCCTAGCTGTGCACTGCCTAGCCTTGCGTTGTCGTGCATTAGCCTTCCCTTGCCTCACCGTACCTTGCCTTGCGTTACCCTTTCCTTGCCTTGCCGTGCACTGCCTAGCCTTGCGTTGTCGTGCCTTACCCTTGTTTCCCCTTGCCGTGCCGTGCCTTTTGTTACACTTGCCTTTTCTTGCATTGCTTTGCCTTCCTTTGCTTCCGTTACTCTTTCCTTGCCTAGCCGTGCATTGCCTAGCCTTGCGTTGTCGTGCATTAGCCTTGCCTCGCCTGACCGTGCCTTGCCTTGCGTTACCCTTTCCTTCCCTTGCCGTGCATTGCCTAGCCGTGCGTTGTCTTGCCTTAGCCTTGTTTCCCCTTGCTGTGCCGTTTCTTCCGTTACACGTGCCTTGCCTTACTTTGCCTTGCCTTCCTTTCCTTCCCTTTCCTTGCCTAGCCGTGCACTGCCTAGCCGTGCGTTGTCGTGCCTTAGCCTTGTTTCCGCTTACCGTGCCGTTCCTTCCTTTACCTTTGCCTTCCCTTGCCTTCCTTGCCTTCCGTTACTCTTTGCTTGCCTTCCGTGCATTGCCTAGCCTTGCGTTGTCCTGCCTTAGCCTTGCCTCGCCTGACCGTGCCTTGCCTTGCGTTACCCTTTCCTTGCCTTGCCGTGCATTGCCTAATCCTGCGTTGTCGTGCCTTAGCCTTGTTTCCCCTTACCGTGACGTTCCTTCCGTTACCCTTGCCTTCCCTTGCTTTCCCTTGCCTTTCTTTCCTTCCGTTACTCTTTCCTTGCCTTGCCGAGCACTGCCTAGCCTTGCGTTGTCGTGCATTAGCCTTGCCTCGCCTGACCGTGCCTTGCCTTGCGTTACCCTTTCCTTGCCTTGCCGTGCATTGCCTAGTCCTGCGTTGTCGTGCCTTAGCCTTGTTTCCCCTTACCGTGCCGTTGCTTCCGTTACCCTTGCCTTCCCTTGCTTTCCCTTGCCTTTCTTTCCTTCCGTTACTCTTTCCTTGCCTTGCCGAACACTGCCTATCGTTGCGTTGTCGTGCATTAGCCTTTCCTCGCCTGACCGTGCCTTGCCTTGCGTTATGCTTTCCTTGCCTTGCCGTGCATTGCCTAGCCCTGCATTGTCGTGCATTAGCCTTGCCTTTCCTCACCGTGCCTTGCCTTGCGTTACCCTTTCCTTGCTTGGCCGTGCATTGCCTAGCCGTGCGTTGCCGTGCCTTACCCTTGTTTCCCCTTACCGTGCCTTGCCTTTTGTTACACTTGCCTTGCCTTGCTTTGCCTTGCCTTCCTCTCCTTCCGTTACTCTTTCCTTGCCTTGCCGAGCACTGCCTAGCCTTGCGTTGTCGTGCATTAGCCTTGCCTCGCCTGACCGTGCATTGCCTTGCGTTACCCTTTCCTTGCCTTGCCGTGAATTGCCTAGCCTTGCGTTGTCGTGCATTAGCCTTGCCTCACCTGACCGTGCCTTGCCTTGCGTTACCCTTTCCTTGCCTTGCCGTGCATTGCCTAGCCGTGCTTTTTCGTGCATTAGCGTTGCCTCGCCTGACCGTGCCTTGCCTTGCGTTACCCTTTCCTTGCCTTGCCGTGCATTGCCTAGTCCTGCGTTGTCGTGCCTTAGCCTTGTTTCCCCGTACCGTGCCGTTCCTTCCGTTAGCCTTGCCTTCCCTTGCTTTCCCTTGCCTTTCTTTCCTTCCGTTACTCTTTCCTTGCCTAGCCGTGCACTGCCTAGCCGTGCGTTGTCGTGCCTTAGCCTTGTTTCCCCTTGCTGTGCCGTTCCTTCCGTTACACTTGCCTTGCCTTTCTTTGCCTTGCCTTCCTTTCCTTACGTTACTCTTTCCTTGCCTAGCTGTGCACTGCCTAGCCTTGCGTTGTCGTGCATTAGCCTTCCCTTGCCTAACCGTACCTTGCCTTGCGTTACCCTTTCCTTGCCTTGCCGTGCATTGCCTAGCAGTGCGTTGTCGTGCCTTAGCCTTGTTTCCCCTTGCTGTGCCGTTCCTTCCGTTACACTTGCCTTGCCTTTCTTTGCCTTGCCTTCCTTGCCTTCCGTTACTCTTTACTTACCTTCCGTGCATTGCCTAGCCTTGCGTTGTCGTGCCTTAGCCTTGCGTCGCCTGACCGTGCCTTGCCTTGCTTTACCCTTTCTTTGCCTTGCCGTGCATTGCCTAGTCCTGCGTTGTCGTGCCTTAGCCTTGTTTCCCCGTACCGTGCCGTTCCGTCCGTTAGCCTTGCCTTCCCTTGCTTTCCCTTGCCTTTCTTTCCTTCCGTTACTCTTTCCTTGCCTTGCCGTGCACTGCCTAGCCTTGCGTTGTCGTGCCTTACCCTTGTTTCCCCTTGCCGTGCCGTGCCTTTTGTTGCACTTGCCTTGCCTTGCTTTGCTTTGCCTTCCTTTCCTTCCGTTACTCTTTCCTTGCCTAGCCGTGCATTGCCTAGCCTTGCGTTGTCGTGCATTAGCCTTGCCTCGCCTGACCGTGCCTTGCCTTGCGTTACCCTTTACTTCCCTTGCCGTGCATTGCCTAGCCGTGCGTTGTCTTGCCTTAGCCTTGTTTCCCCTTGCTGTGCCGTTTCGTCCGTTACACTTGCCTTGCCTTACTTTGCCTTGCCTTTCTTTCCTTCCGTTACTCTTTCCTTGCCTTGCCGAGCACTGCCTAGCCTTGCGTTGTCGTGCATTAGCCTTGCCTCGCCTGACCGTGCCTTGCCTTGCGTTATGCTTTCCTTGCCTTGCCGTGCATTGCCTAGCCCTGCATTGTAGTGCATTAGCCTTGCCTTTCCTCACCGTGCCTTGCCTTGCGTTACCCTTTCCTTGCTTGGCCGTGCATTGCCTAGCCGTGCATTGCCGTGCCTTACCCTTGTTTCCCCTTGCCGTGCCTTGCCTTTTGTTACACTTGCCTTGCCTTGCTTTGCCTTGCCTTCCTCTCCTTCCGTTACTCTTTCCTTGCCTAGCCGTGCATTGCCTAGCCTTGCGTTGTCGTGCATTAGCCTTGCCTCGCCTGACCGTGCCTTGCCTTGCGTTACCCTTTCTTTGCCTTGCCGCGCATTGCCTAGTCCTGCGTTGTCGTGCCTTAGCCTTGTTTCCCCTTACCGTGCCGTTCCTTCCGTTACCCTTGCCTTCCCTTGCTTTCCCTTGACTTTCTTTCCTTCCGTTACTCTTTCCTTGCCTTGCCGAGCACTGCCTAGCCTTGCGTTGTCGTGCATTAGCCTTGCCTCGCCTGACCGTGCATTGCCTTGCGTTACCCTTTCCTTGCCTTGCCGGGCATTGCCTAGTCCTGCGTTGTCGTGCCTTAGGCTTGTTTCCCCTTAACGTGCCGTTCCGTCCGTTGCCCTTGCCTACACTTGCTTTCCCTTGCCTTCCTTGCCTTCCGTTACTCTTAACTTACCTTCCGTGCATTGCCTAGCCTTGCGTTGTCGTGCCTTAGCCTTGCGTCGCCTGACCGTGCCTTGCCTTGCGTTACCCTTTCTTTGCCTTGCCGTGCATTGCCTAGTCCTGCGTTGTCGTGCCTTAGCCTTGTTTCCCCGTACCGTGCCGTTCCTTCCGTTAGCCTTGCCTTCCCTTGCTTTCCCTTGCCTTTCTTTCCTTCCGTTACTCTTTCCCTACCTAGCCGTGTACTGCCTAGCCGTGCGTTGTCGTGCCTTAGCCTTGTTTCCCCTTGCTGTGCCGTTCCTTCCGTTACACTTGCCTTGCCTTTCTTTGGCTTGCCTTCCTTTCCTTCCGTTACTCTTTCCTTGCCTAGCCGTGCATTGCCTAGCCTTGCGTTGTCGTGCATTAGCCTTGCCTCGCCTGACCGTGCCTTGCCTTGCGTTACCCTTTCCTTGCCTTGCCTTGCATTGCCTAGTCCTGAGTTGTCGTGCCTTAGCCTTGTTTCCGCTTACCGTGCCGTTCCTTCCTTTACATTTGCCTTCCCTTGCCTTCCTTGCCTTCCGTTACTCTTTGCTTGCCTTCCGTGCATTGCCTAGCCTTGCGTTGTCGTGCATTAGCCTTGACTCGCCTGACCGTGCCTTGCCTTGCGTTACGCTTTCTTTCCTTGCCGTGCATTGCCTAGTCCTGCGTTGTCGTGCCTTAGCCTTGTTTCCCCTTACCGTGCCGTTCCTTCCGTTACCCTTGCCTTCCCTTGCTTTCCCTTGCCTTTCTTTCCTTCCGTTACTCTTTCCTTGCCTTGCCGAGCACTGCCTAGCCTTGCGTTGTCGTGCCTTAGCCTTGCCTCGCCTGACCGTGCATTGCCTTGCGTTACTCTTTCCTTGCCTTGCCGTGCATTGCCTAGCCTTGCGTTGTCGTGCATTAGCCTTGCCTCGCCTGACCGTGCCTTACCTTGCGTTACCTTTTCCTTGCCTTGCCGTGCATTGCCTAGCCGTGCTTTTTCGTGCATTAGCGTTGCCTCGCCTGACAGTGCCTTGCCTTGCGTTACCCTTTCCTTGCCTTGCCGTGCATTGCCTAGTCCTGCGTTGTCGTGCCTTAGGCTTGTTTCCCCTTAACGTGCCGTTCCGTCCGTTGCCCTTGCCTACCCTTGCTTTCCCTTGCCTTCCTTGCCTTCCGTTACTGTTTACTTACCTTCCGTGCATTGCCTAGCCTTGCGTTGTCGTGCCTTAGCCTTGCGTCGCCTGACCGTGCCTTGCCTTGCGTTACCCTTTCTTTGCCTTGCCGTGCATTGCCTAGTCCTGCGTTGTCGTGCCTTAGCCTTGTTTCCCCGTACCGTGCCGTTCCTTCCGTTAGCCTTGCCTTCCCTTGCTTTCCCTTGCCTTTCTTTCCTTCCGTTACTCTTTCCTTGCCTAGCCGTGCACTGCCTAGCCGTGCGTTGTCGTGCCTTAGCCTTGTTTCCCCTTGCTGTGCCGTTCCTTCCGTTACACTTGCCTTGCCTTTCTTTGCCTTGCCTTCCTTTCCTTCCGTTACTCTTTCCTTGCCTAGCTGTGCACTGCCTAGCCTTGCGTTGTCGTGCATTAGCCTTCCCTTGCCTCACCGTACCTTGCCTTGCGTTACCCTTTCCTTGCCTTGCCGTGCACTGCCTAGCCTTGCGTTGTCGTGCCTTACCCTTGTTTCCCCTTGCCGTGCCGTGCCTTTTGTTACACTTGCCTTGCCTTGCATTGCTTTGCCTTCCTTTCCTTCCGTTACTCTTTCCTTGCCTAGCCGTGCATTGCCTAGCCTTGCGTTGTCTTGCCTTAGCCTTGTTTCCCCTTGCTGTGCCGTTTCTTCCGTTACACGTGCCTTGCCTTACTTTGCCTTGCCTTCCTTTCCTTCCCTTTCCTTGCCTAGCCGTGCACTGCCTAGCCGTGCGTTGTCGTGCCTTAGCCTTGTTTCCGCTTACCGTGCCGTTCCTTCCTTTACCTTTGCCTTCCCTTGCCTTCCTTGCCTTCCGTTACCCTTTGCTTGCCTTCCGTGCATTGCCTAGCCTTGCGTTGTCCTGCCTTAGCCTTGCCTCGCCTGACCGTGCCTTGCCTTGCGTTACCCTTTCCTTGCCTTGCCGTGCATTGCCTAGTCCTGCGTTGTCGTGCCTTAGCTTTGTTTCCCCTTACCGTGCCGTTCCTTCCGTTACCCTTGCCTTCCCTTGCTTTCCCTTGCCTTTCTTTCCTTCCGTTACTCTTTCCTTGCCTTGCCGAGCACTGCCTAGCTTTGCGTTGTCGTGCATTAGCCTTGCCTCGCCTGACCGTGCCTTGCCTTGCGTTATGCTTTCCTTGCCTTGCCGTGCATTGCCTAGCCCTGCATTGTCGTGCATTAGCCTTGCCTTTCCTCACCGTGCCTTGCCTTGCGTTACCCTTTCCTTGCTTGGCCGTGCATTGCCTAGCCGTGCGTTGCCGTGCCTTACCCTTGTTTCCCCTTGCCGTGCCTTGCCTTTTGTTACACTTGCCTTGCCTTGCTTTGCCTTGCCTTCCTCTCCTTCCGTTACTCTTTCCTTGCCTAGCCGTGCATTGCCTAGCCTTGCATTGTCGTGCCTTAGCCTTGCCTCGCCTGACCGTGCATTGCCTTGCGTTACTCTTTCCTTGCCTTGCCGTGCATTGCCTAGCCTTGCGTTGTCGTGCATTAGCCTTGCCTCGCCTGACCGTGCCTTGCCTTGCGTTACCCTTTCCTTGCCTTGCCGTGCATTGCCTAGCCGTGCTTTTTCGTGCATTAGCGTTGCCTCGCCTGACCGTGCCTTCCCTTGCGTTACCCTTTCCTTGCCTTGCCGTGCATTGCCTAGTCCTGCGTTGTCGTGCCTTAGGCTTGTTTCCCCTTAACGTGCCGTTCCGTCCGTTGCCCTTGCCTACCCTTGCTTTCCCTTGCCTTCCGTTACTCTTTACTTACCTTCCGTGCATTGCCTAGCCTTGCGTTGTCGTGCCTTAGCCTTGCGTCGCCTGACCGTGCCTTGCCTTGCGATACCCTTTCTTTGCCTTGCCGTGCATTGCCTAGTCCTGCGTTGTCGTGCCTTAGCCTTGTTTCCCCGTACCGTGCCGTTCCTTCCGTTAGCCTTGCCTTCCCTTGCTTTCCCTTGCCTTTCTTTCCTTCCGTTACTCTTTCCTTGCCTAGCCGTGCACTGCCTAGCCGTGCGTTGTCGTGCCTTAGCCTTGTTTCCCCTTGCTGTGCCGTTCCTTCCGTTACACTTGCCTTGCCTTTCTTTGCCTTGCCTTCCTTTCCTTCCGTTACTCTTTCCTTGCCTAGCCGTGCACTGCCTAGCCTTGCGTTGTCGTGCATTACCCTTCCCTTGCCTCACCGTACCTTGCCTTGCGTTACCCTTTCCTTGCCTTGCCGTGCAGTGCCTAGCCTTGCGTTGTCGTGCCTTACCCTTGTTTCCCCTTGCCGTGCCGTGCCTTTTGTTACACTTGCCTTGCCTTGATTTGCTTTGCCTTCCTTTCCTTCCGTTACTCTTTCCTTGCCTAGCCGTGCATTGCCTAGCCTTGCGTTGTCGTGCATTAGCCTTGCCTCGCCTGACCGTGCCTTGCCTTGCGTTACCCTTTCCTTCCCTTGCCGTGCATTGCCTAGCCGTGCGTTGTCTTGCCTTAGCCTTGTTTCCCCTTGCTGTGCCGTTTCTTCCGTTACACTTGCCTTGCCTTACTTTGCCTTGCCTTCCTTTCCTTCCGTTACTCTTTCCTTGCCTAGTCGTGCACTGCCTAGCCTTGCGTTGTCGTGCCTTAGCCTTGGCTCGCCTGACCGTGCCTTGCCTTGCGTTATGCTTTCCTTGCCTTGCCGTGCATTGCCTAGCCCTGCATTGTCGTGCATTAGCCTTGCCTTTCCTCACCGTGCCTTGCCTTGCGTTACCCTTTCCTTGCTTGGCCGTGCATTGCCTAGCCGTGCGTTGCCGTGCCTTACCCTTGGTTCCCCTTGCCGTGCCTTGCCTTTTGTTACACTTGCCTTGCCTTGCTTTGCCTTGCCTTCCTCTGCTTACGTTACTCTTTCCTTGCCTAGCCTTGCGTTGTCGTGCATTAGCCTTGCCTCGCCTGACCGTGCCTTGCCTTGCGTTACCCTTTCTTTGCCTTGCCGTGCATTGCCTAGTCCTGCGTTGTCGTGCCTTAGCCTTGTTTCCCCTTACCGTGCCGTTCCTTCCGTTACCCTTGCCTTCCCTTGCTTTCCCTTGCCTTTCTTTCCTTCCGTTACTCTTTCCTTGCCTTGCCGAGCACTGCCTAGCCTTGCGTTGTCGTGCATTAGCCTTGCCTCGCCTGACCGTGCCTTGCCTTGCGTTATGCTTTCCTTGCCTTGCCGTGCATTGCCTAGCCCTGCATTGTAGTGCATTAGCCTTGCCTTTCCTCACCGTGCCTTGCCTTGCGTTACCCTTTCCTTGCTTGGCCGTGCATTGCCTAGCCGTGCGTTGCCGTGCCTTACCCTTGTTTCCCCTTGCCGTGCCTTGCCTTTTGTTACACTTGCCTTGCCTTGCTTTGCCTTGCCTTCCTCTCCTTCCGTTACTCTTTCCTTGCCTAGCCGTGCATTGCCTAGCCTTGCGTTGTCGTGCATTAGCCTTGCCTCGCCTGACCGTGCCTTGCCTTGCGTTACCCTTTCTTTGCCTTGCCGTGCATTGCCTAGTCCTGCGTTGTCGTGCCTTAGCCTTGTTTCCCCTTACCGTGCCGTTCCTTCCGTTACCCTTGCCTTCCCTTGCTTTCCCTTGCCTTTCTTTCCTTCCGTTACTCTTTCCTTGCCTTGCCGAGCACTGCCTAGCCTTGCGTTGTCGTGCATTAGCCTTGCCTCGCCTGACCGTGCATTGCCTTGCGTTACCCTTTCCTTGCCTTGCCGGGCATTGCCTAGTCCTGCGTTGTCGTGCCTTAGGCTTGTTTCCCCTTAACGTGCCGTTCCGTCCGTTGCCCTTGCCTACCCTTGCTTTCCCTTGCCTTCCTTGCCTTCCGTTACTCTTAACTTACCTTCCGTGCATTGCCTAGCCTTGCGTTGTCGTGCCTTAGCCTTGCGTCGCCTGACCGTGCCTTGCCTTGCGTTACCCTTTCTTTGCCTTGCCGTGCATTGCCTAGTCCTGCGTTGTCGTGCCTTAGCCTTGTTTCCCCGTACCGTGCCGTTCCTTCCGTTAGCCTTGCCTTCCCTTGCTTTCCCTTGCCTTTCTTTCCTTCCGTTACTCTTTCCTTGCCTTGCCGAGCACTGCCTAGCCTTGCGTTGTCGTGCATTAGCCTTGCCTCGCCTGACCGTGCATTGCCTTGCGTTACCCTTTCCTTGCCTTGCCGTGCATTGCCTAGCCTTGCGTTGTCGTGCATTAGCCTTGCCTCGCCTGACCGTGCCTTGCCTTGCGTTACCCTTTCCTTGCTTGGCCGTGCATTGCCTAGCCGTGCGTTGCCGTGCCTTACCCTTGTTTCCGCTTGCCGTGCCTTGCCTTTTGTTACACTTGCCTTGCCTTGCTTTGCCTTGCCTTCCTCTCCTTCCGTTACTCTTTCCTTGCCTAGCCGTGCATTGCCTAGCCTTGCGTTGTCGTGCATTAGCCTTGCCTCGCCTGACCGTGCCTTGCCTTGCGTTACCCTTTCTTTGCCTTGCCGTGCATTGCCTAGTCCTGCGTTATCGTGCCTTAGCCTTGTTTCCCCTTACCGTGCCGTTCCTTCCGTTACCCTTGCCTTCCCTTGCTTTCCCTTGCCTTTCTTTCCTTCCCTTACTCTTTCCTTGCCTTGCCGAGCACTGCCTAGCCTTGCGTTGTCGTGCATTAGCCTTGCCTCGCCTGACCGTGCCTTGCCTTGCGTTATGCTTTCCTTGCCTTGCCGTGCATTGCCTAGCCCTGCATTGTCGTGCATTAGCCTTGCCTTTCCTCACCGTGCCTTGCCTTGCGTTACCCTTTCCTTGCTTGGCCGTGCATTGCCTAGCCGTGCGTTGCCGTGCCTTACCCTTGTTTCCCCTTGCCGTGCCTTGCCTTTTGTTACACTTGCCTTGCCTTGCTTTGCCTTGCCTTCCTCTCCTTCCGTTACTCTTTCCTTGCCTAGCCGTGCATTGCCTAGCCTTGCGTTGTCGTGCATTAGCCTTGCCTCGCCTGACCGTGCCTTGCCTTGCGTTACGCTTTCTTTGCCTTGCCGTGCATTGCCTAGTCCTGCGTTGTCGTGCCTTAGCCTTGTTTCCCCTTACCGTGCCGTTCCTTCCGTTACCCTTGCCTTCCCTTGCTTTCCCTTGCCTTTCTTTCCTTCCGTTAATCTTTCCTTGCCTTGCCGAGCACTGCCTAGCCTTGCGTTGTCGTGCATTAGCCTTGCCTCGCCTGACCGTGCATTGCCTTGCGTTACCCTTTCCTTGCCTTGCCGTGCATTGCCTAGCCTTGCGTTGTCGTGCATTAGCCTTGCCTCGCCTGACCGTGCCTTGCCTTTCGTTACCCTTTCCTTGCCTTGCCGTGCATTGCCTAGCCGTGCTTGTTCGTGCATTAGCGTTGCCTCGCCTGACCGTGCCTTGCCTTGCGTTACCCTTTCCTTGCCTTGCCGTGCATTGCCTAGTCCTGCGTTGTCGTGCCTTAGGCTTGTTTCCCCTTAACGTGCCGTTCCGTCCGTTGCCCTTGCCTTCCCTTGCTTTCCCTTGCCTTCCTTGCCTTCCGTTACTCTTTACTTACCTTCCGTGCATTGCCTAGCCTTGCGTTGTCGTGCCTTAGCCTTGCGTCGCCTGACCGTGCCTTGCCTTGCGTTACCCTTTCTTTGCCTTGCCGTGCATTGCCTAGTCCTGCGTTGTCGTGCCTTAGCCTTGTTTCCCCGTACCGTGCCGTTCCTTCCGTTAGCCTTGCCTTCCCTTGCTTTCCCTTGCCTTTCTTTCCTTCCGTTACTCTTTCCTTGCCTAGCCGTGCACTGCCTAGCCGTGCGTTGTCGTGCCTTAGCCTTGTTTCCCCTTGCTGTGCCGTTCCTTCCGTTACACTTGCCTTGCCTTTTTTTGCCTTGCCTTCCTTTCCTTCCGTTACTCTTTCCTTGCCTAGCTGTGCACTGCCTAGCCTTGCGTTGTCGTGCATTAGCCTTCCCTTGCCTCACCGTACCTTGCCTTGCGTTACCCTTTCCTTGCCTTGCCGTGCACTGCCTAGCCTTGCGTTGTCGTGCCTTACCCTTGTTTCCCCTTGCCGTGCCGTGCCTTTTGTTACACTTGCCTTTTCTTGCATTGCTTTGCCTTCCTTTGCTTCCGTTACTCTTTCCTTGCCTAGCCGTGCATTGCCTAGCCTTGCGTTGTCGTGCATTAGCCTTGCCTCGCCTGACCGTGCCTTGCCTTGCGTTACCCTTTCCTTCCCTTGCCGTGCATTGCCTAGCCGTGCGTTGTCTTGCCTTAGCCTTGTTTCCCCTTGCTGTGCCGTTTCTTCCGTTACACGTGCCTTGCCTTACTTTGCCTTGCCTTCCTTTCCTTCCCTTTCCTTGCCTAGCCGTGCACTGCCTAGCCGTGCGTTGTCGTGCCTTAGCCTTGTTTCCGCTTACCGTGCCGTTCCTTCCTTTACCTTTGCCTTCCCTTGCCTTCCTTGCCTTCCGTTACTCTTTGCTTGCCTTCCGTGCATTGCCTAGCCTTGCGTTGTCCTGCCTTAGCCTTGCCTCGCCTGACCGTGCCTTGCCTTGCGTTACCCTTTCCTTGCCTTGCCGTGCATTGCCTAATCCTGCGTTGTCGTGCCTTAGCCTTGTTTCCCCTTACCGTGACGTTCCTTCCGTTACCCTTGCCTTCCCTTGCTTTCCCTTGCCTTTCTTTCCTTCCGTTACTCTTTCCTTGCATTGCCGAGCACTGCCTAGCCTTGCGTTGTCGTGCATTAGCCTTGCCTCGCCTGACCGTGCCTTGCCTTGCGTTACCCTTTCCTTGCCTTGCCGTGCATTGCCTAGTCCTGCGTTGTCGTGCCTTAGCCTTGTTTCCCCTTACCGTGCCGTTGCTTCCGTTACCCTTGCCTTCCCTTGCTTTCCCTTGCCTTTCTTTCCTTCCGTTACTCTTTCCTTGCCTTGCCAAACACTGCCTATCGTTGCGTTGTCGTGCATTAGCCTTGCCTCGCCTGACCGTGCCTTGCCTTGCGTTATGCTTTCCTTGCCTTGCCGTGCATTGCCTAGCCCTGCATTGTCGTGCATTAGCCTTGCCTCACCTGACCGTGCCTTGCCTTGCGTTACCCTTTCCTTGCCTTGCCGTGCATTGCCTAGCCGTGCTTTTTCGTGCATTAGCGTTGCCTCGCCTGACCGTGCCTTGCCTTGCGTTACCCTTTCCTTGCCTTGCCGTGCATTGCCTAGTCCTGCGTTGTCGTGCCTTAGCCTTGTTTCCCCGTACCGTGCCGTTCCTTCCGTTAGCCTTGCCTTCCCTTGCTTTCCCTTGCCTTTCTTTCCTTCCGTTACTCTTTCCTTGCCTAGCCGTGCACTGCCTAGCCGTGCGTTGTCGTGCCTTAGCCTTGTTTCCCCTTGCTGTGCCGTTCCTTCCGTTACACTTGCCTTGCCTTTCTTTGCCTTGCCTTCCTTTCCTTACGTTACTCTTTCCTTGCCTAGCTGTGCACTGCCTAGCCTTGCGTTGTCGTGCATTAGCCTTCCCTCGCCTGACCGTGCCTTGCCTTGCGTTACCCTTTCCTTGCCTTGCCGTGCATTGCCTAGTCCTGCGTTGTCGTGCCTTAGCCTTGTTTCCCCTTACCGTGCCGTTCCTTCCGTTACCCTTGCCTTCCCTTGCTTTCCCTTGCCTTTCTTTCCTTCCGTTACTCTTTCCTTGCCTTGCCGAGCACTGCCTAGCCTTGCGTTGTCGTGCATTAGCCTTGCCTCGCCTGACCGTGCATTGCCTTGCGTTACCCTTTCCTTGCCTTGCCGGGCATTGCCTAGTCCTGCGTTGTCGTGCCTTAGGCTTGTTTCCCCTTAACGTGCCGTTCCGTCCGTTGCCCTTGCCTACCCTTGCTTTCCCTTGCCTTCCTTGCCTTCCGTTACTCTTAACTTACCTTCCGTGCATTGCCTAGCCTTGCGTTGTCGTGCCTTAGCCTTGCGTCGCCTGACCGTGCCTTGCCTTGCGTTACCCTTTCTTTGCCTTGCCGTGCATTGCCTAGTCCTGCGTTGTCGTGCCTTAGCCTTGTTTCCCCGTACCGTGCCGTTCCTTCCGTTACCCTTGCCTTCCCTTGCTTTCCCTTGCCTTTCTTTCCTTCCGTTACTCTTTCCTTGCCTTGCCGAGCACTGCCTAGCCTTGCGTTGTCGTGCATTAGCCTTGCCTCGCCTGACCGTGCATTGCCTTGCGTTACCCTTTCCTTGCCTTGCCGTGCATTGCCTAGCCTTGCGTTGTCGTGCATTAGCCTTGCCTCGCCTGACCGTGCCTTGCCTTGCGTTACCCTTTCCTTGCTTGGCCGTGCATTGCCTAGCCGTGCGTTGCCGTGCCTTACCCTTGTTTCCCCTTGCCGTGCCTTGCCTTTTGTTACACTTGCCTTGCCTTGCTTTGCCTTGCCTTCCTCTCCTTCCGTTACTCTTTCCTTGCCTAGCCGTGCATTGCCTAGCCTTGCGTTGTCGTGCATTAGCCTTGCCTCGCCTGACCGTGCCTTGCCTTGCGTTACCCTTTCTTTGCCTTGCCGTGCATTGCCTAGTCCTGCGTTATCGTGCCTTAGCCTTGTTTCCCCTTACCGTGCCGTTCCTTCCGTTACCCTTGCCTTCCCTTGCTTTCCCTTGCCTTTCTTTCCTTCCCTTACTCTTTCCTTGCCTTGCCGAGCACTGCCTAGCCTTGCGTTGTCGTGCATTAGCCTTGCCTCGCCTGACCGTGCCTTGCCTTGCGTTATGCTTTCCTTGCCTTGCCGTGCATTGCCTAGCCCTGCATTGTCGTGCATTAGCCTTGCCTTTCCTCACCGTGCCTTGCCTTGCGTTACCCTTTCCTTGCTTGGCCGTGCATTGCCTAGCCGTGCGTTGCCGTGCCTTACCCTTGTTTCCCCTTGCCGTGCCTTGCCTTTTGTTACACTTGCCTTGCCTTGCTTTGCCTTGCCTTCCTCTCCTTCCGTTACTCTTTCCTTGCCTAGCCGTGCATTGCCTAGCCTTGCGTTGTCGTGCATTAGCCTTGCCTCGCCTGACCGTGCCTTGCCTTGCGTTACGCTTTCTTTGCCTTGCCGTGCATTGCCTAGTCCTGCGTTGTCGTGCCTTAGCCTTGTTTCCCCTTACCGTGCCGTTCCTTCCGTTACCCTTGCCTTCCCTTGCTTTCCCTTGCCTTTCTTTCCTTCCGTTAATCTTTCCTTGCCTTGCCGAGCACTGCCTAGCCTTGCGTTGTCGTGCATTAGCCTTGCCTCGCCTGACCGTGCATTGCCTTGCGTTACCCTTTCCTTGCCTTGCCGTGCATTGCCTAGCCTTGCGTTGTCGTGCATTAGCCTTGCCTCGCCTGACCGTGCCTTGCCTTTCGTTACCCTTTCCTTGCCTTGCCGTGCATTGCCTAGCCGTGCTTGTTCGTGCATTAGCGTTGCCTCGCCTGACCGTGCCTTGCCTTGCGTTACCCTTTCCTTGCCTTGCCGTGCATTGCCTAGTCCTGCGTTGTCGTGCCTTAGGCTTGTTTCCCCTTAACGTGCCGTTCCGTCCGTTGCCCTTGCCTTCCCTTGCTTTCCCTTGCCTTCCTTGCCTTCCGTTACTCTTTACTTACCTTCCGTGCATTGCCTAGCCTTGCGTTGTCGTGCCTTAGCCTTGCGTCGCCTGACCGTGCCTTGCCTTGCGTTACCCTTTCTTTGCCTTGCCGTGCATTGCCTAGTCCTGCGTTGTCGTGCCTTAGCCTTGTTTCCCCGTACCGTGCCGTTCCTTCCGTTAGCCTTGCCTTCCCTTGCTTTCCCTTGCCTTTCTTTCCTTCCGTTACTCTTTCCTTGCCTAGCCGTGCACTGCCTAGCCGTGCGTTGTCGTGCCTTAGCCTTGTTTCCCCTTGCTGTGCCGTTCCTTCCGTTACACTTGCCTTGCCTTTTTTTGCCTTGCCTTCCTTTCCTTCCGTTACTCTTTCCTTGCCTAGCTGTGCACTGCCTAGCCTTGCGTTGTCGTGCATTAGCCTTCCCTTGCCTCACCGTACCTTGCCTTGCGTTACCCTTTCCTTGCCTTGCCGTGCACTGCCTAGCCTTGCGTTGTCGTGCCTTACCCTTGTTTCCCCTTGCCGTGCCGTGCCTTTTGTTACACTTGCCTTTTCTTGCATTGCTTTGCCTTCCTTTGCTTCCGTTACTCTTTCCTTGCCTAGCCGTGCATTGCCTAGCCTTGCGTTGTCGTGCATTAGCCTTGCCTCGCCTGACCGTGCCTTGCCTTGCGTTACCCTTTCCTTCCCTTGCCGTGCATTGCCTAGCCGTGCGTTGTCTTGCCTTAGCCTTGTTTCCCCTTGCTGTGCCGTTTCTTCCGTTACACGTGCCTTGCCTTACTTTGCCTTGCCTTCCTTTCCTTCCCTTTCCTTGCCTAGCCGTGCACTGCCTAGCCGTGCGTTGTCGTGCCTTAGCCTTGTTTCCGCTTACCGTGCCGTTCCTTCCTTTACCTTTGCCTTCCCTTGCCTTCCTTGCCTTCCGTTACTCTTTGCTTGCCTTCCGTGCATTGCCTAGCCTTGCGTTGTCCTGCCTTAGCCTTGCCTCGCCTGACCGTGCCTTGCCTTGCGTTACCCTTTCCTTGCCTTGCCGTGCATTGCCTAATCCTGCGTTGTCGTGCCTTAGCCTTGTTTCCCCTTACCGTGACGTTCCTTCCGTTACCCTTGCCTTCCCTTGCTTTCCCTTGCCTTTCTTTCCTTCCGTTACTCTTTCCTTGCATTGCCGAGCACTGCCTAGCCTTGCGTTGTCGTGCATTAGCCTTGCCTCGCCTGACCGTGCCTTGCCTTGCGTTACCCTTTCCTTGCCTTGCCGTGCATTGCCTAGTCCTGCGTTGTCGTGCCTTAGCCTTGTTTCCCCTTACCGTGCCGTTGCTTCCGTTACCCTTGCCTTCCCTTGCTTTCCCTTGCCTTTCTTTCCTTCCGTTACTCTTTCCTTGCCTTGCCAAACACTGCCTAGCCTTGCGTTTTCGTGCATTAGCCTTGCCTCGCCTGACCGTGCCTTGCCTTGCGTTATGCTTTCCTTGCCTTGCCGTGCATTGCCTAGCCCTGCATTGTCGTGCATTAGCCTTGCCTCACCTGACCGTGCCTTGCCTTGCGTTACCCTTTCCTTGCCTTGCCGTGCATTGCCTAGCCGTGCTTTTTCGTGCATTAGCGTTGCCTCGCCTGACCGTGCCTTGCCTTGCGTTACCCTTTCCTTGCCTTGCCGTGCATTGCCTAGTCCTGCGTTGTCGTGCCTTAGCCTTGTTTCCCCGTACCGTGCCGTTCCTTCCGTTAGCCTTGCCTTCCCTTGCTTTCCCTTGCCTTTCTTTCCTTCCGTTACTCTTTCCTTGCCTAGCCGTGCACTGCCTAGCCGTGCGTTGTCGTGCCTTAGCCTTGTTTCCCCTTGCTGTGCCGTTCCTTCCGTTACACTTGCCTTGCCTTTCTTTGCCTTGCCTTCCTTTCCTTACGTTACTCTTTCCTTGCCTAGCTGTGCACTGCCTAGCCTTGCGTTGTCGTGCATTAGCCTTCCCTTGCCTAACCGTACCTTGCCTTGCGTTACCCTTTCCTTGCCTTGCCGTGCACTGCCTAGCCGTGCGTTGTCGTGCCTTAGCCTTGTTTCCCCTTGCTGTGCCGTTCCTTCCGTTACACTTGCCTTGCCTTTCTTTGCCTTGCCTTCCTTGCCTTCCGTTACTCTTTACTTACCTTCCGTGCATTGCCTAGCCTTGCGTTGTCGTGCCTTAGCCTTGCGTCGCCTGACCGTGCCTTGCCTTGCGTTACCCTTTCTTTGCCTTGCCGTGCATTGCCTAGTCCTGCGTTGTCGTGCCTTAGCCTTGTTTCCCCGTACCGTGCCGTTCCTTCCGTTAGCCTTGCCTTCCCTTGCTTTCCCTTGCCTTTCTTTCCTTCCGTTACTCTTTCCTTGCCTTGCCGTGCACTGCCTAGCCTTGCGTTGTCGTGCCTTACCCTTGTTTCCCCTTGCCGTGCCGTGCCTTTTGTTACACTTGCCTTGCCTTGCTTTGCCTTGCCTTCCTTTCCTTCCGTTACTCTTTCCTTGCCTAGCCGTGCATTGCCTAGCCTTGCGTTGTCGTGCATTAGCCTTGCCTCGCCTCACCGTGCCTTGCCTTGCGTTACCCTTTACTTCCCTTGCCGTGCATTGCCTAGCCGTGCGTTGTCTTGCCTTAGCCTTGTTTCCCCTTGCTGTGCCGTTTCGTCCGTTACACTTGCCTTGCCTTACTTTGCCTTGCCTTTCTTTCCTTCCGTTACTCTTTCCTTGCCTTGCCGAGCACTGCCTAGCCTTGCGTTGTCGTGCATTAGCCTTGCCTCGCCTGACCGTGCCTTGCCTTGCGTTAGGCTTTCCTTGCCTTGCCGTGCATTGCCTAGCCCTGCATTGTCGTGCATTAGCCTTGCCTCACCTGACCGTGCCTTGCCTTGCGTTACCCTTTCCTTGCCTTGCCGTGCATTGCCTAGCCGTGCTTTTTCGTGCATTAGCGTTGCCTCGCCTGACCGTGCCTTGCCTTGCGTTACCCTTTCCTTGCCTTGCCGTGCATTGCCTAGTCCTGCGTTGTCGTGCCTTAGCCTTGTTTCCCCGTACCGTGCCGTTCCTTCCGTTAGCCTTGCCTTCCCTTGCTTTCCCTTGCCTTTCTTTCCTTCCGTTACTCTTTCCTTGCCTAGCCGTGCACTGCCTAGCCGTGCGTTGTCGTGCCTTAGCCTTGTTTCCCCTTGCTGTGCCGTTCCTTCCGTTACACTTGCCTTGCCTTTCTTTGCCTTGCCTTCCTTTCCTTCCGTTACTCTTTCCTTGCCTAGCTGTGCACTGCCTAGCCTTGCGTTGTCGTGCATTAGCCTTCCCTTGCCTGACCGTACCTTGCCTTGCGTTACCCTTTCCTTGCCTTGCCGTGCACTGCCTAGCCGTGCGTTGTCGTGCCTTAGCCTTGTTTCCCCTTGCTGTGCCGTTCCTTCCGTTACACTTGCCTTGCCTTTCTTTGCCTTGCCTTCCTTGCCTTCCGTTACTCTTTACTTACCTTCCGTGCATTGCCTAGCCTTGCGTTGTCGTGCCTTAGCCTTGCGTCGCCTGACCGTGCCTTGCCTTGCTTTACCCTTTCTTTGCCTTGCCGTGCATTGCCTAGTCCTGCGTTGTCGTGCCTTAGCCTTGTTTCCCCGTACCGTGCCGTTCCGTCCGTTAGCCTTGCCTTCCCTTGCTTTCCCTTGCCTTTCTTTCCTTCCGTTACTCTTTCCTTGCCTTGCCGTGCACTGCCTAGCCGTGCGTTGTCGTGCCTTACCCTTGTTTCCCCTTGCCGTGCCGTGCCTTTTGTTACACTTGCCTTGCCTTGCTTTGCCTTGCCTTCCTTTCCTTCCGTTACTCTTTCCTTGCCTAGCCGTGCATTGCCTAGCCTTGCGTTGTCGTGCATTAGCCTTGCCTCGCCTGACCGTGCCTTGCCTTGCGTTACCCTTTCCTTCCCTTGCCGTGCATTGCCTAGCCGTGCGTTGTCTTGCCTTAGCCTTGTTTCCCCTTGCTGTGCCGTTTCTTCCGTTACCCTTGCCTTCCCTTGCTTTCCCTTGCCTTTCTTTCCTTCCGTTACTCTTTCCTTGCCTTGCCGAGCACTGCCTAGCCTTGCGTTGTCGTGCATTAGCCTTGCCTCGCCTGACCGTGCCTTGCCTTGCGTTATGCTTTCCTTGCCTTGCCGTGCATTGCCTAGCCCTGCATTGTAGTGCATTAGCCTTGCCTTTCCTCACCGTGCCTTGCCTTGCGTTACCCTTTCCTTGCTTGGCCGTGCATTGCGTAGCCGTGCGTTGCCGTGCCTTACCCTTGTTTCCCCTTGCCGTGCCTTGCCTTTTGTTACACTTGCCTTGCCTTGCTTTGCCTTGCCTTCCTCTCCTTCCGTTACTCTTTCCTTGCCTAGCCGTGCATTGCCTAGCCTTGCGTTGTCGTGCATTAGCCTTGCCTCGCCTGACCGTGCCTTGCCTTGCGTTACCCTTTCTTTGCCTTGCCGCGCATTGCCTAGTCCTGCGTTGTCGTGCCTTAGCCTTGTTTCCCCTTACCGTGCCGTTCCTTCCGTTACCCTTGCCTTCCCTTGCTTTCCCTTGACTTTCTTTCCTTCCGTTACTCTTTCCTTGCCTTGCCGAGCACTGCCTAGCCTTGCGTTGTCGTGCATTAGCCTTGCCTCGCCTGACCGTGCATTGCCTTGCGTTACCCTTTCCTTGCCTTGCCGGGCATTGCCTAGTCCTGCGTTGTCGTGCCTTAGGCTTGTTTCCCCTTAACGTGCCGTTCCGTCCGTTGCCCTTGCCTACCCTTGCTTTCCCTTGCCTTCCTTGCCTTCCGTTACTCTTAACTTACCTTCCGTGCATTGCCTAGCCTTGCGTTGTCGTGCCTTAGCCTTGCGTCGCCTGACCGTGCCTTGCCTTGCGTTACCCTTTCTTTGCCTTGCCGTGCATTGCCTAGTCCTGCGTTGTCGTGCCTTAGCCTTGTTTCCCCGTACCGTGCCGTTCCTTCCGTTAGCCTTGCCTTCCCTTGCTTTCCCTTGCCTTTCTTTCCTTCCGTTACTCTTTCCCTACCTAGCCGTGTACTGCCTAGCCGTGCGTTGTCGTGCCTTAGCCTTGTTTCCCCTTGCTGTGCCGTTCCTTCCGTTACACTTGCCTTGCCTTTCTTTGGCTTGCCTTCCTTTCCTTCCGTTACTCTTTCCTTGCCTAGCCGTGCATTGCCTAGCCTTGCGTTGTCGTGCATTAGCCTTGCCTCGCCTGACCGTGCCTTGCCTTGCGTTACCCTTTCCTTGCCTTGCCTTGCATTGCCTAGTCCTGAGTTGTCGTGCCTTAGCCTTGTTTCCGCTTACCGTGCCGTTCCTTCCTTTACATTTGCCTTCCCTTGCCTTCCTTGCCTTCCGTTACTCTTTGCTTGCCTTCCGTGCATTGCCTAGCCTTGCGTTGTCGTGCATTAGCCTTGACTCGCCTGACCGTGCCTTGCCTTGCGTTACGCTTTCTTTGCCTTGCCGTGCATTGCCTAGTCCTGCGTTGTCGTGCCTTAGCCTTGTTTCCCCTTACCGTGCCGTTCCTTCCGTTACCCTTGCCTTCCCTTGCTTTCCCTTGCCTTTCTTTCCTTCCGTTACTCTTTCCTTGCCTTGCCGAGCACTGCCTAGCCTTGCGTTGTCGTGCCTTAGCCTTGCCTCGCCTGACCGTGCATTGCCTTGCGTTACTCTTTCCTTGCCTTGCCGTGCATTGCCTAGCCTTGCGTTGTCGTGCATTAGCCTTGCCTCGCCTGACCGTGCCTTGCCTTGCGTTACCTTTTCCTTGCCTTGCCGTGCATTGCCTAGCCGTGCTTTTTCGTGCATTAGCGTTGCCTCGCCTGACCGTGCCTTGCCTTGCGTTACCCTTTCCTTGCCTTGCCGTGCATTGCCTAGTCCTGCGTTGTCGTGCCTTAGGCTTGTTTCCCCTTAACGTGCCGTTCCGTCCGTTGCCCTTGCCTACCCTTGCTTTCCCTTGCCTTCCTTGCCTTCCGTTACTGTTTACTTACCTTCCGTGCATTGCCTAGCCTTGCGTTGTCGTGCCTTAGCCTTGCGTCGCCTGACCGTGCCTTGCCTTGCGTTACCCTTTCTTTGCCTTGCCGTGCATTGCCTAGTCCTGCGTTGTCGTGCCTTAGCCTTGTTTCCCCGTACCGTGCCGTTCCTTCCGTTAGCCTTGCCTTCCCTTGCTTTCCCTTGCCTTTCTTTCCTTCCGTTACTCTTTCCTTGCCTAGCCGTGCACTGCCTAGCCGTGCGTTGTCGTGCCTTAGCCTTGTTTCCCCTTGCTGTGCCGTTCCTTCCGTTACACTTGCCTTGCCTTTCTTTGCCTTGCCTTCCTTTCCTTCCGTTACTCTTTCCTTGCCTAGCTGTGCACTGCCTAGCCTTGCGTTGTCGTGCATTAGCCTTCCCTTGCCTCACCGTACCTTGCCTTGCGTTACCCTTTCCTTGCCTTGCCGTGCACTGCCTAGCCTTGCGTTGTCGTGCCTTACCCTTGTTTCCCCTTGCCGTGCCGTGCCTTTTGTTACACTTGCCTTGCCTTGCATTGCTTTGCCTTCCTTTCCTTCCGTTACTCTTTCCTTGCCTAGCCGTGCATTGCCTAGCCTTGCGTTGTCTTGCCTTAGCCTTGTTTCCCCTTGCTGTGCCGTTTCTTCCGTTACACGTGCCTTGCCTTACTTTGCCTTGCCTTCCTTTCCTTCCCTTTCCTTGCCTAGCCGTGCACTGCCTAGCCGTGCGTTGTCGTGCCTTAGCCTTGTTTCCGCTTACCGTGCCGTTCCTTCCTTTACCTTTGCCTTCCCTTGCCTTCCTTGCCTTCCGTTACCCTTTGCTTGCCTTCCGTGCATTGCCTAGCCTTGCGTTGTCCTGCCTTAGCCTTGCCTCGCCTGACCGTGCCTTGCCTTGCGTTACCCTTTCCTTGCCTTGCCGTGCATTGCCTAGTCCTGCGTTGTCGTGCCTTAGCCTTGTTTCCCCTTACCGTGCCGTTCCTTCCGTTACCCTTGCCTTCCCTTGCTTTCCCTTGCCTTTCTTTCCTTCCCTTACTCTTTCCTTGCCTTGCCGAGCACTGCCTAGCCTTGCGTTTTCGTGCATTAGCCTTGCCTCGCCTGACCGTGCCTTGCCTTGCGTTATGCTTTCCTTGCCTTGCCGTGCATTGCCTAGCCCTGCATTGTCGTGCATTAGCCTTGCCTTTCCTCACCGTGCCTTGCCTTGCGTTACCCTTTCCTTGCTTGGCCGTGCATTGCCTAGCCGTGCGTTGCCGTGCCTTACCCTTGTTTCCCCTTGCCGTGCCTTGCCTTTTGTTACACTTGCCTTGCCTTGCTTTGCCTTGCCTTCCTCTCCTTCCGTTACTCTTTCCTTGCCTAGCCGTGCATTGCCTAGCCTTGCATTGTCGTGCCTTAGCCTTGCCTCGCCTGACCGTGCATTGCCTTGCGTTACTCTTTCCTTGCCTTGCCGTGCATTGCCTAGCCTTGCGTTGTCGTGCATTAGCCTTGCCTCGCCTGACCGTGCCTTGCCTTGCGTTACCCTTTCCTTGCCTTGCCGTGCATTGCCTAGCCGTGCTTTTTCGTGCATTAGCGTTGCCTCGCCTGACCGTGCCTTCCCTTGCGTTACCCTTTCCTTGCCTTGCCGTGCATTGCCTAGTCCTGCGTTGTCGTGCCTTAGGCTTGTTTCCCCTTAACGTGCCGTTCCGTCCGTTGCCCTTGCCTACCCTTGCTTTCCCTTGCCTTCCGTTACTCTTTACTTACCTTCCGTGCATTGCCTAGCCTTGCGTTGTCGTGCCTTAGCCTTGCGTCGCCTGACCGTGCCTTGCCTTGCGATACCCTTTCTTTGCCTTGCCGTGCATTGCCTAGTCCTGCGTTGTCGTGCCTTAGCCTTGTTTCCCCGTACCGTGCCGTTCCTTCCGTTAGCCTTGCCTTCCCTTGCTTTCCCTTGCCTTTCTTTCCTTCCGTTACTCTTTCCTTGCCTAGCCGTGCACTGCCTAGCCGTGCGTTGTCGAGCCTTAGCCTTGTTTCCCCTTGCTGTGCCGTTCCTTCCGTTACACTTGCCTTGCCTTTCTTTGCCTTGCCTTCCTTTCCTTCCGTTACTCTTTCCTTGCCTAGCCGTGCACTGCCTAGCCTTGCGTTGTCGTGCATTAGCCTTCCCTTGCCTCACCGTACCTTGCCTTGCGTTACCCTTTCCTTGCCTTGCCGTGCACTGCCTAGCCTTGCGTTGTCGTGCCTTACCCTTGTTTCCCCTTGCCGTGCCGTGCCTTTTGTTACACTTGCCTTGCCTTGATTTGCTTTGCCTTCCTTTCCTTCCGTTACTCTTTCCTTGCCTAGCCGTGCATTGCCTAGCCTTGCGTTGTCGTGCATTAGCCTTGCCTCGCCTGACCGTGCCTTGCCTTGCGTTACCCTTTCCTTCCCTTGCCGTGCATTGCCTAGCCGTGCGTTGTCTTGCCTTAGCCTTGTTTCCCCTTGCTGTGCCGTTTCTTCCGTTACACTTGCCTTGCCTTACTTTGCCTTGCCTTCCTTTCCTTCCGTTACTCTTTCCTTGCCTAGTCGTGCACTGCCTAGCCTTGCGTTGTCGTGCCTTAGCCTTGGCTCGCCTGACCGTGCCTTGCCTTGCGTTACCCTTTCCTTGCTTGGCCGTGCATTGCCTAGCCGTGCGTTGCCGTGCCTTAACCTTGTTTCCCCTTGCCGTGCCTTGCCTTTTGTTACACTTGCCTTGCCTTGCTTTGCCTTGCCTTCCTCTCCTTCCGTTACTCTTTCCTTGCCTAGCCGTGCATTGCCTAGCCTTGCGTTGTCGTGCATTAGCCTTGCCTCGCCTGACCGTGCCTTGCCTTGCGTTACCCTTTCCTTCCCTTGCCGTGCATTGCCTAGCCGTGCGTTGTCTTGCCTTAGCCTTGTTTCCCCTTGCTGTGCCGTTTCTTCCGTTACCCTTGCCTTCCCTTGCTTTCCCTTGCCTTTCTTTCCTTCCCTTACTCTTTCCTTGCCTTGCCGAGCACTGCCTAGCCTTGCGTTGTCGTGTATTAGCCTTGCCTCGCCTGACCGTGCCTTGCCTTGCGTTATGCTTTCCTTGCCTTGCCGTGCATTGCCTAGCCCTGCATTGTCGTGCATTAGCCTTGCCTTTCCTCACCGTGCCTTGCCTTGCGTTACCCTTTCCTTGCTTGGCCGTGCATTGCCTAGCCGTGCGTTGCCGTGCCTTACCCTTGGTTCCCCTTGCCGTGCCTTGCCTTTTGTTACACTTGCCTTGCCTTGCTTTGCCTTGCCTTCCTCTCCTTACGTTACTCTTTCCTTGCCTAGCCTTGCGTTGTCGTGCATTAGCCTTGCCTCGCCTGACCGTGCCTTGCCTTGCGTTACTCTTTCTTTGCCTTGCCGTGCATTGCCTAGTCCTGCGTTGTCGTGCCTTAGCCTTGTTTCCCCTTACCGTGCCGTTCCTTCCGTTACCCTTGCCTTCCCTTGCTTTCCCTTGCCTTTCTTTCCTTCCGTTACTCTTTCCTTGCCTTGCCGAGCACTGCCTAGCCTTGCGTTGTCGTGCATTAGCCTTGCCTCGCCTGACCGTGCCTTGCCTTGCGTTATGCTTTCCTTGCCTTGCCGTGCATTGCCTAGCCCTGCATTGTAGTGCATTAGCCTTGCCTTTCCTCACCGTGCCTTGCCTTGCGTTACCCTTTCCTTGCTTGGCCGTGCATTGCCTAGCCGTGCGTTGCCGTGCCTTACCCTTATTTCCCCTTGCCGTGCCTTGCCTTTTGTTACACTTGCCTTGCCTTGCTTTGCCTTGCCTTCCTCTCCTTCCGTTACTCTTTCCTTGCCTAGCCGTGCATTGCCTAGCCTTGCGTTGTCGTGCATTAGCCTTGCCTCGCCTGACCGTGCCTTGCCTTGCGTTACCCTTTCTTTGCCTTGCCGTGCATTGCCTAGTCCTGCGTTGTCGTGCCTTAGCCTTGTTTCCCCTTACCGTGCCGTTCCTTCCGTTACCCTTGCCTTCCCTTGCTTTCCCTTGCCTTTCTTTCCTTCCGTTACTCTTTCCTTGCCTTGCCGAGCACTGCCTAGCCTTGCGTTGTCGTGCATTAGCCTTGCCTCGCCTGACCGTGCATTGCCTTGCGTTACCCTTTCCTTGCCTTGCCGGGCATTGCCTAGTCCTGCGTTGTCGTGCCTTAGGCTTGTTTCCCCTTAACGTGCCGTTCCGTCCGTTGCCCTTGCCTACCCTTGCTTTCCCTTGCCTTCCTTGCCTTCCGTTACTCTTAACTTACCTTCCGTGCATTGCCTAGCCTTGCGTTGTCGTGCCTTAGCCTTGCGTCGCCTGACCGTGCCTTGCCTTGCGTTACCCTTTCTTTGCCTTGCCGTGCATTGCCTAGTCCTGCGTTGTCGTGCCTTAGCCTTGTTTCCCCGTACCGTGCCGTTCCTTCCGTTAGCCTTGCCTTCCCTTGCTTTCCCTTGCCTTTCTTTCCTTCCGTTACTCTTTCCTTGCCTTGCCGAGCACTGCCTAGCCTTGCGTTGTCGTGCATTAGCCTTGCCTCGCCTGACCGTGCATTGCCTTGCGTTACCCTTTCCTTGCCTTGCCGTGCATTGCCTAGCCTTGCGTTGTCGTGCATTAGCCTTGCCTCGCCTGACCGTGCCTTGCCTTGCGTTACCCTTTCCTTGCTTGGCCGTGCATTGCTTAGCCGTGCGTTGCCGTGCCTTACCCTTGTTTCCCCTTGCCGTGCCTTGCCTTTTGTTACACTTGCCTTGCCTTGCTTTGCCTTGCCTTCCTCTCCTTCCGTTACTCTTTCCTTGCCTAGCCGTGCATTGCCTAGCCTTGCGTTGTCGTGCATTAGCCTTGCCTCGCCTGACCGTGCCTTGCCTTGCGTTACCCTTTCTTTGCCTTGCCGTGCATTGCCTAGTCCTGCGTTATCGTGCCTTAGCCTTGTTTCCCCTTACCGTGCCGTTCCTTCCGTTACCCTTGCCTTCCCTTGCTTTCCCTTGCCTTTCTTTCCTTCCCTTACTCTTTCCTTGCCTTGCCGAGCACTGCCTAGCCTTGCGTTGTCGTGCATTAGCCTTGCCTCGCCTGACCGTGCCTTGCCTTGCGTTATGCTTTCCTTGCCTTGCCGTGCATTGCCTAGCCCTGCATTGTCGTGCATTAGCCTTGCCTTTCCTCACCGTGCCTTGCCTTGCGTTACCCTTTCCTTGCTTGGCCGTGCATTGCCTAGCCGTGCGTTGCCGTGCCTTACCCTTGTTTCCCCTTGCCGTGCCTTGCCTTTTGTTACACTTGCCTTGCCTTGCTTTCCCTTGCCTTCCTTGCCTTCCGTTACTCTTAACTTACCTTCCGTGCATTGCCTAGCCTTGCGTTGTCGTGCCTTAGCCTTGCGTCGCCTGACCGTGCCTTGCCTTGCGTTACCCTTTCTTTGCCTTGCCGTGCATTGCCTAGTCCTGCGTTGTCGTGCCTTAGGCTTGTTTCCCCGTACCGTGCCGTTCCGTCCGTTGCCCTTGCCTTCCCTTGCTTTCCCTTGCCTTTCTTTCCTTCCGTTACTCTTTCCCTGCCTAGCCGTGCACTGCCTAGCCGTGCGTTGTCGTGCCTTAGCCTTGTTTCCCCTTGCTGTGCCGTTCCTTCCGTTACACTTGCCTTGCCTTTCTTTGCCTTGCCTTCCTTTCCTTCCGTTACTCTTTCCTTGCCTAGCCGTGCATTGCCTAGCCTTGCGTTGTCGTGCATTAGCCTTGCCTCGCCTGACCGTGCCTTGCCTTGCGTTACCCTTTCCTTGCCTTGCCTTGCATTGCCTAGTCCTGAGTTGTCGTGCCTTAGCCTTGTTTCCGCTTACCGTGCCGTTCCTTCCTTTACCTTTGCCTTCCCTTGCCTTCCTTGCCTTCCGTTACTCTTTGCTTGCCTTCCGTGCATTGCCTAGCCTTGCGTTGTCCTGCCTTACCCTTGCCTCGCCTGACCGTGCCTTGCCTTTCGTTACCCTTTCCTTGCCTTGCCGTGCATTGCCTAGCCGTGCTTTTTCGTGCATTAGCGTTGCCTCGCCTGACCGTGCCTTGCCTTGCGTTACCCTTTCCTTGCCTTGCCGTGCATTGCCTAGTCCTGCGTTGTCGTGCCTTAGGCTTGTTTCCCCTTAACGTGCCGTTCCGTCCGTTGCCCTTGCCTTCCCTTGCTTTCCCTTGCCTTCCTTGCCTTCCGTTACTCTTTACTTACCTTCCGTGCATTGCCTAGCCTTGCGTTGTCGTGCCTTAGCCTTGCGTCGCCTGACCGTGCCTTGCCTTGCGTTACCCTTTCTTTGCCTTGCCGTGCATTGCCTAGTCCTGCGTTGTCGTGCCTTAGCCTTGTTTCCCCGTACCGTGCCGTTCCTTCCGTTAGCCTTGCCTTCCCTTGCTTTCCCTTGCCTTTCTTTCCTTCCGTTACTCTTTCCTTGCCTAGCCGTGCACTGCCTAGCCGTGCGTTGTCGTGCCTTAGCCTTGTTTCCCCTTGCTGTGCCGTTCCTTCGGTTACACTTGCCTTGCCTTTCTTTGCCTTGCCTTCCTTTCCTTCCGTTACTCTTTCCTTGCCTAGCTGTGCACTGCCTAGCCTTGCGTTGTCGTGCATTAGCCTTCCCTTGCCTCACCGTACCTTGCCTTGCGTTACCCTTTCCTTGCCTTGCCGTGCACTGCCTAGCCTTGCGTTGTCGTGCCTTACCCTTGTTTCCCCTTGCCGTGCCGTGCCTTTTGTTACACTTGCCTTTTCTTGCATTGCTTTGCCTTCCTTTGCTTCCGTTACTCTTTCCTTGCCTAGCCGTGCATTGCCTAGCCTTGCGTTGTCGTGCATTAGCCTTGCCTCGCCTGACCGTGCCTTGCCTTGCGTTACCCTTTCCTTCCCTTGCCGTGCATTGCCTAGCCGTGCGTTGTCTTGCCTTAGCCTTGTTTCCCCTTGCTGTGCCGTTTCTTCCGTTACACGTGCCTTGCCTTACTTTGCCTTGCCTTCCTTTCCTTCCCTTTCCTTGCCTAGCCGTGCACTGCCTAGCCGTGCGTTGTCGTGCCTTAGCCTTGTTTCCGCTTACCGTGCCGTTCCTTCCTTTACCTTTGCCTTCCCTTGCCTTCCTTGCCTTCCGTTACTCTTTGCTTGCCTTCCGTGCATTGCCTAGCCTTGCGTTGTCCTGCCTTAGCCTTGCCTCGCCTGACCGTGCCTTGCCTTGCGTTACCCTTTCCTTGCCTTGCCGTGCATTGCCTAATCCTGCGTTGTCGTGCCTTAGCCTTGTTTCCCCTTACCGTGAGGTTCCTTCCGTTACCCTTGCCTTCCCTTGCTTTCCCTTGCCTTTCTTTCCTTCCGTTACTCTTTCCTTGCCTTGCCGAGCACTGCCTAGCCTTGCGTTGTCGTGCATTAGCCTTGCCTCGCCTGACCGTGCCTTGCCTTGCGTTACCCTTTCCTTGCCTTGCCGTGCATTGCCTAGTCCTGCGTTGTCGTGCCTTAGGCTTGTTTCCCCTTACCGTGCCGTTGCTTCCGTTACCCTTGCCTTCCCTTGCTTTCCCTTGCCTTTCTTTCCTTCCGTTACTCTTTCCTTGCCTTGCCGAACACTGCCTATCGTTGCGTTGTCGTGCATTAGCCTTGCCTCGCCTGACCGTGCCTTGCCTTGCGTTATGCTTTCCTTGCCTTGCCGTGCATTGCCTAGCCCTGCATTGTCGTGCATTAGCCTTGCCTTTCCTCACCGTGCCTTGCCTTGCGTTACCCTTTCCTTGCTTGGCCGTGCATTGCCTAGCCGTGCGTTGCCGTGCCTTACCCTTGTTTCCCCTTACCGTGCCTTGCCTTTTGTTACACTTGCCTTGCCTTGCTTTGCCTTGCCTTCCTCTCCTTCCGTTACTCTTTCCTTGCCTTGCCGAGCACTGCCTAGCCTTGCGTTGTCGTGCATTAGCCTTGCCTCGCCTGACCGTGCATTGCCTTGCGTTACCCTTTCCTTGCCTTGCCGTGAATTGCCTAGCCTTGCGTTGTCGTGCATTAGCCTTGCCTCACCTGACCGTGCCTTGCCTTGCGTTACCCTTTCCTTGCCTTGCCGTGCATTGCCTAGCCGTGCTTTTTCGTGCATTAGCGTTGCCTCGCCTGACCGTGCCTTGCCTTGCGTTACCCTTTCCTTGCCTTGCCGTGCATTGCCTAGTCCTGCGTTGTCGTGCCTTAGCCTTGTTTCCCCGTACCGTGCCGTTCCTTCCGTTAGCCTTGCCTTCCCTTGATTTCCCTTGCCTTTCTTTCCTTCCGTTACTCTTTCCTTGCCTAGCCGTGCACTGCCTAGCCGTGCGTTGTCGTGCCTTAGCCTTGTTTCCCCTTGCTGTGCCGTTCCTTCCGTTACACTTGCCTTGCCTTTCTTTGCCTTGCCTTCCTTTCCTTACGTTACTCTTTCCTTGCCTAGCTGTGCACTGCCTAGCCTTGCGTTGTCGTGCATTAGCCTTCCCTTGCCTAACCGTACCTTGCCTTGCGTTACCCTTTCCTTGCCTTGCCGTGCACTGCCTAGCCGTGCGTTGTCGTGCCTTAGCCTTGTTTCCCCTTGCTGTGCCGTTCCTTCCGTTACACTTGCCTTGCCTTTCTTTGCCTTGCCTTCCTTGCCTTCCGTTACTCTTTACTTACCTTCCGTGCATTGCCTAGCCTTGCGTTGTCGTGCCTTAGCCTTGCGTCGCCTGACCGTGCCTTGCCTTGCTTTACCCTTTCTTTGCCTTGCCGTGCATTGCCTAGTCCTGCGTTGTCGTGCCTTAGCCTTGTTTCCCCGTACCGTGCCGTTCCGTCCGTTAGCCTTGCCTTCCCTTGCTTTCCCTTGCCTTTCTTTCCTTCCGTTACTCTTTCCTTGCCTTGCCGTGCACTGCCTAGCCTTGCGTTGTCGTGCCTTACCCTTGTTTCCCCTTGCCGTGCCGTGCCTTTTGTTGCACTTGCCTTGCCTTGCTTTGCTTTGCCTTCCTTTCCTTCCGTTACTCTTTCCTTGCCTAGCCGTGCATTGCCTAGCCTTGCGTTGTCGTGCATTAGCCTTGCCTCGCCTGACCGTGCCTTGCCTTGCGTTACCCTTTACTTCCCTTGCCGTGCATTGCCTAGCCGTGCGTTGTCTTGCCTTAGCCTTGTTTCCCCTTGCTGTGCCGTTTCTTCCGTTACACTTGCCTTGCCTTACTTTGCCTTGCCTTTCTTTCCTTCCGTTACTCTTTCCTTGCCTTGCCGAGCACTGCCTAGCCTTGCGTTGTCGTGCATTAGCCTTGCCTCGCCTGACCGTGCCTTGCCTTGCGTTATGCTTTCCTTGCCTTGCCGTGCATTGCCTAGCCCTGCATTGTAGTGCATTAGCCTTGCCTTTCCTCACCGTGCCTTGCCTTGCGTTACCCTTTCCTTGCTTGGCCGTGCATTGCCTAGCCGTGCGTTGCCGTGCCTTACCCTTGTTTCCCCTTGCCGTGCCTTGCCTTTTGTTACACTTGCCTTGCCTTGCTTTGCCTTGCCTTCCTCTCCTTCCGTTACTCTTTCCTTGCCTAGCCGTGCATTGCCTAGCCTTGCGTTGTCGTGCATTAGCCTTGCCTCGCCTGACCGTGCCTTGCCTTGCGTTACCTTTTCCTTGCCTTGCCGTGCATTGCCTAGCCGTGCTTTTTCGTGCATTAGCGTTGCCTCGCCTGACCGTGCCTTGCCTTGCGTTACCCTTTCCTTGCCTTGCCGTGCATTGCCTAGTCCTGCGTTGTCGTGCCTTAGGCTTGTTTCCCCTTAACGTGCCGTTCCGTCCGTTGCCCTTGCCTACCCTTGCTTTCCCTTGCCTTCCTTGCCTTCCGTTACTGTTTACTTACCTTCCGTGCATTGCCTAGCCTTGCGTTGTCGTGCCTTAGCCTTGCGTCGCCTGACCGTGCCTTGCCTTGCGTTACCCTTTCTTTGCCTTGCCGTGCATTGCCTAGTCCTGCGTTGTCGTGCCTTAGCCTTGTTTCCCCGTACCGTGCCGTTCCTTCCGTTAGCCTTGCCTTCCCTTGCTTTCCCTTGCCTTTCTTTCCTTCCGTTACTCTTTCCTTCCCTAGCCGTGCACTGCCTAGCCGTGCGTTGTCGTGCCTTAGCCTTGTTTCCCCTTGCTGTGCCGTTCCTTCCGTTACACTTGCCTTGCCTTTCTTTGCCTTGCCTTCCTTTCCTTCCGTTACTCTTTCCTTGCCTAGCTGTGCACTGCCTAGCCTTGCGTTGTCGTGCATTAGCCTTCCCTTGCCTCACCGTACCTTGCCTTGCGTTACCCTTTCCTTGCCTTGCCGTGCACTGCCTAGCCTTGCGTTGTCGTGCCTTACCCTTGTTTCCCCTTGCCGTGCCGTGCCTTTTGTTACACTTGCCTTGCCTTGCATTGCTTTGCCTTCCTTTCCTTCCGTTACTCTTTCCTTGCCTAGCCGTGCATTGCCTAGCCTTGCGTTGTCTTGCCTTAGCCTTGTTTCCCCTTGCTGTGCCGTTTCTTCCGTTACACGTGCCTTGCCTTACTTTGCCTTGCCTTCCTTTCCTTCCCTTTCCTTGCCTAGCCGTGCACTGCCTAGCCGTGCGTTGTCGTGCCTTAGCCTTGTTTCCGCTTACCGTGCCGTTCCTTCCTTTACCTTTGCCTTCCCTTGCCTTCCTTGCCTTCCGTTACCCTTTGCTTGCCTTCCGTGCATTGCCTAGCCTTGCGTTGTCCTGCCTTAGCCTTGCCTCGCCTGACCGTGCCTTGCCTTGCGTTACCCTTTCCTTGCCTTGCCGTGCATTGCCTAGTCCTGCGTTGTCGTGCCTTAGCCTTGTTTCCCCTTACCGTGCCGTTCCTTCCGTTACCCTTGCCTTCCCTTGCTTTCCCTTGCCTTTCTTTCCTTCCCTTACTCTTTCCTTGCCTTGCCGAGCACTGCCTAGCCTTGCGTTGTCGTGCATTAGCCTTGCCTCGCCTGACCGTGCCTTGCCTTGCGTTATGCTTTCCTTGCCTTGCCGTGCATTGCCTAGCCCTGCATTGTCGTGCATTAGCCTTGCCTTTCCTCACCGTGCCTTGCCTTGCGTTACCCTTTCCTTGCTTGGCCGTGCATTGCCTAGCCGTGCGTTGCCGTGCCTTACCCTTGTTTCCCCTTGCCGTGCCTTGCCTTTTGTTACACTTGCCTTGCCTTGCTTTGCCTTGCCTTCCTCTCCTTCCGTTACTCTTTCCTTGCCTAGCCGTGCATTGCCTAGCCTTGCATTGTCGTGCCTTAGCCTTGCCTCGCCTGACCGTGCATTGCCTTGCGTTACTCTTTCCTTGCCTTGCCGTGCATTGCCTAGCCTTGCGTTGTCGTGCATTAGCCTTGCCTCGCCTGACCGTGCCTTGCCTTGCGTTACCCTTTCCTTGCCTTGCCGTGCATTGCCTAGCCGTGCTTTTTCGTGCATTAGCGTTGCCTCGCCTGACCGTGCCTTCCCTTGCGTTACCCTTTCCTTGCCTTGCCGTGCATTGCCTAGTCCTGCGTTGTCGTGCCTTAGGCTTGTTTCCCCTTAACGTGCCGTTCCGTCCGTTGCCCTTGCCTACCCTTGCTTTCCCTTGCCTTCCGTTACTCTTTACTTACCTTCCGTGCATTGCCTAGCCTTGCGTTGTCGTGCCTTAGCCTTGCGTCGCCTGACCGTGCCTTGCCTTGCGATACCCTTTCTTTGCCTTGCCGTGCATTGCCTAGTCCTGCGTTGTCGTGCCTTAGCCTTGTTTCCCCGTACCGTGCCGTTCCTTCCGTTAGCCTTGCCTTCCCTTGCTTTCCCTTGCCTTTCTTTCCTTCCGTTACTCTTTCCTTGCCTAGCCGTGCACTGCCTAGCCGTGCGTTGTCGTGCCTTAGCCTTGTTTCCCCTTGCTGTGCCGTTCCTTCCGTTACACTTGCCTTGCCTTTCTTTGCCTTGCCTTCCTTTCCTTCCGTTACTCTTTCCTTGCCTAGCCGTGCACTGCCTAGCCTTGCGTTGTCGTGCATTAGCCTTCCCTTGCCTCACCGTACCTTGCCTTGCGTTACCCTTTCCTTGCCTTGCCGTGCACTGCCTAGCCTTGCGTTGTCGTGCCTTACCCTTGTTTCCCCTTGCCGTGCCGTGCCTTTTGTTACACTTGCCTTGCCTTGATTTGCTTTGCCTTCCTTTCCTTCCGTTACTCTTTCCTTGCCTAGCCGTGCATTGCCTAGCCTTGCGTTGTCGTGCATTAGCCTTGCCTCGCCTGACCGTGCCTTGCCTTGCGTTACCCTTTCCTTCCCTTGCCGTGCATTGCCTAGCCGTGCGTTGTCTTGCCTTAGCCTTGTTTCCCCTTGCTGTGCCGTTTCTTCCGTTACACTTGCCTTGCCTTACTTTGCCTTGCCTTCCTTTCCTTCCGTTACTCTTTCCTTGCCTAGTCGTGCACTGCCTAGCCTTGCGTTGTCGTGCCTTAGCCTTGGCTCGCCTGACCGTGCCTTGCCTTGCGTTACCCTTTCCTTGCTTGGCCGTGCATTGCCTAGCCGTGCGTTGCCGTGCCTTAACCTTGTTTCCCCTTGCCGTGCCTTGCCTTTTGTTACACTTGCCTTGCCTTGCTTTGCCTTGCCTTCCTCTCCTTCCGTTACTCTTTCCTTGCCTAGCCGTGCATTGCCTAGCCTTGCGTTGTCGTGCATTAGCCTTGCCTCGCCTGACCGTGCCTTGCCTTGCGTTACCCTTTCCTTCCCTTGCCGTGCATTGCCTAGCCGTGCGTTGTCTTGCCTTAGCCTTGTTTCCCCTTGCTGTGCCGTTTCTTCCGTTACCCTTGCCTTCCCTTGCTTTCCCTTGCCTTTCTTTCCTTCCCTTACTCTTTCCTTGCCTTGCCGAGCACTGCCTAGCCTTGCGTTGTCGTGTATTAGCCTTGCCTCGCCTGACCGTGCCTTGCCTTGCGTTATGCTTTCCTTGCCTTGCCGTGCATTGCCTAGCCCTGCATTGTCGTGCATTAGCCTTGCCTTTCCTCACCGTGCCTTGCCTTGCGTTACCCTTTCCTTGCTTGGCCGTGCATTGCCTAGCCGTGCGTTGCCGTGCCTTACCCTTGGTTCCCCTTGCCGTGCCTTGCCTTTTGTTACACTTGCCTTGCCTTGCTTTGCCTTGCCTTCCTCTCCTTACGTTACTCTTTCCTTGCCTAGCCTTGCGTTGTCGTGCATTAGCCTTGCCTCGCCTGACCGTGCCTTGCCTTGCGTTACCCTTTCTTTGCCTTGCCGTGCATTGCCTAGTCCTGCGTTGTCGTGCCTTAGCCTTGTTTCCCCTTACCGTGCCGTTCCTTCCGTTACCCTTGCCTTCCCTTGCTTTCCCTTGCCTTTCTTTCCTTCCGTTACTCTTTCCTTGCCTTGCCGAGCACTGCCTAGCCTTGCGTTGTCGTGCATTAGCCTTGCCTCGCCTGACCGTGCCTTGCCTTGCGTTATGCTTTCCTTGCCTTGCCGTGCATTGCCTAGCCCTGCATTGTAGTGCATTAGCCTTGCCTTTCCTCACCGTGCCTTGCCTTGCGTTACCCTTTCCTTGCTTGGCCGTGCATTGCCTAGCCGTGCGTTGCCGTGCCTTACCCTTGTTTCCCCTTGCCGTGCCTTGCCTTTTGTTACACTTGCCTTGCCTTGCTTTGCCTTGCCTTCCTCTCCTTCCGTTATTCTTTCCTTGCCTAGCCGTGCATTGCCTAGCCTTACGTTGTCGTGCATTAGCCTTGCCTCGCCTGACCGTGCCTTGCCTTGCGTTACCCTTTCTTTGCCTTGCCGTGCATTGCCTAGTCCTGCGTTGTCGTGCCTTAGCCTTGTTTCCCCTTACCGTGCCGTTCCTTCCGTTACCCTTGCCTTCCCTTGCTTTCCCTTGCCTTTCTTTCCTTCCGTTACTCTTTCCTTGCCTTGCCGAGCACTGCCTAGCCTTGCGTTGTCGTGCATTAGCCTTGCCTCGCCTGACCGTGCCTTGCCTTGCGTTACCCTTTCCTTGCCTTGCCGTGCATTGCCTAGTCCTGCGTTGTCGTGCCTTAGGCTTGTTTCCCCTTAACGTGCCGTTCCGTCCGTTGCCCTTGCCTACCCTTGCTTTCCCTTGCCTTCCTTGCCTTCCGTTACTCTTTACTTACCTTCCGTGCATTGCCTAGCCTTGCGTTGTCGTGCCTTAGCCTTGCGTCGCCTGACCGTGCCTTGCCTTGCGTTACCCTTTCTTTGCCTTGCCGTGCATTGCCTAGTCCTGCGTTGTCGTGCCTTAGCCTTGTTTCCCCGTACCGTGCCGTTCCTTCCGTTAGCCTTGCCTTCCCTTGCTTTCCCTTGCCTTTCTTTCCTTCCGTTACTCTTTCCTTGCCTTGCCGAGCACTGCCTAGCCTTGCGTTGTCGTGCATTAGCCTTGCCTCGCCTGACCGTGCATTGCCTTGCGTTACCCTTTCCTTGCCTTGCCGTGCATTGCCTAGCCTTGCGTTGTCGTGCATTAGCCTTGCCTCGCCTGACCGTGCCTTGCCTTGCGTTACCCTTTCCTTGCTTGGCCGTGCATTGCTTAGCCGTGCGTTGCCGTGCCTTACCCTTGTTTCCCCTTGCCGTGCCTTGCCTTTTGTTACACTTGCCTTGCCTTGCTTTGCCTTGCCTTCCTCTCCTTCCGTTACTCTTTCCTTGCCTAGCCGTGCATTGCCTAGCCTTGCGTTGTCGTGCATTAGCCTTGCCTCGCCTGACCGTGCCTTGCCTTGCGTTACCCTTTCTTTGCCTTGCCGTGCATTGCCTAGTCCTGCGTTATCGTGCCTTAGCCTTGTTTCCCCTTACCGTGCCGTTCCTTCCGTTACCCTTGCCTTACCTTGCTTTCCCTTGCCTTTCTTTCCTTCCCTTACTCTTCCTTGCCTTGCCGAGCACTGCCTAGCCTTGCGTTGTCGTGCATTAGCCTTGCCTCGCCTGACCGTGCCTTGCCTTGCGTTATGCTTTCCTTGCCTTGCCGTGCATTGCCTAGCCCTGCATTGTCGTGCATTAGCCTTGCCTTTCCTCACCGTGCCTTGCCTTGCGTTACCCTTTCCTTGCTTGGCCGTGCATTGCCTAGCCGTGCGTTGCCGTGCCTTACCCTTGTTTCCCCTTGCCGTGCCTTGCCTTTTGTTACACTTGCCTTGCCTTGCTTTCCCTTGCCTTCCTTGCCTTCCGTTACTCTTAACTTACCTTCCGTGCATTGCCTAGCCTTGCGTTGTCGTGCCTTAGCCTTGCGTCGCCTGACCGTGCCTTGCCTTGCGTTACCCTTTCTTTGCCTTGCCGTGCATTGCCTAGTCCTGCGTTGTCGTGCCTTAGCCTTGTTTCCCCGTACCCTGCCGTTCCTTCCGTTAGCCTTGCCTTCCCTTGCTTTCCCTTGCCTTTCTTTCCTTCCGTTACTCTTTCCCTGCCTAGCCGTGCACTGCCTAGCCGTGCGTTGTCGTGCCTTAGCCTTGTTTCCCCTTGCTGTGCCGTTCCTTCCGTTACACTTGCCTTGCCTTTCTTTGCCTTGCCTTCCTTTCCTTCCGTTACTCTTTCCTTGCCTAGCCGTGCACTGCCTAGCCTTGCGTTGTCGTGCCTTACCCTTGTTTCCCCTTGCCGTGCCGTGCCTTTTGTTACACTTGCCTTGCCTTGATTTGCTTTGCCTTCCTTTCCTTCCGTTACTCTTTCCTTGCCTAGCCGTGCATTGCCTAGCCTTGCGTTGTCGTGCATTAGCCTTGCCTCGCCTGACCGTGCCTTGCCTTGCGTTACCCTTTCCTTCCCTTGCCGTGCATTGCCTAGCCGTGCGTTGTCTTGCCTTAGCCTTGTTTCCCCTTGCTGTGCCGTTTCTTCCGTTACACTTGCCTTGCCTTACTTTGCCTTGCCTTCCTTTCCTTCCGTTACTCTTTCCTTGCCTAGTCGTGCACTGCCTAGCCTTGCGTTGTCGTGCCTTAGCCTTGGCTCGCCTGACCGTGCCTTGCCTTGCGTTACCCTTTCCTTGCTTGGCCGTGCATTGCCTAGCCGTGCGTTGCCGTGCCTTAACCTTGTTTCCCCTTGCCGTGCCTTGCCTTTTGTTACACTTGCCTTGCCTTGCTTTGCCTTGCCTTCCTCTCCTTCCGTTACTCTTTCCTTGCCTAGCCGTGCATTGCCTAGCCTTGCGTTGTCGTGCATTAGCCTTGCCTCGCCTGACCGTGCCTTGCCTTGCGTTACCCTTTCCTTCCCTTGCCGTGCATTGCCTAGCCGTGCGTTGTCTTGCCTTAGCCTTGTTTCCCCTTGCTGTGCCGTTTCTTCCGTTACCCTTGCCTTCCCTTGCTTTCCCTTGCCTTTCTTTCCTTCCCTTACTCTTTCCTTGCCTTGCCGAGCACTGCCTAGCCTTGCGTTGTCGTGTATTAGCCTTGCCTCGCCTGACCGTGCCTTGCCTTGCGTTATGCTTTCCTTGCCTTGCCGTGCATTGCCTAGCCCTGCATTGTCGTGCATTAGCCTTGCCTTTCCTCACCGTGCCTTGCCTTGCGTTACCCTTTCCTTGCTTGGCCGTGCATTGCCTAGCCGTGCGTTGCCGTGCCTTACCCTTGGTTCCCCTTGCCGTGCCTTGCCTTTTGTTACACTTGCCTTGCCTTGCTTTGCCTTGCCTTCCTCTCCTTACGTTACTCTTTCCTTGCCTAGCCTTGCGTTGTCGTGCATTAGCCTTGCCTCGCCTGACCGTGCCTTGCCTTGCGTTACCCTTTCTTTGCCTTGCCGTGCATTGCCTAGTCCTGCGTTGTCGTGCCTTAGCCTTGTTTCCCCTTACCGTGCCGTTCCTTCCGTTACCCTTGCCTTCCCTTGCTTTCCCTTGCCTTTCTTTCCTTCCGTTACTCTTTCCTTGCCTTGCCGAGCACTGCCTAGCCTTGCGTTGTCGTGCATTAGCCTTGCCTCGCCTGACCGTGCCTTGCCTTGCGTTACCCTTTCCTTGCCTTGCCGGGCATTGCCTAGTCCTGCGTTGTCGTGCCTTAGGCTTGTTTCCCCTTAACGTGCCGTTCCGTCCGTTGCCCTTGCCTACCCTTGCTTTCCCTTGCCTTCCTTGCCTTCCGTTACTCTTAACTTACCTTCCGTGCATTGCCTAGCCTTGCGTTGTCGTGCCTTAGCCTTGCGTCGCCTGACCGTGCCTTGCCTTGCGTTACCCTTTCTTTGCCTTGCCGTGCATTGCCTAGTCCTGCGTTGTCGTGCCTTAGCCTTGTTTCCCCGTACCGTGCCGTTCCTTCCGTTAGCCTTGCCTTCCCTTGCTTTCCCTTGCCTTTCTTTCCTTCCGTTACTCTTTCCTTGCCTTGCCGAGCACTGCCTAGCCTTGCGTTGTCGTGCATTAGCCTTGCCTCGCCTGACCGTGCATTGCCTTGCGTTACCCTTTCCTTGCCTTGCCGTGCATTGCCTAGCCTTGCGTTGTCGTGCATTAGCCTTGCCTCGCCTGACCGTGCCTTGCCTTGCGTTACCCTTTCCTTGCTTGGCCGTGCATTGCCTAGCCGTGCGTTGCCGTGCCTTACCCTTGTTTCCCCTTGCCGTGCCTTTCCTTTTGTTACACTTGCCTTGCCTTGCTTTGCCTTGCCTTCCTCTCCTTCCGTTACTCTTTCCTTGCCTAGCCGTGCATTGCCTAGCCTTGCGTTGTCGTGCATTAGCCTTGCCTCGCCTGACCGTGCCTTGCCTTGCGTTACCCTTTCCTTCCCTTGCCGTGCATTGCCTAGCCGTGCGTTGTCTTGCCTTAGCCTTGTTTCCCCTTACCGTGCCGTTCCTTCCGTTACCCTTGCCTTCCCTTGCTTTCCCTTGCCTTTCTTTCCTTCCCTTACTCTTTCCTTGCCTTCCGTGCATTGCCTAGCCTTGCGTTGTCCTGCCTTAGCCTTGCCTCGCCTGACCGTGCCTTGCCTTGCGTTACCCTTTCCTTGCCTTGCCGTGCATTGCCTAATCCTGCGTTGTCGTGACTTAGCATTGTTTCCCCTTACCGTGCCGTTCCTTCCGTTACCCTTGCCTTCCCTTGCTTTCCCTTGCCTTTCTTTCCTTCCCTTACTCTTTCCTTGCCTTGCCGAGCACTGCCTAGCCTTGCGTTGTCGTGCATTAGCCTTGCCTCGCCTGACCGTGCCTTGCCTTGCGTTATGCTTTCCTTGCCTTGCCGTGCATTGCCTAGCCCTGCATTGTCGTGCATTAGCCTTGCCTTTCCTCACCGTGCCTTGCCTTGCGTTACCCTTTCCTTGCTTGGCCGTGCATTGCCTAGCCGTGCGTTGCCGTGCCTTACCCTTGTTTCCCCTTGCCGTGCCTTGCCTTTTGTTACACTTGCCTTGCCTTGCTTTCCCTTGCCTTCCTTGCCTTCCGTTACTCTTAACTTACCTTCCGTGCATTGCCTAGCCTTGCGTTGTCGTGCCTTAGCCTTGCGTCGCCTGACCGTGCCTTGCCTTGCGTTACCCTTTCTTTGCCTTGCCGTGCATTGCCTAGTCCTGCGTTGTCGTGCCTTAGCCTTGTTTCCCCGTACCCTGCCGTTCCTTCCGTTAGCCTTGCCTTCCCTTGCTTTCCCTTGCCTTTCTTTCCTTCCGTTACTCTTTCCCTGCCTAGCCGTGCACTGCCTAGCCGTGCGTTGTCGTGCCTTAGCCTTGTTTCCCCTTGCTGTGCCGTTCCTTCCGTTACACTTGCCTTGCCTTTCTTTGCCTTGCCTTCCTTTCCTTCCGTTACTCTTTCCTTGCCTAGCCGTGCATTGCCTAGCCTTGCGTTGTCGTGCATTAGCCTTGCCTCGCCTGACCGTGCCTTGCCTTGCGTTACCCTTTCCTTGCCTTGCCTTGCATTGCCTAGTCCTGAGTTGTCGTGCCTTAGCCTTGTTTCCGCTTACCGTGCCGTTCCTTCCTTTACCTTTGCCTTCCCTTGCCTTCCTTGCCTTCCGTTACTCTTTGCTTGCCTTCCGTGCATTGCCTAGCCTTGCGTTGTCCTGCCTTACCCTTGCCTCGCCTGACCGTGCCTTGCCTTTCGTTACCCTTTCCTTGCCTTGCCGTGCATTGCCTAGCCGTGCTTTTTCGTGCATTAGCGTTGCCTCGCCTGACCGTGCCTTGCCTTGCGTTACCCTTTCCTTGCCTTGCCGTGCATTGCCTAGTCCTGCGTTGTCGTGCCTTAGGCTTGTTTCCCCTTAACGTGCCGTTCCGTCCGTTGCCCTTGCCTTCCCTTGCTTTCCCTTGCCTTCCTTGCCTTCCGTTACTCTTTACTTACCTTCCGTGCATTGCCTAGCCTTGCGTTGTCGTGCCTTAGCCTTGCGTCGCCTGACCGTGCCTTGCCTTGCGTTACCCTTTCTTTGCCTTGCCGTGCATTGCCTAGTCCTGCGTTGTCGTGCCTTAGCCTTGTTTCCCCGTACCGTGCCGTTCCTTCCGTTAGCCTTGCCTTCCCTTGCTTTCCCTTGCCTTTCTTTCCTTCCGTTACTCTTTCCTTGCCTAGCCGTGCACTGCCTAGCCGTGCGTTGTCGTGCCTTAGCCTTGTTTCCCCTTGCTGTGCCGTTCCTTCGGTTACACTTGCCTTGCCTTTCTTTGCCTTGCCTTCCTTTCCTTCCGTTACTCTTTCCTTGCCTAGCTGTGCACTGCCTAGCCTTGCGTTGTCGTGCATTAGCCTTCCCTTGCCTCACCGTACCTTGCCTTGCGTTACCCTTTCCTTGCCTTGCCGTGCACTGCCTAGCCTTGCGTTGTCGTGCCTTACCCTTGTTTCCCCTTGCCGTGCCGTGCCTTTTGTTACACTTGCCTTTTCTTGCATTGCTTTGCCTTCCTTTGCTTCCGTTACTCTTTCCTTGCCTAGCCGTGCATTGCCTAGCCTTGCGTTGTCGTGCATTAGCCTTGCCTCGCCTGACCGTGCCTTGCCTTGCGTTACCCTTTCCTTCCCTTGCCGTGCATTGCCTAGCCGTGCGTTGTCTTGCCTTAGCCTTGTTTCCCCTTGCTGTGCCGTTTCTTCCGTTACACGTGCCTTGCCTTACTTTGCCTTGCCTTCATTTCCTTCCCTTTCCTTGCCTAGCCGTGCACTGCCTAGCCGTGCGTTGTCGTGCCTTAGCCTTGTTTCCGCTTACCGTGCCGTTCCTTCCTTTACCTTTGCCTTCCCTTGCCTTCCTTGCCTTCCGTTACTCTTTGCTTGCCTTCCGTGCATTGCCTAGCCTTGCGTTGTCCTGCCTTAGCCTTGCCTCGCCTGACCGTGCCTTGCCTTGCGTTACCCTTTCCTTGCCTTGCCGTGCATTGCCTAATCCTGTGTTGTCGTGCCTTAGCCTTGTTTCCCCTTACCGTGACGTTCCTTCCGTTACCCTTGCCTTCCCTTGCTTTCCCTTGCCTTTCTTTCCTTCCGTTACTCTTTCCTTGCCTTGCCGAGCACTGCCTAGCCTTGCGTTGTCGTGCATTAGCCTTGCCTCGCCTGACCGTGCCTTGCCTTGCGTTACCCTTTCCTTGCCTTGCCGTGCATTGCCTAGTCCTGCGTTGTCGTGCCTTAGCCTTGTTTCCCCTTACCGTGCCGTTGCTTCCGTTACCCTTGCCTTCCCTTGCTTTCCCTTGCCTTTCTTTCCTTCCGTTACTCTTTCCTTGCCTTGCCGAACACTGCCTATCGTTGCGTTGTCGTGCATTAGCCTTGCCTCGCCTGACCGTGCCTTGCCTTGCGTTATGCTTTCCTTGCCTTGCCGTGCATTGCCTAGCCCTGCATTGTCGTGCATTAGCCTTGCCTTTCCTCACCGTGCCTTGCCTTGCGTTACCCTTTCCTTGCTTGGCCGTGCATTGCCTAGCCGTGCGTTGCCGTGCCTTACCCTTGTTTCCCCTTACCGTGCCTTGCCTTTTGTTACACTTGCCTTGCCTTGCTTTGCCTTGCCTTCCTCTCCTTCCGTTACTCTTTCCTTGCCTTGCCGAGCACTGCCTAGCCTTGCGTTGTCGTGCATTAGCCTTGCCTCGCCTGACCGTGCATTGCCTTGCGTTACCCTTTCCTTGCCTTGCCGTGAATTGCCTAGCCTTGCGTTGTCGTGCATTAGCCTTGCCTCACCTGACCGTGCCTTGCCTTGCGTTACCCTTTCCTTGCCTTGCCGTGCATTGCCTAGCCGTGCTTTTTCGTGCATTAGCGTTGCCTCGCCTGACCGTGCCTTGCCTTGCGTTACCCTTTCCTTGCCTTGCCGTGCATTGCCTAGTCCTGCGTTGTCGTGCCTTAGCCTTGTTTCCCCGTACCGTGCCGTTCCTTCCGTTAGCCTTGCCTTCCCTTGATTTCCCTTCCCTTTCTTTCCTTCCGTTACTCTTTCCTTGCCTAGCCGTGCACTGCCTAGCCGTGCGTTGTCGTGCCTTAGCCTTGTTTCCCCTTGCTGTGCCGTTCCTTCCGTTACACTTGCCTTGCCTTTCTTTGCCTTGCCTTCCTTTCCTTACGTTACTCTTTCCTTGCCTAGCTGTGCACTGCCTAGCCTTGCGTTGTCGTGCATTAGCCTTCCCTTGCCTAACCGTACCTTGCCTTGCGTTACCCTTTCCTTGCCTTGCCGTGCACTGCCTAGCCGTGCGTTGTCGTGCCTTAGCCTTGTTTCCCCTTGCTGTGCCCTTCCTTCCGTTACACTTGCCTTGCCTTTCTTTGCCTTGCCTTCCTTGCCTTCCGTTACTCTTTACTTACCTTCCGTGCATTGCCTAGCCTTGCGTTGTCGTGCCTTAGCCTTGCGTCGCCTGACCGTGCCTTGCCTTGCTTTACCCTTTCTTTGCCTTGCCGTGCATTGCCTAGTCCTGCGTTGTCGTGCCTTAGCCTTGTTTCCCCGTACCGTGCCGTTCCGTCCGTTAGCCTTGCCTTCCCTTGCTTTCCCTTGCCTTTCTTTCCTTCCGTTACTCTTTCCTTGCCTTGCCGTGCACTGCCTAGCCTTGCGTTGTCGTGCCTTACCCTTGTTTCCCCTTGCCGTGCCGTGCCTTTTGTTGCACTTGCCTTGCCTTGCTTTGCTTTGCCTTCCTTTCCTTCCGTTACTCTTTCCTTGCCTAGCCGTGCATTGCCTAGCCTTGCGTTGTCGTGCATTAGCCTTGCCTCGCCTGACCGTGCCTTGCCTTGCGTTACCCTTTACTTCCCTTGCCGTGCATTGCCTAGCCGTGCGTTGTCTTGCCTTAGCCTTGTTTCCCCTTGCTGTGCCGTTTCGTCCGTTACACTTGCCTTGCCTTACTTTGCCTTGCCTTTCTTTCCTTCCGTTACTCTTTCCTTGCCTTGCCGAGCACTGCCTAGCCTTGCGTTGTCGTGCATTAGCCTTGCCTCGCCTGACCGTGCCTTGCCTTGCGTTATGCTTTCCTTGCCTTGCCGTGCATTGCCTAGCCCTGCATTGTAGTGCATTAGCCTTGCCTTTCCTCACCGTGCCTTGCCTTGCGTTACCCTTTCCTTGCTTGGCCGTGCATTGCCTAGCCGTGCGTTGCCGTGCCTTACCCTTGTTTCCCCTTGCCGTGCCTTGCCTTTTGTTACACTTGCCTTGCCTTGCTTTGCCTTGCCTTCCTCTCCTTCCGTTACTCTTTCCTTGCCTAGCCGTGCATTGCCTAGCCTTGCGTTGTCGTGCATTAGCCTTGCCTCGCCTGACCGTGCCTTGCCTTGCGTTACCCTTTCTTTGCCTTGCCGCGCATTGCCTAGTCCTGCGTTGTCGTGCCTTAGCCTTGTTTCCCCTTACCGTGCCGTTCCTTCCGTTACCCTTGCCTTCCCTTGCTTTCCCTTGACTTTCTTTCCTTCCGTTACTCTTTCCTTGCCTTGCCGAGCACTGCCTAGCCTTGCGTTGTCGTGCATTAGCCTTGCCTCGCCTGACCGTGCATTGCCTTGCGTTACCCTTTCCTTGCCTTGCCGGGCATTGACTAGTCCTGCGTTGTCGTGCCTTAGGCTTGTTTCCCCTTAACGTGCCGTTCCGTCCGTTGCCCTTGCCTACCCTTGCTTTCCCTTGCCTTCCTTGCCTTCCGTTACTCTTAACTTACCTTCCGTGCATTGCCTAGCCTTGCGTTGTCGTGCCTTAGCCTTGCGTCGCCTGACCGTGCCTTGCCTTGCGTTACCCTTTCTTTGCCTTGCCGTGCATTGCCTAGTCCTGCGTTGTCGTGCCTTAGCCTTGTTTCCCCGTACCGTGCCGTTCCTTCCGTTAGCCATGCCTTCCCTTGCTTTCCCTTGCCTTTCTTTCCTTCCGTTACTCTTTCCCTACCTAGCCGTGTACTGCCTAGCCGTGCGTTGTCGTGCCTTAGCCTTGTTTCCCCTTGCTGTGCCGTTCCTTCCGTTACACTTGCCTTGCCTTTCTTTGGCTTGCCTTCCTTTCCTTCCGTTACTCTTTCCTTGCCTAGCCGTGCATTGCCTAGCCTTGCGTTGTCGTGCATTAGCCTTGCCTCGCCTGACCGTGCCTTGCCTTGCGTTACCCTTTCCTTGCCTTGCCTTGCATTGCCTAGTCCTGAGTTGTCGTGCCTTAGCCTTGTTTCCGCTTACCGTGCCGTTCCTTCCTTTACCTTTGCCTTCCCTTGCCTTCCTTGCCTTCCGTTACTCTTTGCTTGCCTTCCGTGCATTGCCTAGCCTTGCGTTGTCCTGCCTTAGCCTTGCCTCGCCTGACCGTGCCTTGCCTTGCGTTACCCTTTCCTTGCCTTGCCGTGCATTGCCTAATCCTGCGTTGTCGTGCCTTAGCCTTGTTTCCCCTTACCGTGCCGTTCCTTCCGTTACCCTTGCTTTCCCTTGCTTTCCCTTGCCTTTCTTTCCTTCCGTTACTCTTTCCTTGCCTTGCCGAGCACTGCCTAGCCTTGCGTTGTCGTGCATTAGCCTTGCCTCGCCTGACCGTGCCTTGCCTTGCGTTATGCTTTCCTTACCTTGCCGTGCATTGCCTAGCCCTGCATTGTCGTGCATTAGCCTTGCCTTTCCTCACCGTGCCTTGCCTTGCGTTACCCTTTCCTTGCTTGGCCGTGCATTGCCTAGCCGTGCGTTGCCGTGCCTTACCCTTGTTTCCCCTTGCCGTGCCTTGCCTTTTGTTACACTTGCCTTGCCTTGCTTTGCCTTGCCTTCCTCTCCTTCCGTTACTCTTTCCTTGCCTAGCCGTGCATTGCCTAGCCTTGCGTTGTCGTGCATTAGCCTTGCCTCGCCTGACCGTGCCTTGCCTTGCGTTACGCTTTCTTTGCCTTGCCGTGCATTGCCTAGTCCTGCGTTGTCGTGCCTTAGCCTTGTTTCCCCTTACCGTGCCGTTCCTTCCGTTACCCTTGCCTTCCCTTGCTTTCCCTTGCCTTTCTTTCCTTCCGTTACTCTTTCCTTGCCTTGCCGAGCACTGCCTAGCCTTGCGTTGTCGTGCCTTAGCCTTGCCTCGCCTGACCGTGCAATGCCTTGCGTTACTCTTTCCTTGCCTTGCCGTGCATTGCCTAGCCTTGCGTTGTCGTGCATTAGCCTTGCCTCGCCTGACCGTGCCTTGCCTTGCGTTACCCTTTCCTTGCCTTGCCGTGCATTGCCTAGCCGTGCTTTTTCGTGCATTAGCGTTGCCTCGCCTGACCGTGCCTTGCCTTGCGTTACCCTTTCCTTGCCTTGCCGTGCATTGCCTAGTCCTGCGTTGTCGTGCCTTAGGCTTGTTTCCCCTTAACGTGCCGTTCCGTCCGTTGCCCTTGCCTACCCTTGCTTTCCCTTGCCTTCCTTGCCTTCCGTTACTCTTTACTTACCTTCCGTGCATTGCCTAGCCTTGCGTTGTCGTGCCTTAGCCTTGCGTCGCCTGACCGTGCCTTGCCTTGCGTTACCCTTTCTTTGCCTTGCCGTGCATTGCCTAGTCCTGCGTTGTCGTGCCTTAGCCTTGTTTCCCCGTACCGTGCCGTTCCTTCCGTTAGCCTTGCCTTCCCTTGCTTTCCCTTGCCTTTCTTTCCTTCCGTTACTCTTTCCTTGCCTAGCCGTGCACTGCCTAGCCGTGCGTTGTCGTGCCTTAGCCTTGTTTCCCCTTGCTGTGCCGTTCCTTCCGTTACACTTGCCTTGCCTTTCTTTGCCTTGCCTTCCTTTCCTTCCGTTACTCTTTCCATGCCTAGCTGTGCACTGCCTAGCCTTGCGTTGTCGTGCATTAGCCTTCCCTTGCCTCACCGTACCTTGCCTTGCGTTACCCTTTCCTTGCCTTGCCGTGCACTGCCTAGCCTTGCGTTGTCGTGCCTTACCCTTGTTTCCCCTTGCCGTGCCGTGCCTTTTGTTACACTTGCCTTGCCTTGCATTGCTTTGCCTTCCTTTCCTTCCGTTACTCTTTCCTTGCCTAGCCGTGCATTGCCTAGCCTTGCGTTGTCGTGCATTAGCCTTGCCTCGCCTGACCGTGCCTTGCCTTGCGTTACCCTTTCCTTCTCTTGCCGTGCATTGCCTAGCCGTGCGTTGTCTTGCCTTAGCCTTGTTTCCCCTTGCTGTGCCGTTTCTTCCGTTGCACGTGCCTTGCCTTACTTTGCCTTGCCTTCCTTTCCTTCCCTTTCCTTGCCTAGCCGTGCACTGCCTAGCCGTGCGTTGTCGTGCCTTAGCCTTGTTTCCGCTTACCGTGCCGTTCCTTCCTTTACCTTTGCCTTTCCTTGCCTTCCTTGCCTTCCGTTACTCTTTGCTTGCCTTCCGTGCATTGCCTAGCCTTGCGTTGTCCTGCCTTAGCCTTGCCTCGCCTGACCGTGCCTTGCCTTGTGTTACCCTTTCCTTGCCTTGCCGTGCATTGCCTAGTCCTGCGTTGTCGTGCCTTAGCCTTGTTTCCCCTTACCGTGCCGTTCCTTCCGTTACCCTTGCCTTCCCTTGCTTTCCCTTGCCTTTCTTTCCTTCCGTTACTCTTTCCTTGCCTTGCCGAGCACTGCCTAGCCTTGCGTTGTCGTGCATTAGCCTTGCCTCGCCTGACCGTGCCTTGCCTTGCGTTATGCTTTCCTTGCCTTGCCGTGCATTGCCTAGCCCTGCATTGTCGTGCATTAGCCTTGCCTTTCCTTACCGTGCCTTGCCTTGCGTTACCCTTTCCTTGCTTGGCCGTGCATTGCCTAGCCATGCGTTGCCGTGCCTTACCCTTGTTTCCCCTTGCTGTGCCGTTTCTTCCGTTACACTTGCCTTGCCTTACTTTGCCTTGCCTTCCTTTCCTTCCGTTACTCTTTCCTTGCCTAGTCGTGCACTGCCTAGCCTTGCGTTGTCGTGCCTTAGCCTTGGCTCGCCTGACCGTGCCTTGCCTTGCGTTACCCTTTCCTTGCTTGGCCGTGCATTGCCTAGCCGTGCGTTGCCGTGCCTTACCCTTGTTTCCCCTTGCCGTGCCTTGCCTTTTGTTACACTTGCCTTGCCTTGCTTTGCCTTGCCTTCCTCTCCTTCCGTTACTCTTTCCTTGCCTAGCCGTGCATTGCCTAGCCTTGCGTTGTCGTGCATTAGCCTTGCCTCGCCTGACCGTGCCTTGCCTTGCGTTACCCTTTCCTTCCCTTGCCGTGCATTGCCTAGCCGTGCGTTGTCTTGCCTTAGCCTTGTTTCCCCTTGCTGTGCCGTTTCTTCCGTTACCCTTGCCTTCCCTTGCTTTCCCTTGCCTTTCTTTCCTTCCCTTACTCTTTCCTTGCCTTGCCGAGCACTGCCTAGCCTTGCGTTGTCGTGTATTAGCCTTGCCTCGCCTGACCGTGCCTTGCCTTGCGTTATGCTTTCCTTGCCTTGCCGTGCATTGCCTAGCCCTGCATTGTCGTGCATTAGCCTTGCCTTTCCTCACCGTGCCTTGCCTTGCGTTACCCTTTCCTTGCTTGGCCGTGCATTGCCTAGCCGTGCCTTACCCTTGTTTCCCCTTGCCGTGCCTTGCCTTTTGTTACACTTGCCTTGCCTTGCTTTGCCTTGCCTTCCTCTCCTTCCGTTACTCTTTCCTTGCCTAGCCGTGCACTGCCTAGCCTTGCGTTGTCGTGCCTTAGCCTTGCCTCGCCTGACCGTGCCTTGCCTTGCGTTACCCTTTCCTTGCCTTGCCGTGCATTGCCTTGCCGAGCACTGCCTAGCCTTGCGTTGTCGTGCATTAGCCTTGCCTCGCCTGACCGTGCCTTGCCTTGCGTTACCCTTTCTTTGCCTTGCCGTGCATTGCCTAGTCCTGCGTTGTCGTGCCTTAGCCTTGTTTCCCCTTACCGTGCCGTTCCTTCCGTAACCCTTGCCTTCCCTTGCTTTGCCTTGCCTTTCTTTCCTTCCGTTACTCTTTCCTTGCCTTGCCGAGCACTGCCTAGCCTTGCGTTGTCGTGCATTAGCCTTGCCTCGCCTGACCGTGCATTGCCTTGCGTTACCCTTTCCTTCCCTTGCCGTGCATTGCCTAGTCCTGAGTTGTCGTGCCTTAGCCTTGTTTCCGCTTACCGTGCCGTTCCTTCCTTTACCTTTGCCTTCCCTTGCCTTCCTTGCCTTCCGTTACTCTTTGCTTGCCTTCCGTGCATTGCCTAGCCTTGCGTTGTCCTGCCTTAGCCTTGCCTCGCCTGACCGTGCCTTGCCTTGCGTTACCCTTTCCTTGCCTTGCCGTGCATTGCCTAGTCCTGCGTTGTCGTGCCTTAGCCTTGTTTCCCCTTACCGTGCCGTTTCTTCCGTTACACTTGCCTTGCCTTATTTTGCCTTCCCTTCCTTTCCTTCCGTTACTCTTTCCTTGCCTAGCCGTGCACTGCCTAGCCTTGCGTTGTCGTGCCTTAGCCTTGGCTCGCCTGACCGTGCCTTGCCTTGCGTTACCCTTTCCTTGCCTTGCCGTGCATTGCCTAGCCGAGCGTTTTCGTGCATTAGCCTTCCCTTGCCTCACCGTGCCTTGCTTTGCGTTACCCTTTCCTTGCCTTGCCATGCATTGCCTAGCCGTGCGTTGCCGTGCCTTACCCTTGTTTCCCCGTGCCGTGGCTTGCCTTTTGTTACACTTGCCTTGCCTTGCTTTGCCTTGCCTTCCTCTCCTTCCGTTACTCTTTCCTTGCCTAGCCGTGCATTGCCTAGCCTTGCGTTGTCGTGCATTAGCCTTGCCTCGCCTGACCGTGCCTTGCCTTGCGTTACCCTTTGTTTGCCTTGCCGTGCATTGCCTAGTCCTGCGTTGTCGTGCCTTAGCCTTGTTTCCCCTTACCGTGCCGTTCCTTCCGTTACCCTTGCCTTCCCTTGCTTTCCCTTGCCTTTCTTTCCTTCCGTTACTCTTTCCTTGCCTTGCCGAGCACTGCCTAGCCTTGCGTTGTCGTGCATTAGCCTTGCCTCGCCTGACCGTGCATTGCCTTGCGTTACCCTTTCCTTGCCTTGCCGTGCATTGCCTAGCCTTGCGTTGTCGTGCATTAGCCTTGCCTCGCCTGACCGTGCCTTGCCTTGCGTTACCCTTTCCTTGCCTTGCCGTGCATTGCCTAGCCGTGCTTTTTCGTGCATTAGCGTTGCCTCGCCTGACCGTGCCTTGCCTTGCGTTACCCTTTCCTTGCCTTGCCGTGCATTGCCTAGTCCTGCGTTGTCGTGCCTTGGGCTTGTTTCCCCTTAACGTTCCGTTCCGTCCGTTGCCCTTGCCTACCCTTGCTTTCCCTTGCCTTCCTTGCCTTCCGTTACTCTTTACTTACCTTCCGTGCATTGCCTAGCCTTGCGTTGTCGTGCCTTAGCCTTGCGTCGCCTGACCGTGCCTTGCCTTGCGTTACCCTTTCCTTGCCTTGCCGTGCATTGCCTAGTCCTGCGTTGTCGTGCCTTAGCCTTGTTTCCCCGTACCGTGCCGTTCCTTCCGTTAGCCTTGCCTTCCCTTGCTTTCCCTTGCCTTTCTTTCCATCCGTTACTCTTTCCTTGCCTAGCCGTGCACTGCCTAGCCGTGCGTTGTCGTGCCTCAGCCTTGTTTCCCCTTGCTGTGCCGTTCCTTCCGTTACACTTGCCTTGCCTCTCTTTGCCTTGCCTTCCTTTCCTTCCGTTACTCTTTCCTTGCCTAGCCGTGCACTGCCTAGCCTTGCGTTGTCGTGCATTAGCCTTCCCTTGCCTCAACGTACCTTGCCTTGCGTTACCCTTTCCTTGCCTTGCCGTGCACTGCCTAGCCTTGCGTTGTCGTGCCTTACCCTTGTTTCCCCTTGCCGTGCCGTGCCTTTTGTTACACTTGCCTTGCCTTGCTTTGCTTTGCCTTCCTTTCCTTCCGTTACTCTTTCCTTGCCTAGCCGTGCATTGCCTAGCCTTGCGTTGTCGTGCATTAGCTTTGCCTCGCCTGACCGTGCCTTGCCTTGCGTTACCCTTTCCTTCCCTTGCCGTGCATTGCCTAGCCGTGCGTTGTCTTGCCTTAGCCTTGTTTCCCCTTGCTGTGCCGTTTCTTCCGTTACACTTGCCTTGCCTTACTTTGCCTTGCCTTCCTTTCCTTCCGTTACTCTTTCCTTGCCTAGCCGTGCACTGCCTAGACTTGCGTTGTCGTGCCTTAGCCTTGGCTCGCCTGACAGTGCCTTGCCTTGCGTTACCCTTTCCTTGCCTTGCCGTGCATTGCCTAGCCGAGCGTTGTCGTGCATTAGCCTTCCCTTGCCTCACCGTGCCTTGCTTTGCGTTACCCTTTCCTTGCCTTGCCATGCATTGCCTAGCCGTGCGTTGCCGTGCCTTACCCTTGTTTCCCCTTGCCGTGGCTTGCCTTTTGTTACACTTGCCTTGCCTTGCTTTGCCTTGCTTTCCTCTCCTTCTGTTACTCTTTCCTTGCCTAGCCGTGCACTGCCTAGACTTGCGTTGTCGTGCCTTAGCCTTGCCTCGCCTGACCGTGCCTTGCCTTGCGTTACCCTTTCCTTGCCTTGCCGTGCAGTGCCTAGTCCTGCGTTGTCGTGCCTTAGCCTTGTTTCCCCTTACCGTGCCGTTCCTTCCGTTACCCTTTCCTTGCCTTGCTTTCCCTTGCCATTCTTTCCTTCCGTTACTCTTTCCTTGCCTTGCCGAGCACTGCCTAGCCTTGCGTTGTCGTGCATTAGCCTTGCCTCGCCTGACCGTGCATTGCCTTGCGTTACCCTTTCCTTCCCTTGCCGTGCATTGCCTAGTCCTGAGTTGTCGTGCCTTAGCCTTGTTTCCGCTTACCGTGCCGTTCCTTCCTTTACCTTTGCCTTCCCTTGCCTTCCTTGCCTTCCGTTACTCTTTGCTTGCCTTCCGTGCATTGCCTAGCCTTGCGTTGTCCTGCCTTAGCCTTGCCTCGCCTGACCGTGCCTTGCCTTGCGTTACCCTTTCCTTGCCTTGCCGTGCATTGCCTAGTCCTGCGTTGTCGTGCCTTAGCCTTGTTTCCCCTTACCGTGCCGTACCTTCCGTTACCCTTGCCTTCCCTTGCTTTCCCTTGCCTTTCTTTCCTTCCGTTACTCTTTCCTTGCCTTGCCGAGCACTGCCTAGCCTTGCGTTGTCGTGCATTAGCCTTGCCTCGCCTGACCGTGCCTTGCCTTGCGTTATGCTTTCCTTGCCTTGCCGTGCATTGCCTAGCCCTGCATTGTCGTGCATTAGCCTTGCCTTTCCTCACCGTGCCTTGCCTTGCGTTACCCTTTCCTTACTTGGCCGTGCATTGCCTAGCCGTGCGTTGCCGTGCCTTACCCTTGTTTCCGCTTGCCGTGCCTTGCCTTTTGTTACACTTGCCTTGCCTTGCTTTGCCTTGCCTTCCTCTCCTTCCGTTACTCTTTCCTTGCCTAGCCGTGCATTGCCTAGCCTTGCGTTGTCGTGCATTAGCCTTGCCTCGCCTGACCGTGCCTTGCTTGCGTTACCCTTTCTTTGCCTTGCCGTGCATTGCCTAGTCCTGCGTTGTCGTGCCTTAGCCTTGTTTCCCCTTACCGTGCCGTTCCTTCCGTTACCCTTGCCTTCCCTTGCTTTCCCTTGCCTTTCTTTCCTTCCGTTACTCTTTCCTTGCTTTGCCGAGCACTGCCTAGCCTTGCGTTGTCGTGCATTAGCCTTGCCTCGCCTGACCGTGCATTGCCTTGCGTTACCCTTTCCTTGCCTTGCCGTGCATTGCCTAGCCTTGCGTTGTCGTGCATTAGCCTTGCTTCGCCTGACCGTGCCTTGCTTTGCGTTACCCTTTCCTTGCCTTGCCGTGCATTGCCTAGCCGTGCTTTTTCGTGCATTAGCGTTGCCTCGCCTGACCGTGCCTTGCCTTGCGTTACCCTTTCCTTGCCTTGCCGTGCATTGCCTAGTCCTGCGTTGTCGTGCCTTAGGCTTGCTTCCCCTTAACGTGCCGTTCCGTCCGTTGCCCTTGCCTACCCTTGCTTTCCCTTGCCTTCCTTGCCTTCCGTTACTCTTTACTTACCTTCCGTGCATTGCCTAGCCTTGCGTTGTCGTGCCTTAGCCTTGCGTCGCCTGACCGTGCCTTGCCTTGCGTTACCCTTTCTTTGCCTTGCCGTGCATTGCCTAGTCCTGCGTTGTCGTGCCTTAGCCTTGTTTCCCCTTACCGTGCCGTTCCTTCCGTTACCCTTGCCTTCCCTTGCTTTCCCTTGCCTTTCTTTCCTTCCGTTACTCTTTCCTTGCCTAGCCGTGCACTGCCTAGCCGTCCGTTGTCGTGCCTTAGCCTTGTTTCCGCTTGCTGTGCCGTTCCTTCCGTTACACTTGCCTTGCCTTTCTTTGCCTTGCCTTCCTTTCCTTCCGTTACTCTTTCTTTGCCTAGCCGTGCATTGCCTAGCCTTGCGTTGTCGTGCATTAGCCTTGCCTCGCCTGACCGTGCCTTGCCTTGCGTTACCCTTTCCTTGCCTTGCCGTGCATTGCCTAGTCCTGAGTTGTCGTGCCTTAGCCTTGTTTCTGCTTACCGTGCCGTTCCTTCCTTTACCTTTGCCTTCCCTTGCCTTCCTTGCCTTCCGTTACTCTTTGCTTGCCTTCCGTGCATTGCCTAGCCTTGCGTTGTCCTGCCTTAGACTTGCCTCGCCTGACCGTGCCTTGCCTTGCGTTACCCTTTCCTTGCCTTGCCGTGCATTGCCTAATCCTGTGTTGTCGTGCCTTAGCCTTGTTTCCCTTACCGTGCCGTTCCTTCCGTTACCCTTGCCTTCCCTTGCTTTCCGTTGCCTTTCTTTCCTTCCGTTACTCTTTCCTTGCCTTGCCGAGCACTGCGTAGCCTTGCGTTGTCGTGCATTAGCCTTGCCTCGCCTGACCGTGCCTTGCCTTGCGTTATGCTTTCCTTGCCTTGCCGTGCATTGCCTAGCCCTGCATTGTCGTGCATTAGCCTTGCCTTTCCTCACCGTGCCTTGCCTTGCGTTACCCTTTCCTTGCTTGGCCGTGCATTGCCTAGCCGTGCGTTGCCGTGCCTTACCCTTGTTTCCCCTTGCCGTGCCTTGCCTTTTGTTACACTTGCCTTGCCTTGCTTTGCCTTGCCTTCCTCTCCTTCCGTTACTCTTTCCTTGCCTAGCCGTGCATTGCCTAGCCTTGCGTTGTCGTGCATTAGCCTTGCCTCGCCTGACCGTGCCTTGCCTTGCGTTACCCTTTCCTTCCCTTGCCGTGCATTGCCTAGCCGTGCGTTGTCTTGCCTTAGCCTTGTTTCCCCTTGCTGTGCCGTTTCTTCCGTTACACGTGCCTTGCCTTACTTTGCCTTGCCTTCCTTTCCTTCCCTTTCCTTGCCTAGCCGTGCAATGCCTAGCCGTGCGTTGTCGTGCCTTAGCCTTGTTTCCCCTTACCGTGCCGTTCCTTCCGTTACCCTTGCCTTCCCTTGCTTTCCCTTGCCTTTCTTTCCTTCCGTTACTCTTTCCTTGCCTTGCCGAGCACTGCCTAGCCTTGCGTTTTCGTGCATTAGCCTTGCCTCGCCTGACCGTGCATTGCCTTGCGTTACCCTTTCCTTGCCTTGCCGTGAATTGCCTAGCCTTGCGTTGTCGTGCATTAGCCTTGCCTCGCCTGACCGTGCCTTGCCTTGCGTTACCCTTTCCTTGCCTTGCCGTGCATTGCCTAGCCGTGCTTTTTCGTGCATTAGCGTTGCCTCGCCTGACCGTGCCTTGCCTTGCGTTACACTTTCCTTGCCTTGCCGTGCATTGCCTAGTCCTGCGTTGTCGTGCCTTAGGCTTGTTTCCCCTTAACGTGCCGTTCCGTCCGTTGCCCTTGCCTACCCTTGCTTTCCCTTGCCTTCCTTGCCTTCCGTTACTCTTTACTTACCTTCCGTGCATTGCCTAGCCTTGCGTTGTCGTGCCTTAGCCTTGCGTCGCCTGACGGTGCCTTGACTTGCGTTACCCTTTCTTTGCCTTGCCGTGCATTGCCTAGTCCTGCGTTGTCGTGCCTTAGCCTTGTTTCCCCGTACCGTGCCGTTCCTTCCGTTAGCCTTGCCTTCCCTTGCTTTCCCTTGCCTTTCTTTCCTTCCGTTACTCTTTCCTTGCCTAGCCGTGCACTGCCTAGCCGTGCGTTGTCGTGCCTTAGCCTTGTTTCCCCTTGCTGTGCCGTTCCTTCCGTTACACTTGCCTTGCCTTCTTTGCCTTGCCTTCCTTTCCTTCCGTTACTCTTTCCTTGCCTAGCTGTGCACTGCCTAGCCTTGCGTTGTAGTGCATTGGCCTTCCCTTGCCTCAACGTACCTTGCCTTGCGTTACCCTTTCCTTGCCTTGCCGTGCACTGCCTAGCCTTGCGTTGTCGTGCCTTACCCTTGTTTCCCCTTGCCGTGCCGTGCCTTTTGTTACACTTGCCTTGCCTTGCATTGCTTTGCCTTCCTTTCCTTCCGTTACTCTTTCCTTGCCTAGCCGTGCATTGCCTAGCCTTGCGTTGTCGTGCATTAGCCTTGCCTCGCCTGTCCGTGCCTTGCCTTGCGTTAAGCTTTCCTTCCCTTGCCGTGCATTGCCTAGCATGCGTTGTCTTGCTTTAGCCTTGTTTCCCCTTACCGTGCCGTTCCTTCCGTTTCCCTTGCCTTCCCTTGCTTTCCCTTGCCTTTCTTTCCTTCCGTTACTCTTTCCTTGCCTTGCCGAGCACTGCCTAGCCTTGCGTTGTCGTGCATTAGCCTTGCCTCGCCTGACCGTGCCTTGCCTTGCGTTATGCTTTCCTTGCCTTGCCGTGCATTGCCTAGCCCTGCATTGTCGTGCATTAACCTTGTCTTTCCTCACCGTGCCTTGCCTTGCGTTACCCTTTCCTTGCTTGGCCGTGCATTGCCTAGCCGTGCGTTGCCGTGCCTTACCCTTGTTTCCCCTTGCCCTGCCTTGCCTTTTGTTACACTTGCCTTGCCTTTCTTTGCCTTGCCTTCCTCTCCTTCCGTTACTCTTTCCTTGCCTAGCCGTGCATTGCCTAGCCTTGCGTTGTCGTGCATTAGCCTTGCCTCGCCTGACCGTGCCTTGCCTTGCGTTACGCTTTCTTTGCCTTGCCGTGCATTGCCTAGTCCTGCGTTGTCGTGCCTTAGCCTTGTTTCCCCTTACCGTGCCGTTCCTTCCGTTACCCTTGCCTTCCCTTGCTTTCCCTTGCCTTTCTTTCCTTCCGTTACTCTTTCCTTGCCTTGCCGAGCACTGCCTAGCCTTGCGTTGTCGTGCATTAGCCTTGCCTCGCCTGACCGTGCATTGCCTTGCGTTACCCTTTCCTTCCCTTGCCGTGCATTGCCTAGTCCTGCATTGTCGTGCATTAGCCTTGCCTTTCCTCACCGTGCCTTGCCTTGCGTTACCCTTTCCTTGCCTTGGCCGTGCATTGCCTAGCCGTGCGTTGCCGTGCCTTACCCTTGTTTCCCCTTGCCGTACCTTGCCTTTTGTTACACTTGCCTTGCCTTGCTTTGCCTTGCCTTCCTCTCCTTCCGTTACTCTTTCTTGCCTTCCGTGCATTGCCTAGCCTTGCGTTGTCCTGCCTTAGCCTTGCCTCGCCTGACCGTGCCTTGCCTTGCGTTACCCTTTCCTTGCCTTGCCGTGCTTTGCCTAGTCCTGCGTTGTCGTGCCTTAGCCTTGTTTCCCCTTACCGTGCCGTTCCTTCCGTTACCTTGCCTTCCCTTGCTTTCCCTTGCCTTTCTTTCCTTCCGTTACTCTTTCCTTGCCTTGCCGAGCACTGCCTAGCCTTGCGTTGTCGTGCATTAGCCTTGCCTCGCCTGACCGTGCTTGCCTTGCGTTACCCTTTCCTTGCCTTGCCGTGCATTGCCTAGCCTTGCGTTGTCGTGCATTAGCCTTGCCTCGCCTGACCGTGCCTTGCCTTGCGTTACCCTTTCCTTGCCTTGCCGTGCATTGCCTAGCCGTGCTTTTTCGTGCATTAGCGTTGCCTCGCCTGACCGTGCCTTGCCTTGCGTGACCCTTTCCTTGCCTTGCCGTGCATTGCCTAGCCGAGCGTTGTCGTGCATTAGCCTTCCCTTGCCTCACCGTGCCTTGCTTTGCGTTACTCTTTCCTTGCCTAGCCGTGCATTGCCTAGCCTTGCGTTGTCGTGCATTAGCCTTCCCTTGCTTTCCCTTGCCTTTTGTTACACTTGCCTTGCCTTGCTTTGCCTTGCCTTCCTCTCCTTCCGTTACTCTTTCCTTGCCTAGCCGTGCATTGCCTAGCCTTGCGTTGTCGTGCATTAGCCTTGCCTCGCCTGACCGTGCCTTGCCTTGCGTTACCCTTTCTTTGCCTTGCCGTGCATTGCCTAGTCCTGCGTTGTCGTGCCTTAGCCTTGTTTCCCCTTACAGTGCCGTTCCTTCCGTTACCATTGCCTTCCCTTGCTTCCCTTGCCTTTCTTTCCTTCCGTTACTCTTTCTTTGCCTTGCCGAGCACTGCCTAGCCTTGCGTTGTCTTGCATTAGCCTTGCCTCGCCTGACCGTGCATTGCCTTGCGTTACCCTTTCCTTCCCTTGCCGTGCATTGCCTAGTCCTGAGTTGTCTTGCCTTAGCCTTGTTTCCGCTTACCGTGCCGTTCCTTCCTTTACCTTTGCCTTCCCTTGCCTTCCTTGCCTTCCGTTACTCTTTGCTTGCCTTTCGTGCATTGCCTAGCCTTGCGTTGTCCTGCCTTAGCTTGCCTCGCCTGACCGTGCCTTGCCTTGCGTTACCCTTTCCTTGCCTTGCCGTGCATTGCCTAGTCCTGCGTTGTCGTGCCTTAGCCTTGTTTCCCCTTACCGTGCCGTTCCTTCCGTTACCTTTGCCTTCCCTTGCATTGCCTTGCCTTTCTTTCCTTCCGTTACTCTTTCCTTGCCTTGCCGAGCACTGCCTAGCCTTGCGTTGTCGTGCATTAGCCTTGCCTCGCCTGACCGTGCCTTGCCTTGCGTTATGCTTTCCTTGCCTTGCCGTGCATTGCCTAGCCCTGCATTGTCGTGCATTAGCCTTGCCTTTCCTCACCGTGCCTTGCCTTGCGTTACCCTTTCCTTGCTTGGCCGTGCATTGCCTAGCCGTGCGTTGCCGTGCCTTACCCTTGTTTCCCCTTGCCGTGCCTTGCCTTTTGTTACACTTGCCTTGCCTTGCTTTGCCTTGCCTTCCTCTCCTTCCGTTACTCTTTCCTTGCCTAGCCGTGCATTGCCTAGCCTTGCGTTGTCGTGCCTTAGCCTTGCGTCGCCTGACCGTGCCTTGCCTTGCGTTACCCTTTCTTTGCCTTGCCGTGCATTGCCTAGTCCTGCGTTGTCGTGCCTTAGCCTTGTTTCCCCGTACCGTGCCGTTCCTTCCGTTAGCCTTGCCTTCCCTTGCTTTCCCTTGCCTTTCTTTCCTTCCGTTACTCTTTCCTTGCCTAGCCGTGCACTGCCTAGCCGTGCGTTGTCGTGCCTTAGCCTTGTTTCCCCTTGCTGTGCCGTTCCTTCCGTTACACTTGCCTTGCCTTTCTTTGCCTTGCCTTTCTTTCCTTCCGTTACTCTTTCCTTGCCTTGCCGTGCATTGCCTAGCCTTGCGTTGTCGTGCATTAGCCTTGCCTCGCCTGACCGTGCCTTGCCTTGCGTTACCCTTTCCTTGCCTTGCTGTGCATTGCCTAGCCGTGCTTTTTCGTGCATTAGCGTTGCCTCGCCTGACCGTGCCTTGCCTTGCGTTACCCTTTGCTTGCCTTGCCGTGCATTGCCTAGTCCTGCGTTGTCGTGCCTTAGCCTTGTTTCCCCTTACCGTGCCGTTCCTTCCGTTACCCTTGCCTTCCCTTGCTTTCCCTTGCCTTTCTTTCCTTCCGTTACTCTTTCCTTGCCTTGCCGAACACTGCCTAGCCTTGCGTTGTCGTGCATTAGCCTTGCCTCGCCTGACCGTGCCTTGCCTTGCGTTATGCTTTCCTTGCCTTGCCGTGCATTGCCTAGCCCTGCATTGTCGTGCATTAGCCTTGCCTTTCCTCACCGTGCCTTGCCTTGCGTTACCCTTTCCTTGCTTGGCCGTGCATTGCCTAGCCGTGCGTTGCCGTGCCTTACCCTTGTTTCCCCTTGCCGTCCCTTGCCTTTTGTTACACTTGCAATGCCTTGCTTTGCCTTGCCTTCCTCTCCTTCCGTTACTCTTTCCTTGCCTAGCCGTGCATTGCCTAGCCTTGCGTTGTCGTGCATTAGCCTTGCCTCGCCTGACCGTGCCTTGCCTTGCGTTACACTTTCTTTGCCTTGCCGTGCATTGCCTAGTCCTGCGTTGTCGTGCCTTAGCCTTGTTTCCCCTTACCGTGCCGTTCCTTCCGTTACCATTGCCTTCCCTTGCTTTCCCTTGCCTTTCTTTCCTTCCGTTACTCTTTCTTTGCCTTGCCGAGCACTGCCTAGCCTTGCGTTGTCGTGCATTAGCCTTGCCTCGCCTGACCGTGCATGGCCTTGCGTTACCCTTTCCTTGCCTTGCCGTGCATTGCCTAGCCTTGCGTTGTCGTGCCTTAGCCTTGCGTCGCCTGACCGTGCCTTGCCTTGCGTTACCCTTTCTTTGCCTTGCCGTGCATTGCCTAGTCCTGCGTTGTCGTGCCTTAGCCTTGTTTCCCCGTACCGTGCCGTTCCTTCCGTTAGCCTTGCCTTCCCTTGCTTTCCTTGCCTTTCTTTCCTTCCGTTACTCTTTCCTTGCCTAGCCGTGCACTGCCTAGCCGTGCGTTGTCGTGCCTTAGCCTTGTTTCCCCTTGCTGTGCCGTTCCTTCCGTTACACTTGCCTTGCCTTTCTTTGCCTTGCCTTTCTTTCCTTCCGTTACTCTTTCCTTGCCTTGCCGTGCATTGCCTAGCCTTGCGTTGTCGTGCATTAGCCTTGCCTCGCCTGACCGTGCCTTGCCTTGCGTTACCCTTTCCTTGCCTTGCTGTGCATTGCCTAGCCGTGCTTTTTCGTGCATTAGCGTTGCCTCGCCTGACCGTGCCTTGCCTTGCGTTACCCTTTGCTTGCCTTGCCGTGCATTGCCTAGTCCTGCGTTGTCGTGCCTTAGCCTTGTTTCCCCTTACCCTGCCGTTCCTTCCGTTACCCTTGCCTTCCCTTGCTTTCCCTTGCCTTTCTTTCCTTCCGTTACTCTTTCCTTGCCTTGCCGAACACTGCCTAGCCTTGCGTTGTCGTGCATTAGCCTTGCCTCGCCTGACCGTGCCTTGCCTTGCGTTATGCTTTCCTTGCCTTGCCGTGCATTGCCTAGCCCTGCATTGTCGTGCATTAGCCTTGCCTTTCCACACCGTGCCTTGCGTTACCCTTTCCTTGCTTGGCCGTGCATTGCCTAGCCGTGCGTTGCCGTGCCTTACCCTTGTTTCCCCTTGCCGTGCCTTTCCTTTTGTTACACTTGCAATGCCTTGCTTTGCCTTGCCTTCCTCTCCTTCCGTTACTCTTTCCTTGCCTAGCCGTGCATTGCCTAGCCTTGCGTTGTCGTGCATTAGCCTTGCCTCGCCTGACCGTGCCTTGCCTTTCGTTACCCTTTCTTTGCCTTGCCGTGCATTGCCTAGTCCTGCGTTGTCGTGCCTTAGCCTTGTTTCCCCTTACCGTGCCGTTCCTTCCGTTACCATTGCCTTCCCTTGCTTTCCCTTGCCTTTCTTTCCTTCCGTTACTCTTTCCTTGCCTTGCCGAGCACTGCCTAGCCTTGCGTTGTCGTGCATTAGCCTTGCCTCGCCTGACCGTGCCTTGCCTTGCGTTACCCTTTCCTTGCCTTGCCGTGCATTGACTAGCCGTGCTTTTTCGTGCATTAGCGTTGCCTCGCCTGACCGTGCCTTGTCTTGCGTTACCCTTTCCTTGCCTTGCCGTGCATTGCCTAGTCCTGCGTTGTCGTGCCTTAGGCTTGTTTCCCCTTAACGTGCCGTTCCGTCCGTTGCCCTTGCCTACCCTTGCTTTCCCTTGCCTTCCTTGCCTTCCGTTACTCTTTACTTACCTTCCGTGCATTGCCTAGCCTTGCGTTGTCGTGCCTTAGCCTTGCGTCGCCTGACCGTGCCTTGCCTTGCGTTACCCTTTCTTTGCCTTGCCGTGCATTGCCTAGTCCTGCGTTGTCGTGCCTTAGCCTTGTTTCCCCGTACCGTGCCGTTCCTTCCGTTAGCCTTGCCTTCCCTTGCTTTCCCTTGCCTTTCTTTCCTTCCGTTACTCTTTCCTTGCCTAGCCGTGCACTGCCTAGCCGTGCGTTGTCGTGCCTTAGCCTTGTTTCCCCTTGCTGTGCCGTTCCTTCCGTTACACTTGCCTTGCCTTTCTTTGCCTTGCCTTCCTTTCCTTCCGTTACTCTTTCCTTGCCTAGCTGTGCACTGCCTAGCCTTGCGTTGTCGTGCATTAGCCTTCCCTTGCCTCACCGTACCTTGCCTTGCATTACCCTTTCCTTGCCTTGCCGTGCACTTCCTAGCCTTGCGTTGTCGTGCCTTACCCTTGTTTCCCCTTGCCGTGCCGTGCCTTTTGTTACACTTGCCTTGCCTTGCTTTGCTTTGCCTTCCTTTCCTTCCGTTACTCTTTCCTTGCCTAGCCGTGCATTGCCTAGCCTTGCGTTGTCTTGCATTAGCCTTGCCTCGCCTGACCGTGCCTTGCCTTGCGTTACCCTTTCCTTCCCTTGCCGTGCATTGCCTAGCCGTGCGTTGTCTTGCCTTAGCCTTGTTTCCCCTTGCTGTGCGGTTTCTTCCGTTACACTTGCCTTGCCTTACTTTGCCTTGCCTTCCTTTCCTTCCGTTACTCTTTCCTTGCCTAGCCGTTCACTGCCTAGACTTGCGTTGTCGTGCCTTAGCCTTGGCTCGCCTGACAGTGCCTTGCCTTGCGTTACCCTTTCCTTGCCTTGCCGTGCATTGCCTAGCCGAGCGTTGTCGTGCATTAGCCTTCCCTTGCCTCACCGTGCGTTGCTTTGCGTTACCCTTTCCTTGCCTTGCCATGCATTGCCTAGCCGTGCGTTGCCGTGCCTTACCCTTGTTTCCCCTTGCCGTGGCTTGCCTTTTGTTACACTTGCCTTGCCTTGCTTTGCCTTGCTTTCCTCTCCTTCCGTTACTCTTTCCTTGCCTAGCCGTGCACTGCCTAGACTTGCGTTGTCGTGCCTTAGCCTTGCCTCGCCTGACCGTGCCTTGCCTTGCGTTACCCTTTCCTTGCCTTGCCGTGCATTGCCTAGTCCTGAGTTTTCGTGCCTTAGCCTTGTTTCCGCTTACCGTGCCGTTCCTTCCTTTACCTTTGCCTTCCCTTGCCTTCCTTGCCTTCCGTTACTCTTTGCTTGCCTTCCGTGCATTGCCTAGCCTTGCGTTGTCCTGCCTTAGCCTTGCCTCGCCTGACCGTGCCTTGCCTTGCGTTACCCTTTCCTTGCCTTGCCGTGCATTGCCTAGTCCTGCGTTGTCGTGCCTTAGACTTGTTTCCCCTTACCGTGCCGTTCCTTCCGTTACCCTTGCCTTCCCTTGCTTTCCCTTGCCTTTCTTTCCTTCCGTTACCCTTTCCTTGCCTTGCCGTGCATTGCCTAGCCTTGCGTTGTCGTGCCTTAGCCTTGCGTCGCCTGACCGTGCCTTGCCTTGCGTTACCCTTTCTTTGCCTTGCCGTGCATTGCCTAGTCCTGCGTTGTCGTGCCTTAGCCTTGTTTCCCCGTACCGTGCCGTTCCTTCCGTTAGCCTTGCCTTCCCTTGCTTTCCCTTGCCTTTCTTTCCTTCCGTTACTCTTTCCTTGCCTAGCCGTGCACTGCCTAGCCGTGCGTTGTCGTGCCTTAGCCTTGTTTCCCCTTGCTGTGCCGTTCCTTCCGTTACACTTGCCTTGCCTTTCTTTGCCTTGCCTTTCTTTCCTTCCGTTACTCTTTCCTTGCCTTGCCGTGCATTGCCTAGCCTTGCGTTGTCGTGCATTAGCCTTGCCTCGCCTGACCGTGCCTTGCCTTGCGTTACCCTTTCCTTGCCTTGCCGTGCATTGCCTAGCCGTGCTTTTTCGTGCATTAGCGTTGCCTCGCCTGACCGTGCCTTGCCTTGCGTTACCCTTTGCTTGCCTTGCCGTGCATTGCCTAGTCCTGCGTTGTCGTGCCTTAGCCTTGTTTCCCCTTACCGTGCCGTTCCTTCCGTTACCCTTGCCTTCCCTTGCTTTCCCTTGCCTTTCTTTCCTTCCGTTACTCTTTCCTTGCCTTGCCGAACACTGCCTAGCCTTGCGTTGTCGTGCATTAGCCTTGCCTCGCCTGACCGTGCCTTGCCTTGCGTTATGCTTTCCTTACCTTGCCGTGCATTGCCTAGCCCTGCATTGTCGTGCATTAGCCTTGCCTTTCCTCACCGTGCCTTGCCTTGCATTACCCTTTCCTTGCTTGGCCGTGCATTGCCTAGCCGTGCGTTGCCGTGCCTTACCCTTGTTTCCCCTTGCCGTGCCTTGCCTTTTGTTACACTTGCCTTGCCTTGCTTTGCCTTGCCTTCCTCTCCTTCCGTTACTCTTTCCTTGCCTAGCCGTGCATTGCCTAGCCTTGCGTTGTCGTGCATTAGCCTTGCCTCGCCTGACCGTGCCTTGCCTTGCGTTACCCTTTCTTTGCCTTGCCGTGCATTGCCTAGTCCTGCGTTGTCGTGCCTTAGCCTTGTTTCCCCTTACCGTGCCGTTCCTTCCGTTACCATTGCCTTCCCTTGCTTTCCCTTGCCTTTCTTTCCTTCCGTTACTCTTTCCTTGCCTTGCCGAGCACTGCCTAGCCTTGCGTTGTCGTGCATTAGCCTTGCCTCGCCTGACCGTGCATTGCCTTGCGTTACCCTTTCCTTGCCTTGCCGTGCATTGCCTAGCCTTGCGTTGTCGTGCATTAGCCTTGCCTCGCCTGACCGTGCCTTCCCTTGCGTTACCCTTTCCTTGCCTTGCCGTGCATTGCCTAGCCGTGCTTTTTCGTGCATTAGCGTTGCCTCGCCTGACCGTGCCTTGCCTTGCGTTACCCTTTCCTTGCCTTGCCGTGCATTGCCTAGTCCTGCGTTGTCGTGCCTTAGGCTTGTTTCCCCTTAACGTGCCGTTCCGTCCGTTGCCCTTGCCTACCCTTGCTTTCCCTTGCCTTCCTTGCCTTCCGTTACTCTTTACTTACCTTCCGTGCATTGCCTAGCCTTGCGTTGTCGTGCCTTAGCCTTGCGTCGCCTGACCGTGCCTTGCCTTGCGTTACCCTTTCTTTGCCTTGCCGTGCATTGCCTAGTCCTGCGTTGTCGTGCCTTAGCCTTGTTTCCCCGTACCGTGCCGTTCCTTCCGTTAGCCTTGCCTTCCCTTGCTTTCCCTTGCCTTTCTTTCCTTCCGTTACTCTTTCCTTGCCTAGCCGTGCACTGCCTAGCCGTGCGTTGTCGTGCCTTAGCCTTGTTTCCCCTTGCTGTGCCGTTCCTTCCGTTACACTTGCCTTGCCTTTCTTTGCCTTGCCTTCCTTTCCTTCCGTTACTCTTTCCTTGCCTAGCCGTGCACTGCCTAGCCTTGCGTTGTCGTGCATTAGCCTTCCCTTGCCTCACCGTACCTTGCCTTGCGTTACCCTTTCCTTGCCTTGCCGTGCACTGCCTAGCCTTGCGTTGTCGTGCCTTACCCTTGTTTCCCCTTGCTGTGCCGTGCCTTTTGTTACACTTGCCTTGCCTTGCTTTGCTTTGCCTTCCTTTCCTTCCGTTACTCTTTCCTTGCCTAGCCGTGCATTGCCTAGCCTTGCGTTGTCTTGCATTAGCCTTGCCTCGCCTGACCGTGCCTTGCCTTGCGTTACCCTTTCCTTCCCTTGCCGTGCATTGCCTAGCCGTGCGTTGTCTTGCCTTAGCCTTGTTTCCCCTTGCTGTGCCGTTTCTTCCGTTACACTTGCCTTGCCTTACTTTGCCTTGCCTTCCTTTCCTTCCGTTACTCTTTCCTTGCCTAGCCGTGCACTGCCTAGACATGCGTTGTCGTGCCTTAGCCTTGGCTCGCCTGACAGTGCCTTGCCTTGCGTTACCCTTTCCTTGCCTTGCCGTGCATTGCCTAGCCGAGCGTTGTCGTGCATTAGCCTTCCCTTGCCTCACCGTGCCTTGCTTTGCGTTACCCTTTCCTTGCCTTGCCATGCATTGCCTAGCCGTGCGTTGCCGTGCCTTACCCTTGTTTCCCCTTGCCGTGGCTTGCCTTTTGTTACACTTGCCTTGCCTTGATTTGCCTTGCTTTCCTCTCCTTCCGTTACTCTTTCCTTGCCTAGCCGTGCACTGCCTAGACTTGCGTTGTCGTGCCTTAGCCTTGCCTCGCCTCACCGTGCCTTGCCTTGCGTTACCCTTTCCTTGCCTTGCCGTGCATTGCCTAGTCCTGCGTTGTCGTGCCTTAGCCTTGTTTCCCCTTACCGTGCCGTTGCTTCCGTTACCCTTTCCTTCCCTTGCTTTCCCTTGCCTTTCTTTCCTTCCGTTACTCTTTCCTTGCCTTGCCGAGCACTGCCTAGCCTTGCGTTGTCGTGCATTAGCCTTGCCTCGCCTGACCGTGCATTGCCTTGCGTTACCCTTTCCTTCCCTTGCCGTGCATTGCCTAGTCCTGAGTTTTCGTGCCTTAGCCTTGTTTCCGCTTACCGTGCAGTTCCTTCCTTTACCTTTGCCTTCCCTTGCCTTCCTTGCCTTCCGTTACTCTTTGCTTGCCTTCCGTGCATTGCCTAGCCTTGCGTTGTCCTGCCTTAGCCTTGCCTCGCCTGACCGTGCCTTGCCTTGCGTTACCCTTTCCTTGCCTTGCCGTGCATTGCCTAGTCCTGCGTTGTCGTGCCTTAGCCTTGTTTCCCCTTACCGTGCCGTTCCTTCCGTTACCCTTGCCTTCCCTTGCTTTCCCTTCCCTTTCTTTCCTTCCGTTACTCTTTCCTTGCCTTGCCGAGCACTGCCTAGCCTTGCGTTGTCGTGCCTTAGCCTTGCGTCGCCTGACCGTGCCTTGCCTTTCGTTACCCTTTCTTTGCCTTGCCGTGCATTGCCTAGTCCTGCGTTGTCGTGCCTTAGCCTTGTTTCCCCGTACCGTGCCGTTCCTTCCGTTAGCCTTGCCTTCCCTTGCTTTCCCTTGCCTTTCTTTCCTTCCGTTACTCTTTCCTTGCCTAGCCGTGCACTGCCTAGCCGTGCGTTGTCGTGCCTTAGCCTTGTTTCCCCTTGCTGTGCCGTTCCTTCCGTTACACTTGCCTTGCCTTTCTTTGCCTTGCCTTCCTTTCCTTCCGTTACTCTTTCCTTGCCTAGCCGTGCATTGCCTAGCCTTGCGTTGTCGTGCATTAGCCTTGCCTCGCCTGACCGTGCCTTGCCTTGCGTTACCCTTTCCTTGCCTTGCCTTGCATTGCCTAGTCCTGAGTTGTCGTGCCTTAGCCTTGTTTCCGCTTACCGTGCCGTTCCTTCCTTTACCTTTGCCTTCCCTTGCCTTCCTTGCCTTCCGTTACTCTTTGCTTGCCTTCCGTGCATTGCCTAGCCTTGCGTTGTCGTGCATTAGCCTTGCCTCGCCTGACCGTGCCTTGCCTTGCGTTATGCTTTCCTTGCCTTGCCGTGCATTGCCTAGCCCTGCATTTTCGTGCATTAGCCTTGCCTTTCCTCACCGTGCCTTGCCTTGCGTTACCCTTAACTTGCTTGGCCGTGCATTGCCTAGCCGTGCGTTGCCGTGCCTTACCCTTGTTTCCCCTTGCCGTGCCTTGCCTTTTGTTACACTTGCCTTGCCTTGCTTTGCCTTGCCTTCCTCTCCTTCCGTTACTCTTTCCTTGCCTAGCCGTGCATTGCCTAGCCTTGCGTTGTCGTGCATTAGCCTTGCCTCGCCTGACCGTGCCTTGCCTTGCGTTACCCTTTCTTTGCCTTGCCGTGCATTGCCTAGTCCTGCGTTGTCGTGCCTTAGCCTTGTTTCCCCTTACCGTGCCGTTCCTTCCGTTACCCTTGCCTTCCCTTGCTTTCCCTTGCCTTTCTTTACTTCCGTTACTCATTCCTTACCTTGCCGAGCACTGCCTAGCCTTGCGTTGTCGTGCATTAGCCTTGCCTCGCCTGACCGTGCATTGCCTTGCGTTACCCTTTCCTTGCCTTGCCGTGCATTGCCTAGCCTTGCGTTGTCGTGCATTAGCCTTGCCTCGCCTGACCGTGCCTTGCCTTGCGTTACCCTTTCTTTGCCTTGCCGTGCATTGCCTAGTCCTGCGTTGTCGTGCCTTAGCCTTGTTTCCCCTTACCGTGCCGTTCCTTCCGTTACCATTGCCTTCCCTTGCTTTCCCTTGCCTTTCTTTCCTTCCGTTACTCTTTCCTTGCCTTGCCGAGCACTGCCTAGCCTTGCGTTGTCGTGCATTAGCCTTGCCTCGCCTGACCGTGCATTGCCTTGCGTTACCCTTTCCTTGCCTTGCCGTGCATTGCCTAGCCTTGCGTTGTCGTGCATTAGCCTTGCCTCGCCTGACCGTGCCTTGCCTTGCGTTACCCTTTCCTTGCCTTGCCGTGCATTGCCTAGTCCTGCGTTGTCGTGCCTTAGGCTTGTTTCCCCTTAACGTGCCGTTCCGTCCGTTGCCCTTGCCTTCCCTTGCTTTCCCTTGCCTTCCTTGCCTTCCCTTACTCTTTACTTACCTTCCGTGCATTGCCTAGCCTTGCGTCGCCTGACCGTGCCTTGCCTTGCGTTACCCTTTCTTTGCCTTGCCGTGCATTGCCTAGTCCTGCGTTGTCGTGCCTTAGCCTTCTTTCCCCGTACCGTGCCGTTCCTTCCGTTAGCCTTGCCTTCCCTTGCTTTCCCTTGCCTTTCTTTCCTTCCGTTACTCTTTCCTTGCCTAGCCGTGCACTGCCTAGCCTTGCGTTGTCGTGCATTAGCCTTCCCTTGCCTCACCGTACTTTGCCTTGCGTTACCCTTTCCTTGCCTTGTCTTGCATTGCCTAGTCCTGAGTTGTCGTGCCTTAGCCTTGGTTCCGCTTACCGTGCCGTTCCTTCCTTTACCTTTGCCTTCCCTTGCCTTCCTTGCCTTCCGTTACTCTTTGCTTGCCTTCCGTGCATTGCCTAGCCTTGCGTTGTCCTGCCTTAGCCTTGCCTCGCCTGACCGTGCCTTGCCTTGCGTTACCCTTTCTTTGCCTTGCCGTGCATTGCCCAATCCTGCGTTGTCGTGCCTTAGCCTTGTTTCCCCTTACCGTGCCGTTCCTTCCGTTACCCTTGCCTTCCCTTGCTTTCCCTTGCCTTTCTTTCCTTCCCTTACTCTTTCCTTGCCTTGCCGAGCACTGCCTAGCCTTGCGTTGTCGTGCATTCGCCTTGCCTCGCCTGACCGTGCCTTGCTTTGCGTTATGCTTTCCTTGCCTTGCCGTGCATTGCCTAGCCCTGCATTGTCGTGCATTAGCCTTGCCTTTCCTCACCGTGCCTTGCCTTGCGTTACCCTTTCCTTGCTTGGCCGTGCATTGCCTAGCCGTGCGTTGCCGTGCCTTACCCTTGTTTCCCCTTGCCGTGCCTTGCCTTTTGTTACACTTGCCTTGCCTTGCTTTGCCTTGCCTTCCTCTCCTTCCGTTACTCTTTCCTTGCCTAGCCGTGCATTGCCTAGCCTTGCGTTGTCGTGCATTAGCCTTGCCTCGCCTGACCGTGCCTTGCCTTGCGTTACGCTTTCTTTGCCTTGCCGTGCATTGCCTAGTCCTGCGTTGTCGTGCCTTAGCCTTGTTTCCCCTTACCGTGCCGTTCCTTCCGTTACCCTTGCCTTCCCTTGCTTTCCCTTGCCTTTCTTTCCTTCCGTTACTCTTTCCTTGCCTTGCCGAGCACTGCCTAGCCTTGCGTTGTCGTGCATTAGCCTTGCCTCCCCTGACCGTGCCTTGCCTTGCGTTATGCTTTCCTTCCCTTGCCGTGCATTGCCTAGCCCTGCATTGTCGTGCATTAGCCTTGCCTTTCCTCACCGTGCCTTGCCTTGCGTTACCCTTTCCTTGCTTGGCCGTGCATTGCCTAGCCGTGCGTTGCCGTGCCTTACCTTTGTTGCCCCTTGCCGTGCCTTGCCTTTTGTTACACTTGCCTTGGCTTGCTTTGCCTTGCCTTCCTCTCCTTCCGTTACCCTTTCTTTGCTTGCCGTGCATTGCCTAGTCCTGCGTTGTCGTGCCTTAGCCTTGTTTCCCCTTACCGTGCCGTTCCTTCCGTTACCCTTGCCTTCCCTTGCTTTCCCTTCGCCTTTCTTTCCTTCCGTTACTCTTTCCTTGCCTTGCCGAGCACTGCCTAGCCTTGCGATGTCGTGCATTTGCCTTGCCTCGCCTGGCCGTGCATTGCCTTGCGTTACCCTTTCCTTGCCTTGCCGTGCATTGCCTAGCCTTGCGTTGTCGTGCATTAGCCTTGCCTCGCCTGACCGTGCCTTGCCTTGCGTTACCCTTTCCTTGCCTTGCCGTGCATTGCCTAGCCGTGCTTTTTCGTGCATTAGCGTTGCCTCGCCTGACCGTGCCTTGCCTTGCGTTACCCTTTCCTTGCCTTGCCGTGCATTGCCTACTCCTGCGTTGTCGTGCCTTAGGCTTGTTTCCCCTTAACGTGCCGTTCCGTCCGTTGCCCTTGCCTTCCCTTGCTTTCCCTTGCCTTCCTTGCCTTCCGTTACTCTTTACTTACCTTCCGTACATTGCCTAGCCTTGCGTTGTTGTGCCTTAGCCTTGCGTCGCCTGACCGTGCCTTGCCTTGCGTTACCCTTTCTTTGCCTTGCCGTGCATTGCCTAGTCCTGCGTTGTCGTGCCTTAGCCTTGTTTCCCCTTGCTGTGCCGTTCCTTCCGTTACAGTTGCCTTGCCTTTCTTTGCCTTGCCTTCCTTTCCTTCCGTTACTCTTTCCTTGCCTAGCTGTGCACTGCCTAGCCTTGCGTTGTCGTGCATTAGCCTTCCCTTGCCTCACCGTACTTTGCCTTGCGTTACCCTTTCCTTGCCTTGCCGTGCACTGCCTAGCCTTGCGTTGTCGTGCCTTAGCCTCGTTTCCCCGTACCGTGCCGTTCCTTTCGTTAGCCTTGCCTTCCCTTGCTTTCCCTTGCCTTTCTTTCCTTCCGTTACTCTTTCCTTGCCTAGCCGTGCACTGCCTAGCCGTGCGTTGTCGTGACTTAGCCTTGTTTCCCCTTGCTGTGCCGTTCCTTCCGTTACACTTGCCTTGCCTTTCTTTGCCTTGCCTTCCTTGCCTTCCGTTACTCTTTACCTACCTTCCGTGCACTGCCTAGCCTTGCGTTGTCGTGCATTAGCCTTCCCTTGCCTCACCGTACCTTGCCTTGCGTTACCCTTTCCTTGCCTTGCCGTGCACTGCCTAGCCTTGCGTTGTCGTGCCTTACCCTTGTTTCCCCTTGCCGTGCCGTGCCTTTTGTTACACTTGCCTTGCCTTGCTTTGCTTTGCCTTCCTTTCCTTCCGTTACTCTTTCCTTGCCTAGCCGTGCATTGCCTAGCCTTGCGTTGTCGTGCATTAGCCTTGGCTCGCCTGACCGTGCCTTGCCTTGCGTTACCCTTTCCTTCCCTTGCCGTGCATTGCCTAGCCGTGCGTTGTCTTGCCTTAGCCTTGTTTCCCCTTGCTGTGCCGTTTGTTCCGTTACACTTGCCATGCCTTACTTTGCCTTGCCTTCCTTTCCTTCCGTTACTCTTTCCTTGCCTAGCCGTGCACTGCCTAGCCTTGCGTTGTCGTGCCTTAGCCTTGGCTCGCCAGACCGTGCCTTGCCTTGCGTTACCCTTTCCTTGCCTTACCGTGCATTGCCTAGCCGAGCGTTGTCGTGCATTAGCCTTCCCTTGCCTCACCGTGCCTTGCTTTGCGTTACCCTTTCCGTGCCTTGCCATGCATTGCCTAGCCGTGCGTTGCCGTGCCTTACCCTTGTTTCCCCGTGCCGTGGCTTCCCTTTTGTTACACTTGCCTTCCCTTGCTTTCCCTTGCCTTTCTTTCCTTCCGTTACTCTTTCCTTGCCTTGCCGAGCACTGCCTAGCCTTGCGTTGTCGTGCATTAGCCTTGCCTCGCCTGACCGTGCCTTGCCTTGCGTTACCCTTTCTTTGACTTGCCGTGCATTGCCTAGTCCTGCGTTGTCGTGCCTTAGCCTTGTTTCCCCTTACCGTGCCGTTCCTTCCGTTACCCTTGCCTTCCCTTGCTTTCCCTTGCCTTTCTTTCCTTCCGTTACTCTTTCCTTGCCTTGCCGAGCACTGCCTAGCCTTGCGTTGTCGAGCATTAGCCTTGCCTCGCCTGACCGTGCATTGCCTTGCGTTACCCTTTCCTTGCCTTGCCGTGCATTGCCTAGCCTTGCGTTGTCGTGCATTAGCCTTGCCTCGCCTGACCGTGCCTTGCCTTGCGTTACCCTTTCCTTGCCTTGCCGTGCATTGCCTAGCCGTGCTTTTTCGTGCATTAGCGTTGCCTCGCCTGACCGTGCCTTGCCTTGCGTTACGCTTTCCTTGCCTTGCCGTGCATTGCCTAGTCCTGCGTTGTCGTGCCTTAGCCTTGTTTCCCCTTACCGTGCCGTTCCTTCCGTTACCCTTGCCTTCCCTTGCTTTCCCTTGCTTTCCCTTGCCTTTCTTTCCTTCCGTTACTCTTTCCTTGCCTTGCCGAGCACTGCCTAGCCTTGCGTTGTCGTGCATTAGCCTTGCCTCGCCTGACCGTGCCTTGCCTTGCGTTATGCTTTCCTTGCCTTGCCGTGCATTGCCTAGCCCTGCATTGTCGTGCATTAGCCTTGCCTTTCCTCACCGTTCCTTGCCTTGCGTTACCCTTTCCTTGCTTGGCCGTGCATTGCCTAGCCGTGCGTTGCCGTGCCTTACCCTTGTTTCCCCTTGCCGTGCCTTGCCTTTTGTTACACTTGTCTTGCCTTGCTTTGCCTTGCCTTCCTCTCCTTCCGTTACTCTTTCCTTGCCTTGCCGTGCATTGCCTAGCCTTGCGTTGTCGTGCATTAGCCTTGCCTCGCCTGACCGTGCCTTGCCTTGCGTTACCCTTTCCTTGCCTTGCCGTGCATTGCCTAGCCGTGCTTTTTCGTGCATTAGCGTTGCCTCGCCTGACCGTGCCTTGCCTTGCGTTACCCTTTCCTTGCCTTGCCGTGCATTGCCTAGTCCTGCGTTGTCGTGCCTTAGCCTTGTTTCCCCGTACCGTGCCGTTCCTTCCGTTAGCCTTGCCTTCCCTTGCTTTCCCTTGCCTTTCTTTCCTTCCGTTACTCTTTCCTTGCCTAGCCGTGCACTGCCTAGCCGTGCGTTGTCGTGCCTTAGCCTTGTTTCCCCTTGCTGTGCCGTTCCTTCCGTTACACTTGCCTTGCCTTTCTTTGCCTTGCCTTCCTTTCCTTCCGTTACTCTTTCCTTGCCTAGCCGTGCACTGCCTAGCCTTGCGTTGTCGTGCATTAGCCTTCGCTTGCCTCAACGTACCTTGCCTTGCGTTACCCTTTCCTTGCCTTGCCGTGCACTGCCTAGCCTTGCGTTGTCGTGCCTTACCCTTGTTTCCCCTTGCCGTGCCGTGCCTTTTGTTACACTTGCCTTGCCTTGCTTTGCTTTGCCTTCCTTTCCTTCCGTTACTCTTTCCTTGCCTAGCCGTGCATTGCCTAGCCTTGCGTTGTCGTGCATTAGCCTTGCCTCGCCTGACCGTGCCTTGCCTTGCGTTACCCTTTCCTTCCCTTGCCGTGCATTGCCTAGCCGTGCGTTGTCTTGCCTTAGCCTTGTTTCCCCTTGCTGTGCCGTTTCTTCCGTTACACTTGCCTTGCCTTACTTTGCATTGCCTTCCTTTCCTTCCGTTACTCTTTCCTTGCCTAGCCGTGCACTGCCTAGACTTGCGTTGTCGTGCCTTAGCCTTGGCTCGCCTGACAGTGCCTTGCCTTGCGTTAACCTTTCCTTGCCTTGCCGTGCATTGCCTAGCCGAGCGTTGTCGTGCATTAGCCTTCCCTTGCCTCACCGTGCCTTGCTTTGCGTTACCCTTTCCTTGCCTTGCCATGCATTGCCTAGCCGTGCGTTGCCGTGCCTTACCCTTGTTTCCCCGTGCCGTGGCTTCCCTTTTGTTACACTTGCCTTCCCTTGCTTTCCCTTGCCTTTCTTTCCTTGGGTTACTCTTTCCTTGCCTTGCCGAGCACTGCCTAGCCTTGCGTTGTCGTGCATTAGCCTTGCCTCGCCTGACCGTGCCTTGCCTTGCGTTACCCTTTCTTTGCCTTGCCGTGCATTGCCTAGTCCTGCGTTGTCGTGCCTTAGCCTTGTTTCCCCTTACCGTGCCGTTCCTTCCGTTACCCTTGCCTTCCCTTGCTTTGCCTTGCCTTTCTTTCCTTCCGTTACTCTTTCCTTGCCTTGCCGAGCACTGCCTAGCCTTGCGTTGTCGTGCATTAGCCTTGCCTCGCCTGACCGTGCATTGCCTTGCGTTACCCTTTCCTTCCCTTGCCGTGCATTGCCTAGTCCTGAGTTGTCGTGCCTTAGCCTTGTTTCCGCTTACCGTGCCGTTCCTTCCTTTACCTTTGCCTTCCCTTGCCTTCCTTGCCTATCGTTACTCTTTGCTTGCCTTCCGTGCATTGCCTAGCCTTGCGTTGTCCTGCCTTAGCCTTGCCTCGCCTGACCGTGCCTTGCCTTGCGTTACCCTTTCCTTGCCTTGCCGTGCATTGCCTAGCCGTGCGTTGTCTAGCCTTAGCCTTGTTTCCCCTTGCCGTGCCGTGCCTTTTGTTACACTTGACTTGCCTGGCTTTGCTTTGCCTTTCGTTCCTTCCGTTACTCTTTCCTTGCCTTGCCGTGCACTGCCTAGCCTTGCGTTGTCGTGCATTAGCCTTGCCTCGCCTGACCGTGCCTTGCCTTGCGTTACCCTTTCCTTGCCTTGCCGTGCATTGCCTAGCCCTGCATTGTCGTGCATTAGCCTTGCCTTGCCTCAACGTGCCTTGCCTTGCGTTACCCTTACCTTGCCTGGCCGTGCATTGCCTAGCAGTGCGTTGCCGTGCCTTAGCCTTGTTTCCCCTTGCCGTGACGTGCCTTTTGTTACACTTGCCTTGCCTTGCTTTGCCTTGCCTTCCTTTGCTTCCGTTACTCTTTCCTTGCCTAGCCGTGCACTGCCTAGCCTTGCGTTGTCGTGCATTAGCCTTGCCTCGCCTGACCGTGCATTGCCTTGCGTTACCCTTTCCTTGCCTTGCCGTGCATTGCCTAGCCTTGCGTTGTCGTGCATTAGCCTTGCCTCGCCTGACCGTGCCTTGCCTTGCGTTACCCTTTCCTTGACTTGCCGTGCATTGCCTAGCCGTGCTTTTTCGTGCATTAGCGTTGCCTCGCCTGACCGTGCCTTGCCTTGCGTTACCCTTTCCTTGCCTTGCCGTGCATTGCCTAGTCCTGCGTTGTCGTGCCTCAGGCTTGTTTCCCCTTAACGTGCCGCTCCGTCCGTTGTCCTTGCCTACCCTTGCTTTCCCTTGCCTTCCTTGCCTTCCGTTACTCTTTACTTACCTTCCGTGCATTGCCGAGCCTTGCGTTGTCGTGCCTTAGCCTTGCGTCGCCTGACCGTGCCTTGCCTTGCGTTACCCTTTCTTTGCCTTTCCGTGCATTGCCTAGTCCTGCGTTGTCGTGCCTTAGCCTCGTTTCCCCGTACCGTGCCGTTCCTTCCGTTAGCCTTGCCTTCCCTTGCTTTCCCTTGCCTTTCTTTCCTTCCGTTACTCTTTCCTTGCCTAGCCGTGCACTGCCTAGCCGTGCGTTGTCGTGACTTAGCCTTGTTTCCCCTTGCTGTGCCGTTCCTTCCGTTACACTTGCCTTGCCTTTCTTTGCCTTGCCTTCCTTGCCTTCCGTTACTCTTTACCTACCTTCCGTGCACTGCCTAGCCTTGCGTTGTCGTGCATTAGCCTTCCCTTGCCTCACCGTACCTTGCCTTGCGTTACCCTTTCCTTGCCTTGCCGTGCACTGCCTAGCCTTGCGTTGTCGTGCCTTACCCTTGTTTCCCCTTGCCGTGCCGTGCCTTTTGTTACACTTGCCTTGCCTTGCTTTGCTTTGCCTTCCTTTCCTTCCGTTACTCTTTCCTTGCCTAGCCGTGCATTGCCTAGCCTTGCGTTGTCGTGCATTAGCTTTGCCTCGCCTGACCGTGCCTTGCCTTGCGTTACCCTTTCCTTCCCTTGCCGTGCATTGCCTAGCCGTGCGTTGTCTTGCCTTAGCCTTGTTTCCCCTTGCTGTGCCTTTTGTTCCGTTACACTTGCCATGCCTTACTTTGCCTTGCCTTCCTTTCCTTCCGTTACTCTTTCCTTGCCTAGCCGTGCACTGCCTAGCCTTGCGTTGTCGTGCCTTAGCCTTGGCTCGCCTGACAGTGCCTTGCCTTGCGTTACCCTTTCCTTGCCTTGCCGTGCATTGCCTAGCCGAGCGTTGTCGTGCATTAGCCTTCCCTTGCCTCACCGTGCCTTGCTTTGCGTTACCCTTTCCGTGCCTTGCCATGCATTGCCTAGCCGTGCGTTTGCCGTGCCTTACCCTTGTTTCCCCGTGCCGTGGCTTCCCTTTTGTTACACTTGCCTTCCCTTGCTTTCCCTTGCCTTTCTTTCCTTCCGTTACTCTTTCCTTGCCTTGCCGAGCACTGCCTAGCCTTGCGTTGTCGTGCATTAGCCTTGCCTCGCCTGACCGTGCCTTGCCTTGCGTTACCCTTTCTTTGCCTTCCCGTGCATTGCCTAGTCCTGCGTTGTCGTGCCTTAGCCTTGTTTCCCCTTACCGTGCCGTTCCTTCCGTTACCCTTGCCTTCCCTTCTTTCCCTTGCCTTTCTTTCCTTCCGTTACTCTTTCCTTGCCTTGCCGAGCACTGCCTAGCCTTGCGTTGTCGTGCATTAGCCTTGCCTCGCCTGACCGTGCATTGCCTTGCGTTACCCTTTCCTTGCCTTGCCGTGCATTGCCTAGCCTTGCGTTGTCGTGCATTAGCCTTGCCTCGCCTGACCGTGCCTTGCCTTGCGTTACCCTTTCCTTGCCTTGCCGTGCATTGCCTACCCGTGCTTTTTCGTGCATTAGCGTTGCCTCGCCTGACCGTGCCTTGCCTTGCGTTACCCTTTCCTTGCCTTGCCGTGCATTGCCTAATCCTGCGTTGTCGTGCCTTAGCCTTGTTTCCCCTTACCGTGCCGTTCCTTCCGTTACCCTTGCTTTCCCTTGCTTTCCCTTGCCTTTCTTTCCTTCCGTTACTCTTTCCTTGCCTTGCCGAACACTGCCTAGCCTTGCGTTGTCGTGCATTAGCCTTGCCTCGCCTGACCGTGCCTTGCCTTGCGTTATGCTTTCCTTGCCTTGCCGTGCATTGCCTAGCCCTGCATTGTCGTGCATTAGCCTTGCCTTTCCTCACCGTTCCTTGCCTTGCGTTACCCTTTCCTTGCTTGGCCGTGCATTGCCTAGCCGTGCGTTGCCGTGCCTTACCCTTGTTTCCCCTTGCCGTGCCTTGCCTTTTGTTACACTTGTCTTGCCTTGCTTTGCCTTGCCTTCCTCTCCTTCCGTTACTCTTTCCTTGCCATCCCGTGCATTGCCGAGCCTTGCGTTGTCGTGCATTAGCCTTGCCTCGCCTGACCGTGCCTTGCCTTGCGTTACCCTTTCCTTGCCTTGCCGTGCATTGCCTAGCTGTGCTTTTTCGTGCATTAGCGTTGCCTCGCCTGACCGTGCCTTGCCTTGCGTTACCCTTTCCTTGCCTTGCCGTGCATTGCCTAGTCCTGCGTTGTCGTGCCTTAGCCTTGTTTCCCCGTACCGTGCCGTTCCTTCCGTTAGCCTTGCCTTCCCTTGCTTTCCCTTGCCTTTCTTTCCTTCCGTTACTCTTTCCTTGCCTAGCCGTGCACTGCCTAGCCGTGCGTTGTCGTGCCTTAGCCTTGTTTCCCCTTGCTGTGCCGTTCCTTCCGTTACACTTGCCTTGCCTTTCTTTGCCTTGCCTTCCTTTCCTTCCGTTACTCTTTCCTTGCCTAGCCGTGCACTGCCTAGCCTTGCGTTGTCGTGCATTAGCCTTCGCTTGCCTCAACGTACCTTGCCTTGCGTTACCCTTTCCTTGCCTTGCCGTGCACTGCCTAGCCTTGCGTTGTCGTGCCTTACCCTTGTTTCCCCTTGCCGTGCCGTGCCTTTTGTTACACTTGCCTTGCCTTGCTTTGCTTTGCCTTCCTTTCCTTCCGTTACTCTTTCCTTGCCTAGCCGTGCATTGCCTAGCCTTGCGTTGTCGTGCATTAGCCTTGCCTCGCCTGACCGTGCCTTGCCTTGCGTTACCCTTTCCTTCCCTTGCCGTGCATTGCCTAGCCGTGCGTTGTCTTGCCTTAGCCTTGTTTCCCCTTGCTGTGCCGTTTCTTCCGTTACACTTGCCTTGCCTTACTTTGCATTGCCTTCCTTTCCTTCCGTTACTCTTTCCTTGCCTAGCCGTGCACTGCCTAGACTTGCGTTGTCGTGCCTTAGCCTTGGCTCGCCTGACAGTGCCTTGCCTTGCGTTAACCTTTCCTTGCCTTGCCGTGCATTGCCTAGCCGAGCGTTGTCGTGCATTAGCCTTCCCTTGCCTCACCGTGCCTTGCTTTGCGTTACCCTTTCCTTGCCTTGCCATGCATTGCCTAGCCGTGCGTTGCCGTGCCTTACCCTTGTTTCCCCGTGCCGTGGCTTCCCTTTTGTTACACTTGCCTTCCCTTGCTTTCCCTTGCCTTTCTTTCCTTCCGTTACTCTTTCCTTGCCTTGCCGAGCACTGCCTAGCCTTGCGTTGTCGTGCATTAGCCTTGCCTCGCCTGACCGTGCCTTGCCTTGCGTTACCCTTTCTTTGCCTTGCCGTGCATTGCCTAGTCCTGCGTTGTCGTGCCTTAGGCTTGTTTCCCCTTACCGTGCCGTTCCTTCCGTTACCCTTGCCTTCCCTTGCTTTCCCTTGCCTTCCTTTCCTTCCGTTACTCTTTCCTTGCCTTGCCGAGCACTGCCTAGCATTGCGTTGTCGTGCATTAGCCTTGCCTCGCCTGACCGTGCATTGCCTTGCGTTACCCTTTCCTTGCCTTGCCGTGCATTGCCTGGCCTTGCGTTGTCGTGCATTAGCCTTGCCTCGCCTGACCGTGCCTTGCCTTGCGTTACCCTTTCCTTGCCTTGCCGTGCATTGCCTAGCCGTGCTTTTTCGTGCATTAGCGTTGCCTCGCCTGACCGTGCCTTGCCTTGCGTTACCCTTTCCTTGCCTTGCCGTGCATTGCCTAGTCCTGCGTTGTCGTGCCTTAGCCTTGTTTCCCCTTACCGTGCCGTTCCTTCCGTTACTTTTGCCTTCCCTTGCTTTCCCTTGCCTTTCTTTCCTTCCGTTACTCTTTCCTTGCCTTGCCGAACACTGCCTAGCCTTGCGTTGTCGTGCATTAGCCTTGCCTCGCCTGACCGTGCCTTGCCTTGCGTTATGCTTTCCTTGCCTTGCCGTGCATTGCCTAGCCCTGCATTGTCGTGCATTAGCCTTGCCTTTCCTCACCGTTCCTTGCCTTGCGTTACCCTTTCCTTGCTTGGCCGTGCATTGCCTAGCCGTGCGTTGCCGTGCCTTACCCTTGTTTCCCCTTGCCGTGCCTTGCCTTTTGTTACACTTGTCTTGCCTTGCTTTGCCTTGCCTTCCTCTCCTTCCGTTACTCTTTCCTTGCCTTGCCGTGCATTGCCTAGCCTTGCGTTGTCGTGCATTAGCCTTGCCTCGCCTGACCGTGCCTTGCCTTGCGTTACCCTTTCCTTGCCTTGCCGTGCATTGCCTAGCCGTGCTTTTTCGTGCATTAGCGTTGCCTCGCCTGACCGTGCCTTGCCTTGCGTTACCCTTTCCTTGCCTTGCCGTGCATTGCCTAGTCCTGCGTTGTCGTGCCTTAGCCTTGTTTCCCCGTACCGTGCCGTTCCTTCCGTTAGCCTTGCCTTCCCTTGCTTTCCCTTGCCTTTCTTTCCTTCCGTTACTCTTTCCTTGCCTAGCCGTGCACTGCCTAGCCGTGCGTTGTCGTGCCTTAGCCTTGTTTCCCCTTGCTGTGCCGTTCCTTCCGTTACACTTGCCTTGCCTTTCTTTGCCTTGCCTTCCTTTCCTTCCGTTACTCTTTCCTTGCCTAGCCGTGCACTGCCTAGCCTTGCGTTGTCGTGCATTAGCCTTCGCTTGCCTCAACGTACCTTGCCTTGCGTTACCCTTTCCTTGCCTTGCCGTGCACTGCCTAGCCTTGCGTTGTCGTGCCTTACCCTTGTTTCCCCTTGCCGTGCCGTGCCTTTTGTTACACTTGCCTTGCCTTGCTTTGCTTTGCCTTCCTTTCCTTCCGTTACTCTTTCCTTGCCTAGCCGTGCATTGCCTAGCCTTGCGTTGTCGTGCATTAGCCTTGCCTCGCCTGACCGTGCCTTGCCTTGCGTTACCCTTTCCTTCCCTTGCCGTGCATTGCCTAGCCGTGCGTTGTCTTGCCTTAGCCTTGTTTCCCCTTGCTGTGCCGTTTCTTCCGTTACACTTGCCTTGCCTTACTTTGCATTGCCTTCCTTTCCTTCCGTTACTCTTTCCTTGCCTAGCCGTGCACTGCCTAGACTTGCGTTGTCGTGCCTTAGCCTTGGCTCGCCTGACAGTGCCTTGCCTTGCGTTAACCTTTCCTTGCCTTGCCGTGCATTGCCTAGCCGAGCGTTGTCGTGCATTAGCCTTCCCTTGCCTCACCGTGCCTTGCTTTGCGTTACCCTTTCCTTGCCTTGCCATGCATTGCCTAGCCGTGCGTTGCCGTGCCTTACCCTTGTTTCCCCGTGCCGTGGCTTCCCTTTTGTTACACTTGCCTTCCCTTGCTTTCCCTTGCCTTTCTTTCCTTCCGTTACTCTTTCCTTGCCTTGCCGAGCACTGCCTAGCCTTGCGTTGTCGTGCATTAGCCTTGCCTCGCCTGACCGTGCCTTGCCTTGCGTTACCCTTTCTTTGCCTTGCCGTGCATTGCCTAGTCCTGCGTTGTCGTGCCTTAGCCTTGTTTCCCCTTACCGTGCCGTTCCTTCCGTTACCCTTGCCTTCCCTTGCTTTCCCTTGCCTTCCTTTCCTTCCGTTACTCTTTCCTTGCCTTGCCGAGCACTGCCTAGCGTTGCGTTGTCGTGCATTAGCCTTGCCTCGCCTGACCGTGCATTGCCTTGCGTTACCCTTTCCTTGCCTTGCCGTGCATTGCCTAGCCTTGCGTTGTCGTGCATTAGCCTTGCCTCGCCTGACCGTGCCTTGCCTTGCGTTACCCTTTCCTTGCCTTGCCGTGCATTGCCTAGCCGTGCTTTTTCGTGCATTAGCGTTGCCTCGCCTGACCGTGCCTTGCCTTGCGTTACCCTTTCCTTGCCTTGCCGTGCATTGCCTAGTCCTGCGTTGTCGTGCCTTAGCCTTGTTTCCCCTTACCGTGCCGTTCCTTCCGTTACTTTTGCCTTCCCTTGCTTTCCCTTGCCTTTCTTTCCTTCCGTTACTCTTTCCTTGCCTTGCCGAACACTGCCTAGCCTTGCGTTGTCGTGCAATAGCCTTGCCTCGCCTGACCGTGCCTTGCCTTGCGTTATGCTTTCCTTGCCTTGCCGTGCATTGCCTAGCCCTGCATTGTCGTGCATTAGCCTTGCCTTTCCTCACCGTTCCTTGCCTTGCGTTACCCTTTCCTTGCTTGGCCGTGCATTGCCTAGCCGTGCGTTGCCGTGCCTTACCCTTGTTTCCCCTTGCCGTGCCTTGCCTTTTGTTACACTTGTCTTGCCTTGCTTTGCCTTGCCTTCCTCTCCTTCCGTTACTCTTTCCTTGCCTTGCCGTGCATTGCCTAGCCTTGCGTTGTCGTGCATTAGCCTTGCCTCGCCTGACCGTGCCTTGCCTTGCGTTACCCTTTCCTTGCCTTGCCGTGCATTGCCTAGCCGTGCTTTTTCGTGCATTAGCGTTGCCTCGCCTGACCGTGCCTTGCCTGGCGTTACCCTTTCCTTGCCTTGCCGTGCATTGCCTAGTCCTGCGTTGTCGTGCCTTAGCCTTGTTTCCCCGTACCGTGCCGTTCCTTCCGTTAGCCTTGCCTTCCCTTGCTTTCCCTTGCCTTTCTTTCCTTCCGTTACTCTTTCCTTGCCTAGCCGTGCACTGCCTAGCCGTGCGTTGTCGTGCCTTAGCCTTGTTTCCGCTTGCTGTGCCGTTCCTTCCGTTACACTTGCCTTGCCTTTCTTTGCCTTGCCTTCCTTTCCTTCCGTTACTCTTTCCTTGCCTAGCCGTGCACTGCCTAGCCTTGCGTTGTCGTGCATTAGCCTTCGCTTGCCTCAACGTACCTTGCCTTGCGTTACCCTTTCCTTGCCTTGCCGTGCACTGCCTAGCCTTGCGTTGTCGTGCCTTACCCTTGTTTCCCCTTGCCGTGCCGTGCCTTTTGTTACACTTGCCTTGCCTTGCTTTGCTTTGCCTTCCTTTCCTTCCGTTACTCTTTCCTTGCCTAGCCGTGCATTGCCTAGCCTTGCGTTGTCGTGCATTAGCCTTGCCTCGCCTGACCGTGCCTTGCCTTGCGTTACCCTTTCCTTCCCTTGCCGTGCATTGCCTAGCCGTGCGTTGTCTTGCCTTAGCCTTGTTTCCCCTTGCTGTGCCGTTTCTTCCGTTACACTTGCCTTGCCTTACTTTGCATTGCCTTCCTTTCCTTCCGTTACTCTTTCCTTGCCTAGCCGTGCACTGCCTAGACTTGCGTTGTCGTGCCTTAGCCTTGGCTCGCCTGACAGTGCCTTGCCTTGCGTTAACCTTTCCTTGCCTTGCCGTGCATTGCCTAGCCGAGCGTTGTCGTGCATTAGCCTTCCCTTGCCTCACCGTGCCTTGCTTTGCGTTACCCTTTCCTTGCCTTGCCATGCATTGCCTAGCCGTGCGTTGCCGTGCCTTACCCTTGTTTCCCCGTGCCGTGGCTTCCCTTTTGTTACACTTGCCTTCCCTTGCTTTCCCTTGCCTTTCTTTCCTTCCGTTACTCTTTCCTTGCCTTGCCGAGCACTGCCTAGCCTTGCGTTGTCGTGCATTAGCCTTGCCTCGCCTGACCGTGCCTTGCCTTGCGTTACCCTTTCTTTGCCTTGCCGTGCATTGCCTAGTCCTGCGTTGTCGTGCCTTAGCCTTGTTTCCCCTTACCGTGCCGTTCCTTCCGTTACCCTTGCCTTCCCTTGCTTTCCCTTGCCTTCCTTTCCTTCCGTTACTCTTTCCTTGCCTTGCCGAGCACTGCCTAGCGTTGCGTTGTCGTGCATTAGCCTTGCCTCGCCTGACCGTGCATTGCCTTGCGTTACCCTTTCCTTGCCTTGCCGTGCATTGCCTAGCCTTGCGTTGTCGTGCATTAGCCTTGCCTCGCCTGACCGTGCCTTGCCTTGCGTTACCCTTTCCTTGCCTTGCCGTGCATTGCCTAGCCGTGCTTTTTCGTGCATTAGCGTTGCCTCGCCTGACCGTGCCTTGCCTTGCGTTACCCTTTCCTTGCCTTGCCGTGCATTGCCTAGTCCTGCGTTGTCGTGCCTTAGCCTTGTTTCCCCTTACCGTGCCGTTCCTTCCGTTACTTTTGCCTTCCCTTGCTTTCCCTTGCCTTTCTTTCCTTCCGTTACTCTTTCCTTGCCTTGCCGAACACTGCCTAGCCTTGCGTTGTCGTGCATTAGCCTTGCCTCGCCTGACCGTGCCTTGCCTTGCGTTATGCTTTCCTTGCCTTGCCGTGCATTGCCTAGCCCTGCATTGTCGTGCATTAGCCTTGCCTTTCCTCACCGTTCCTTGCCTTGCGTTACCCTTTCCTTGCTTGGCCGTGCATTGCCTAGCCGTGCGTTGCCGTGCCTTACCCTTGCTTTCCCTTGCCTTCCTTGCCTTTTGTTACACTTGTCTTGCCTTGCTTTGCCTTGACTTCCTCTCCTTCCGTTACTCTTTCCTTGCCTTGCCGTGCATTGCCTAGCCTTGCGTTGTCGTGCATTAGCCTTGCCTCGCCTGACCGTGCCTTGCCTTGCGTTACCCTTTCCTTGCCTTGCCGTGCATTGCCTAGCCGTGCTTTTTCGTGCATTAGCGTTGCCTCGCCTGACCGTGCCTTGCCTTGCGTTACCCTTTCCTTGCCTTGCCGTGCATTGCCTAGTCCTGCGTTGTCGTGCCTTAGCCTTGTTTCCCCTTACCGTGCCGTTCCTTCCGTTACACTTGCCTTCCCTTGCTTTCCCTTGCCTTTCTTTCCTTCCGTTACTCTTTCCTTGCCTTGCCGAGCACTGCCTAGCCTTGCGTTGTCGTGCATTAGCCTTGCCTCGCCTGACCGTGCATTGCCTTGCGTTACCCTTTCCTTGCCTTGCCGTGCATTGCCTAGCCTTGCGTTGTCGTGCATTAGCCTTGCCTCGCCTGACCGTGCCTTCCCTTGCGTTACCCTTTCCTTGCCGTGCCGTGCATTGCCTAGCCGTGCTTTTTCGTGCATTAGCGTTGCCTCGCCTGACCGTGCCTTGTCTTGCGTTACCCTTTCCTTGCCTTGCCGTGCATTGCCTAGTCCTGCGTTGTCGTGCCTTAGGCTTGTTTCCCCTTAACGTGCCGTTCCGTCCGTTGCCCTTGCCTACCCTTGCTTTCCCTTGCCTTCCTTGCCTTCCGTTACTCTTTACTTACCTTCCGTGCATTGCCTAGCCTTGCGTTGTCGTGCCTTAGCCTTGCGTCGCCTGACCGTGCCTTGCCTTGCGTTACCCTTTCTTTGCCTTGCCGTGCATTGCCTAGTCCTGCGTTGTCGTGCCTTAGCCTTGTTTCCCCGTACCGTGCCGTTCCTTCCGTTAGCCTTGCCTTCCCTTGCTTTCCCTTGCCTTTCTTTCCTTCCGTTACTCTTTCCTTGCCTAGCCGTGCACTGCCTAGCCGTGCGTTGTCGTGCCTTAGCCTTGTTTCCCCTTGCTGTGCCGTTCCTTCCGTTACACTTGCCTTGCCTTTCTTTGCCTTGCCTTCCTTTCCTTCCGTTACTCTTTCCTTGCCTAGCTGTGCACTGCCTAGCCTTGCGTTGTCGTGCATTAGCCTTCCCTTGCCTCACCGTGCCTTGCTTTGCGTTACCCTTTCCTTGCCTTGCCATGCATTGCCTAGCCGTGCGTTGCCGTGCCTTACCCTTGTTTCCCCTTGCCGTGGCTTGCCTTTTGTTACACTTGCCTTGCCTTGATTTGCCTTGCTTTCCTCTCCTTCCGTTACTCTTTCCTTGCCTAGCCGTGCACTGCCTAGACTTGCGTTGTCGTGCCTTAGCCTTGCCTCGCCTCACCGTGCCTTGCCTTGCGTTACCCTTTCCTTGCCTTGCCGTGCATTGCCTAGTCCTGCGTTGTCGTGCCTTAGCCTTGTTTCCGCTTACCGTGCAGTTCCTTCCTTTACCTTTGCCTTCCCTTGCCTTCCTTGCCTTCCGTTACTCTTTGCTTGCCTTCCGTGCATTGCCTAGCCTTGCGTTGTCCTGCCTTAGCCTTGCCTCGCCTGACCGTGCCTTGCCTTGCGTTACCCTTTCCTTGCCTTGCCGTGCATTGCCTAGTCCTGCGTTGTCGTGCCTTAGCCTTGTTTCCCCTTACCGTGCCGTTCCTTCCGTTACCCTTGCCTTCCCTTGCTTTCCCTTCCCTTTCTTTCCTTCCGTTACTCTTTCCTTGCCTTGCCGAGCACTGCCTAGCCTTGCGTTGTCGTGCCTTAGCCTTGCGTCGCCTGACCGTGCCTTGCCTTTCGTTACCCTTTCTTTGCCTTGCCGTGCATTGCCTAGTCCTGCGTTGTCGTGCCTTAGCCTCGTTTCCCCGTACCGTGCCGTTCCTTCCGTTAGCCTTGCCTTCCCTTGATTTCCCTTGCCTTTCTTTCCTTCCGTTACTCTTTCCTTGCCTAGCCGTGCACTGCCTAGCCGTGCGTTGTCGTGCCTTAGCCTTGTTTCCCCTTGCTGTGCCGTTCCTTCCGTTACACTTGCCTTGCCTTTCTTTGCCTTGCCTTCCTTTCCTTCCGTTACTCTTTCCTTGCCTAGCCGTGCACTGCCTAGCCTTGCGTTGTCGTGCATTAGCCTTGCCTCGCCTGACCGTGCCTTGCCTTGCGTTACCCTTTCCTTGCCTTGCCTTGCATTGCCTAGTCCTGAGTTGTCGTGCCTTAGCCTTGTTTCCGCTTACCGTGCCGTTCCTTCCTTTACCTTTGCCTTCCCTTGCCTTCCTTGCCTTCCGTTACTCTTTGCTTGCCTTCCGTGCATTGCCTAGCCTTGCGTTGTCCTGCCTTAGCCTTGCCTCGCCTGACCGTGCCTTGCCTTGCGTTACCCTTTCCTTGCCTTGCCGTGCATTGCCTAATCCTGCGTTGTCGTGCCTTAGCCTTGTTTCCCCTTACCGTGCCGTTCCTTCCGTTACCCTTGCCTTCCCTTGCTTTCCCTTGCCTTCCTTTCCTTCCGTTACTCTTTCCTTGCCTTGCCGAGCACTGCCTAGCCTTGCGTTGTCGTGCATTAGCCTTGCCTCGCCTGACCGTGCCTTGCCTTGCGTTATGCTTTCCTTGCCTTGCCGTGCATTGCCTAGCCCTGCATTGTCGTGCATTAGCCTTGCCTTTCCTCACCGTGCCTTGCCTTGCGTTACCCTTAACTTGCTTGGCCGTGCATTGCCTAGCCGTGCGTTGCCGTGCCTTACCCTTGTTTCCCCTTGCCGTGCCTTGCCTTTTGTTACACTTGCCTTGCCTTGCTTTGCCTTGCCTTCCTCTCCTTCCGTTACTCTTTCCTTGCCTAGCCGTGCATTGCCTAGCCTTGCGTTGTCGTGCATTAGCCTTGCCTCGCCTGACCGTGCCTTGCCTTGCGTTACCCTTTCTTTGCCTTGCCGTGCATTGCCTAGTCCTGCGTTGTCGTGCCTTAGCCTTGTTTCCCCTTACCGTGCCGTTCCTTCCGTTACCCTTGCCTTCCCTTGCTTTCCCTTGCCTTTCTTTACTTCCGTTACTCATTCCTTACCTTGCCGAGCACTGCCTAGCCTTGCGTTGTCGTGCATTAGCCTTGCCTCGCCTGACCGTGCATTGCCTTGCGTTACCCTTTCCTTGCCTTGCCGTGCATTGCCTAGCCTTGCGTTGTCGTGCATTAGCCTTGCCTCGCCTGACCGTGCCTTGCCTTGCGTTACCCTTTCTTTGCCTTGCCGTGCATTGCCTAGTCCTGCGTTGTCGTGCCTTAGCCTTGTTTCCCCTTACTGTGCCGTTCCTTCCGTTACCATTGCCTTCCCTTGCTTTCCCTTGCCTTTCTTTCCTTCCGTTACTCTTTCCTTGCCTTGCCGAGCACTGCCTAGCCTTGCGTTGTCGTGCATTAGCCTTGCCTCGCCTGACCGTGCATTGCCTTGCGTTACCCTTTCCTTCCTAGCCGTGCATTGCCTGCGTGCGTCGCCTGACCGTGCCTTGCCTTGCGTTACCCTTTCTTTGCCTTGCCGTGCATTGCCTAGTCCTGCGTTGTCGTGCCTTAGCCTTGTTTCCCCGTACCGTGCCGTTCCTTCCGTTAGCCTTGCCTTCCCTTGCTTTCCCTTGCCTTTCTTTCCTTCCGTTACTCTTTCCTTGCCTAGCCGTGCACTGCCTAGCCTTCCGTTGTCGTGCATTAGCCTTCCCTTGCCTCACCGTACTTTGCCTTGCGTTACCCTTTCCTTGCCTTGCCTTGCATTGCCTAGTCCTGAGTTGTCGTGCCTTAGCCTTGGTTCCGCTTACTGTGCCGTTCCTTCCTTTACCTTTGCCTTCCCTTGCCTTCCTTGCCTTCCGTTACTCTTTGCTTGCCTTCCGTGCATTGCCTAGCCTTGCGTTGTCCTGCCTTAGCCTTGCCTCGCCTGACCGTGCCTTGCCTTGCGTTATGCTTTCCTTCCCTTGCCGTGCATTGCCTAGCCCTGCATTGTCGTGCATTAGCCTTGCCTTTCCTCACCGTGCCTTGCCTTGCGTTACCCTTTCCTTGCTTGGCCGTGCATTGCCTAGCCGTGCGTTGCCGTGCCTTACCTTTGTTGCCCCTTGCCGTGCCTTGCCTTTTGTTACACTTGCCTTGGCTTGCTTTGCCTTGCCTTCCTCTCCTTCCGTTACCCTTTCTTTGCTTGCCGTGCATTGCCTAGTCCTGCGTTGTCGTGCCTTAGCCTTGTTTCCCCTTACCGTGCCGTTCCTTCCGTTACCCTTGCCTTCCCTTGCTTTCCCTTCGCCTTTCTTTCCTTCCGTTACTCTTTCCTTGCCTTGCCGAGCACTGCCTAGCCTTGCGATGTCGTGCATTAGCCTTGCCTCGCGTGGCCGTGCATTGCCTTGCGTTACCCTTTCCTTGCCTTGCCGTGCATTGCCTAGCCTTGCGTTGTCGTGCATTAGCCTTGCCTCGCCTGACCGTGCCTTGCCTTGCGTTACCCTTTCCTTGCCTTGCCGTGCATTGCCTAGCCGTGCTTTTTCGTGCATTAGCGTTGCCTCGCCTGACCGTGCCTTGCCTTGCGTTACCCTTTCCTTGCCTTGCCGTGCATTGCCTACTCCTGCGTTGTCGTGCCTTAGGCTTGTTTCCCCTTAACGTGCCGTTCCGTCCGTTGCCCTTGCCTTCCCTTGCTTTCCCTTGCCTTCCTTGCCTTCCGTTACTCTTTACTTACCTTCCGTACATTGCCTAGCCTTGCGTTGTCGTGCCTTAGCCTTGCGTCGCCTGACCGTGCCTTGCCTTGCGTTACCCTTTCTTTGCCTTGCCGTGCATTGCCTAGTCCTGCGTTGTCGTGCCTTAGCCTTGTTTCCCCTTGCTGTGCCGTTCCTTCCGTTACAGTTGCCTTGCCTTTCTTTGCCTTGCCTTCCTTTCCTTCCGTTACTCTTTCCTTGCCTAGCTGTGCACTGCCTAGCCTTGCGTTGTCGTGCATTAGCCTTCCCTTGCCTCACCGTACTTTGCCTTGCGTTACCCTTTCCTTGCCTTGCCGTGCACTGCCTAGCCTTGCGTTGTCGTGCCTTAGCCTCGTTTCCCCGTACCGTGCCGTTCCTTCCGTTAGCCTTGCCTTCCCTTGCTTTCCCTTGCCTTTCTTTCCTTCCGTTACTCTTTCCTTGCCTAGCCGTGCACTGCCTAGCCGTGCGTTGTCGTGACTTAGCCTTGTTTCCCCTTGCTGTGCCGTTCCTTCCGTTACACTTGCCTTGCCTTTCTTTGCCTTGCCTTCCTTGCCTTCCGTTACTCTTTACCTACCTTCCGTGCACTGCCTAGCCTTGCGTTGTCGTGCATTAGCCTTCCCTTGCCTCACCGTACCTTGCCTTGCGTTACCCTTTCCTTGCCTTGCCGTGCACTGCCTAGCCTTGCGTTGTCGTGCCTTACCCTTGTTTCCCCTTGCCGTGCCGTGCCTTTTGTTACACTTGCCTTGCCTTGCTTTGCTTTGCCTTCCTTTCCTTCCGTTACTCTTTCCTTGCCTAGCCGTGCATTGCCTAGCCTTGCGTTGTCGTGCATTAGCCTTGCCTCGCCTGACCGTGCCTTGCCTTGCGTTACCCTTTCCTTCCCTTGCCGTGCATTGCCTAGCCGTGCGTTGTCTTGCCTTAGCCTTGTTTCCCCTTGCTGTGCCGTTTGTTCCGTTACACTTGCCATGCCTTACTTTGCCTTGCCTTCCTTTCCTTCCGTTACTCTTTCCTTGCCTAGCCGTGCACTGCCTAGCCTTGCGTTGTCGTGCCTTAGCCTTGGCTCGCCAGACCGTGCCTTGCCTTGCGTTACCCTTTCCTTGCCTTGCCGTGCATTGCCTAGCCGAGCGTTGTCGTGCATTAGCCTTCCCTTGCCTCACCGTGCCTTGCTTTGCGTTACCCTTTCCGTGCCTTGCCATGCATTGCCTAGCCGTGCGTTGCCGTGCCTTACCCTTGTTTCCCCGTGCCGTGGCTTCCCTTTTGTTACACTTGCCTTCCCTTGCTTTCCCTTGCCTTTCTTTCCTTCCGTTACTCTTTCCTTGCCTTGCCGAGCACTGCCTAGCCTTGCGTTGTCGTTCATTAGCCTTGCCTCGCCTGACCGTGCCTTGCCTTGCGTTACCCTTTCTTTGCCTTGCCGTGCATTGCCTAGTCCTGCGTTGTCGTGCCTTAGCCTTGTTTCCCCTTACCGTGCCGTTCCTTCCGTTACCCTTGCCTTCCCTTGCTTTCCCTTGCCTTTCTTTCCTTCCGTTACTCTTTCCTTGCCTTGCCGAGCACTGCCTAGCCTTGCGTTGTCGAGCATTAGCCTTGCCTCGCCTGACCGTGCATTGCCTTGCGTTACCCTTTCCTTGCCTTGCCGTGCATTGCCTAGCCTTGCGTTGTCGTGCATTAGCCTTGCCTCGCCTGACCGTGCCTTGCCTTGCGTTACCCTTTCCTTGCCTTGCCGTGCATTGCCTAGCCGTGCTTTTTCGTGCATTAGCGTTGCCTCGCCTGACCGTGCCTTGCCTTGCGTTACCCTTTCCTTGCCTTGCCGTGCATTGCCTAATCCTGCGTTGTCGTGCCTTAGCCTTGTTTCCCCTTACCGTGCCGTTCCTTCCGTTACCCTTGCTTTCCCTTGCTTTCCCTTGCCTTTCTTTCCTTCCGTTACTCTTTCCTTGCCTTGCCGAACACTGCCTAGCCTTGCGTTGTCGTGCATTAGCCTTGCCTCGCCTGACCGTGCCTTGCCTTGCGTTATGCTTTCCTTGCCTTGCCGTGCATTGCCTAGCCCTGCATTGTCGTGCATTAGCCTTGCCTTTCCTCACCGTTCCTTGCCTTGCGTTACCCTTTCCTTGCTTGGCCGTGCATTGCCTAGCCGTGCGTTGCCGTGCCTTACCCTTGTTTCCCCTTGCCGTGCCTTGCCTTTTGTTACACTTGTCTTGCCTTGCTTTGCCTTGCCTTCCTCTCCTTCCGTTACTCTTTCCTTGCCTTGCCGTGCATTGCCTAGCCTTGCGTTGTCGTGCATTAGCCTTGCCTCGCCTGACCGTGCCTTGCCTTGCGTTACCCTTTCCTTGCCTTGCCGTGCATTGCCTAGCCGTGCTTTTTCGTGCATTAGCGTTGCCTCGCCTGACCGTGCCTTGCCTTGCGTTACCCTTTCCTTGCCTTGCCGTGCATTGCCTAGTCCTGCGTTGTCGTGCCTTAGCCTTGTTTCCCCGTACCGTGCCGTTCCTTCCGTTAGCCTTGCCTTCCCTTGCTTTCCCTTGCCTTTCTTTCCTTCCGTTACTCTTTCCTTGCCTAGCCGTGCACTGCCTAGCCGTGCGTTGTCGTGCCTTAGCCTTGTTTCCCCTTGCTGTGCCGTTCCTTCCGTTACACTTGCCTTGCCTTTCTTTGCCTTGCCTTCCTTTCCTTCCGTTACTCTTTCCTTGCCTAGCCGTGCACTGCCTAGCCTTGCGTTGTCGTGCATTAGCCTTCGCTTGCCTCAACGTACCTTGCCTTGCGTTACCCTTTCCTTGCCTTGCCGTGCACTGCCTAGCCTTGCGTTGTCGTGCCTTACCCTTGTTTCCCCTTGCCGTGCCGTGCCTTTTGTTACACTTGCCTTGCCTTGCTTTGCTTTGCCTTCCTTTCCTTCCGTTACTCTTTCCTTGCCTAGCCGTGCATTGCCTAGCCTTGCGTTGTCGTGCATTAGCCTTGCCTCGCCTGACCGTGCCTTGCCTTGCGTTACCCTTTCCTTCCCTTGCCGTGCATTGCCTAGCCGTGCGTTGTCTTGCCTTAGCCTTGTTTCCCCTTGCTGTGCCGTTTCTTCCGTTACACTTGCCTTCCCTTGCTTTGCCTTGCCTTTCTTTCCTTCCGTTACTCTTTCCTTGCCTTGCCGAGCACTGCCTAGCCTTGCGTTGTCGTGCATTAGCCTTGCCTCGCCTGACCGTGCATTGCCTTGCGTTACCCTTTCCTTCCCTTGCCGTGCATTGCCTAGTCCTGAGTTGTCGTGCCTTAGCATTGTTTCCGCTTACCGTGCCGTTCCTTCCTTCACCTTTGCCTTCCCTTGCCTTCCTTGCCTATCGTTACTCTTTGCTTGCCTTCCGTGCATTGCCTAGCCTTGCGTTGTCCTGCCTTAGCCTTGCCTCGCCTGACCGTGCCTTGCCTTGCGTTACCCTTTCCTTGCCTTGCCGTGCATTGCCTAGCCGTGCGTTGTCTAGCCTTAGCCTTGTTTCCCCTTGCCGTGCCGTGCCTTTTGTTACACTTGACTTGCCTGGCTTTGCCTTGCCTTTCGTTCCTTCCGTTACTCTTTCCTTGCCTTGCCGTGCACTGCCTAGCCTTGCGTTGTCGTGCATTAGCCTTGCCTCGCCTGACCGTGCCTTGCCTTGCGTTACCCTTTCCTTGCCTTGCCGTGCATTGCCTAGCCCTGCATTGTCGTGCATTAGCCTTGCCTTGCCTCAACGTGCCTTGCCTTGCGTTACCCTTACCTTGCCTGGCCGTGCATTGCCTAGCAGTGCGTTGCCGTGCCTTAGCCTTGTTTCCCCTTGCCGTGACGTGCCTTTTGTTACACTTGCCTTGCCTTGCTTTGCCTTGCCTTCCTTTGCTTCCGTTACTCTTTCCTTGCCTAGCCGTGCACTGCCTAGCCTTGCGTTGTCGTGCATTAGCCTTGCCTCGCCTGACCGTGCATTGCCTTGCGTTACCCTTTCCTTGCCTTGCCGTGCATTGCCTAGCCTTGCGTTGTCGTGCATTAGCCTTGCCTCGCCTGACCGTGCCTTGCCTTGCGTTACCCTTTCCTTGACTTGCCGTGCATTGCCTAGCCGTGCTTTTTCGTGCATTAGCGTTGCCTCGCCTGACCGTGCCTTGCCTTGCGTTACCCTTTCCTTGCCTTGCCGTGCATTGCCTAGTCCTGCGTTGTCGTGCCTCAGGCTTGTTTCCCCTTAACGTGCCGCTCCGTCCGTTGTCCTTGCCTACCCTTGCTTTCCCTTGCCTTCCTTGCCTTCCGTTACTCTTTACTTACCTCCCGTGCATTGCCGAGCCTTGCGTTGTCGTGCCTTAGCCTTGCGTCGCCTGACCGTGCCTTGCCTTGCGTTACCCTTTCTTTGCCTTTCCGTGCATTGCCTAGTCCTGCGTTGTCGTGCCTTAGCCTCGTTTCCCCGTACCGTGCCGTTCCTTCCGTTAGCCTTGCCTTCCCTTGCTTTCCCTTGCCTTTCTTTCCTTCCGTTACTCTTTCCTTGCCTAGCCGTGCACTGCCTAGCCGTGCGTTGTCGTGACTTAGCCTTGTTTCCCCTTGCTGTGCCGTTCCTTCCGTTACACTTGCCTTGCCTTTCTTTGCCTTGCCTTCCTTGCCTTCCGTTACTCTTTACCTACCTTCCGTGCACTGCCTAGCCTTGCGTTGTCGTGCATTAGCCTTCCCTTGCCTCACCGTACCTTGCCTTGCGTTACCCTTTCCTTGCCTTGCCGTGCACTGCCTAGCCTTGCGTTGTCGTGCCTTACCCTTGTTTCCCCTTGCCGTGCCGTGCCTTTTGTTACACTTGCCTTGCCTTGCTTTGCTTTGCCTTCCTTTCCTTCCGTTACTCTTTCCTTGCCTAGCCGTGCATTGCCTAGCCTTGCGTTGTCGTGCATTAGCTTTGCCTCGCCTGACCGTGCCTTGCCTTGCGTTACCCTTTCCTTCCCTTGCCGTGCATTGCCTAGCCGTGCGTTGTCTTGCCTTAGCCTTGTTTCCCCTTGCTGTGCCGTTTGTTCCGTTACACTTGCCATGCCTTACTTTGCCTTGCCTTCCTTTCCTTCCGTTACTCTTTCCTTGCCTAGCCGTGCACTGCCTAGCCTTGCGTTGTCGTGCCTTAGCCTTGGCTCGCCTGACCGTGCCTTGCCTTGCGTTACCCTTTCCTTGCCTTGCCGTGCATTGCCTAGCCGAGCGTTGTCGTGCATTAGCCTTCCCTTGCCTCACCGTGCCTTGCTTTGCGTTACCCTTTCCGTGCCTTGCCATGCATTGCCTAGCCGTGCGTTGCCGTGCCTTACCCTTGTTTCCCCGTGCCGTGGCTTCCCTTTTGTTACACTTGCCTTCCCTTGCTTTCCCTTGCCTTTCTTTCCTTCCGTTACTCTTTCCTTGCCTTGCCGAGCACTGCCTAGCCTTGCGTTGTCGTGCATTAGCCTTGCCTCGCCTGACCGTGCCTTGCCTTGCGTTACCCTTTCTTTGCCTTCCCGTGCATTGCCTAGTCCTGCGTTGTCGTGCCTTAGCCTTGTTTCCCCTTACCGTGCCGTTCCTTCCGTTACCCTTGCCTTCCCTTCTTTCCCTTGCCTTTCTTTCCTTCCGTTACTCTTTCCTTGCCTTGCCGAGCACTGCCTAGCCTTGCGTTGTCGTGCATTAGCCTTGCCTCGCCTGACCGTGCATTGCCTTGCGTTACCCTTTCCTTGCCTTGCCGTGCATTGCCTAGCCTTGCGTTGTCGTGCATTAGCCTTGCCTCGCCTGACCGTGCCTTGCCTTGCGTTACCCTTTCCTTGCCTTGCCGTGCATTGCCTACCCGTGCTTTTTCGTGCATTAGCGTTGCCTCGCCTGACCGTGCCTTGCCTTGCGTTACCCTTTCCTTGCCTTGCCGTGCATTGCCTAATCCTGCGTTGTCGTGCCTTAGCCTTGTTTCCCCTTACCGTGCCGTTCCTTCCGTTACCCTTGCTTTCCCTTGCTTTCCCTTGCCTTTCTTTCCTTCCGTTACTCTTTCCTTGCCTTGCCGAACACTGCCTAGCCTTGCGTTGTCGTGCATTAGCCTTGCCTCGCCTGACCGTGCCTTGCCTTGCGTTATGCTTTCCTTGCCTTGCCGTGCATTGCCTAGCCCTGCATTGTCGTGCATTAGCCTTGCCTTTCCTCACCGTTCCTTGCCTTGCGTTACCCTTTCCTTGCTTGGCCGTGCATTGCCTAGCCGTGCGTTGCCGTGCCTTACTTTCCCTTGCTTTCCCTTGCCTTTCTTTCCTTCCGTTACTCTTTCCTTGCCTTGCCGAACACTGCCTAGCCTTGCGTTGTCGTGCATTAGCCTTGCCTCGCCTGACCGTGCCTTGCCTTGCGTTATGCTTTCCTTGCCTTGCCGTGCATTGCCTAGCCCTGCATTGTCGTGCATTAGCCTTGCCTTTCCTCACCGTTCCTTGCCTTGCGTTACCCTTTCCTTGCTTGGCCGTGCATTGCCTAGCCGTGCGTTGCCGTGCCTTACCCTTGTTTCCCCTTGCCGTGCCTTGCCTTTTGTTACACTTGTCTTGCCTTGCTTTGCCTTGCCTTCCTCTCCTTCCGTTACTCTTTCCTTGCCTTCCCGTGCATTGCCTAGCCTTGCGTTGTCGTGCATTAGCCTTGCCTCGCCTGACCGTGCCTTGCCTTGCGTTACCCTTTCCTTGCCTTGCCGTGCATTGCCTAGCTGTGCTTTTTCGTGCATTAGCGTTGCCTCGCCTGACCGTGCCTTGCCTTGCGTTACCCTTTCCTTGCCTTGCCGTGCATTGCCTAGTCCTGCGTTGTCGTGCCTTAGCCTTGTTTCCCCGTACCGTGCCGTTCCTTCCGTTAGCCTTGCCTTCCCTTGCTTTCCCTTGCCTTTCTTTCCTTCCGTTACTCTTTCCTTGCCTAGCCGTGCACTGCCTAGCCGTGCGTTGTCGTGCCTTAGCCTTGTTTCCCCTTGCTGTGCCGTTCCTTCCGTTACACTTGCCTTGCCTTTCTTTGCCTTGCCTTCCTTTCCTTCCGTTACTCTTTCCTTGCCTAGCCGTGCACTGCCTAGCCTTGCGTTGTCGTGCATTAGCCTTCGCTTGCCTCAACGTACCTTGCCTTGCGTTACCCTTTCCTTGCCTTGCCGTGCACTGCCTAGCCTTGCGTTGTCGTGCCTTACCCTTGTTTCCCCTTGCCGTGCCGTGCCTTTTGTTACACTTGCCTTGCCTTGCTTTGCTTTGCCTTCCTTTCCTTCCGTTACTCTTTCCTTGCCTAGCCGTGCATTGCCTAGCCTTGCGTTGTCGTGCATTAGCCTTGCCTCGCCTGACCGTGCCTTGCCTTGCGTTACCCTTTCCTTCCCTTGCCGTGCATTGCCTAGCCGTGCGTTGTCTTGCCTTAGCCTTGTTTCCCCTTGCTGTGCCGTTTCTTCCGTTACACTTGCCTTGCCTTACTTTGCATTGCCTTCCTTTCCTTCCGTTACTCTTTCCTTGCCTAGCCGTGCACTGCCTAGACTTGCGTTGTTGTGCCTTAGCCTTGGCTCGCCTGACAGTGCCTTGCCTTGCGTTAACCTTTCCTTGCCTTGCCGTGCATTGCCTAGCCGAGCGTTGTCGTGCATTAGCCTTCCCTTGCCTCACCGTGCCTTGCTTTGCGTTACCCTTTCCTTGCCTTGCCATGCATTGCCTAGCCGTGCGTTGCCGTGCCTTACCCTTGTTTCCCCGTGCCGTGGCTTCCCTTTTGTTACACTTGCCTTCCCTTGCTTTCCCTTGCCTTTCTTTCCTTCCGTTACTCTTTCCTTGCCTTGCCGAGCACTGCCTAGCCTTGCGTTGTCGTGCATTAGCCTTGCCTCGCCTGACCGTGCCTTGCCTTGCGTTACCCTTTCTTTGCCTTGCCGTGCATTGCCTAGTCCTGCGTTGTCGTGCCTTAGCCTTGTTTCCCCTTACCGTGCCGTTCCTTCCGTTACCCTTGCCTTCCCTTGCTTTCCCTTGCCTTCCTTTCCTTCCGTTACTCTTTCCTTGCCTTGCCGAGCACTGCCTAGCGTTGCGTTGTCGTGCATTAGCCTTGCCTCGCCTGACCGTGCATTGCCTTGCGTTACCCTTTCCTTGCCTTGCCGTGCATTGCCTAGCCTTGCGTTGTCGTGCATTAGCCTTGCCTCGCCTGACCGTGCCTTGCCTTGCGTTACCCTTTCCTTGCCTTGCCGTGCATTGCCTAGCCGTGCTTTTTCGTGCATTAGCGTTGCCTCGCCTGACCGTGCCTTGCCTTGCGTTACCCTTTCCTTGCCTTGCCGTGCATTGCCTAGTCCTGCGTTGTCGTGCCTTAGCCTTGTTTCCCCTTACCGTGCCGTTCCTTCCGTTACTTTTGCCTTCCCTTGCTTTCCCTTGCCTTTCTTTCCTTCCGTTACTCTTTCCTTGCCTTGCCGAACACTGCCTAGCCTTGCGTTGTCGTGCATTAGCCTTGCCTCGCCTGACCGTGCCTTGCCTTGCGTTATGCTTTCCTTGCCTTGCCGTGCATTGCCTAGCCCTGCATTGTCGTGCATTAGCCTTGCCTTTCCTCACCGTTCCTTGCCTTGCGTTACCCTTTCCTTGCTTGGCCGTGCATTGCCTAGCCGTGCGTTGCCGTGCCTTACCCTTGTTTCCCCTTGCCGTGCCTTGCCTTTTGTTACACTTGTCTTGCCTTGCTTTGCCTTGCCTTCCTCTCCTTCCGTTACTCTTTCCTTGCCTTGCCGTGCATTGCCTAGCCTTGCGTTGTCGTGCATTAGCCTTGCCTCGCCTGACCGTGCCTTGCCTTGCGTTACCCTTTCCTTGCCTTGCCGTGCATTGCCTAGCCGTGCTTTTTCGTGCATTAGCGTTGCCTCGCCTGACCGTGCCTTGCCTTGCGTTACCCTTTCCTTGCCTTGCCGTGCATTGCCTAGTCCTGCGTTGTCGTGCCTTAGCCTTGTTTCCCCTTACCGTGCCGTTCCTTCCGTTACCCTTGCCTTCCCTTGCTTTCCCTTGCCTTTCTTTCCTTCCCTTACTCTTTCCTTGCCTTGCCGAGCACTGCCTAGCCTTGCGTTGTCGTGCATTAGCCTTGCCTCGCCTGACCGTGCATTGCCTTGCGTTACCCTTTCCTTGCCTTGCCGTGCATTGCCTAGCCTTGCGTTGTCGTGCATTAGCCTTGCCTCGCCTGACCGTGCCTTGCCTTGCGTTACCCTTTCCTTGCCTTGCCGTGCATTGCCTAGCCTTGCGTTGTCGTGCATTAGCCTTGCCTCGCCTGACCGTGCCTTGCCTTGCGTTACCCTTTCTTTGCCTTGCCGTGCATTGCCTAGTCCTGCGTTGTCGTGCCTTAGCCTTGTTTCCCCGTACCGTGCCGTTCCTTCCGTTAGCCTTGCCTTCCCTTGCTTTCCCTTGCCTTTCTTTCCTTCCGTTACTCTTTCCTTGCCTAGCCGTGCACTGCCTAGCCGTGCGTTGTCGTGCCTTAGCCTTGTTTCCCCTTGCTGTGCCGTTCCTTCCGTTACACTTGCCTTGCCTTTCTTTGCCTTGCCTTCCTTTCCTTCCGTTACTCTTTCCTTTCCTAGCCGTGCACTGCCTAGCCTTGCGTTGTCGTGCATTAGCCTTCCCTTGCCTCACCGTACCTTGCCTTGCGTTACCATTTCCTTGCCTTGCCGTGCACTGCCTAGCCTTGCGTTGTCGTGCCTTACCCTTGTTTCCCCTTGCCGTGCCGTGCCTTTTGTTACACTTGCCTTGCCTTGCTTTGCTTTGCCTTCCTTTCCTTCCGTTACTCTTTCCTTGCCTAGCCGTGCATTGCCTAGCCTTGCATTGTCGTGCATTAGCCTTGCCTCGCCTGACCGTGCCTTGCCTTGCGTTACCCTTTCGTTCCCTTGCGTGCATTGCCTAGCCGTGCGTTGTCTTGCCTTAGCCTTGTTTCCCCTTGCTGTGCCGTTTCTTCCGTTACACTTGCCTTGCCTTACTTTGCCTTGCCTTCCTTTCCTTCCGTTACTCTTTCCTTGCCTAGCCGTGCACTGCCTAGACTTGCGTTGTCGTGCCTTAGCCTTGGCTCGCCTGACAGTGCCTTGCCTTGCGTTAACCTTTCCTTGCCTTGCCGTGCATTGCCTAGCCGAGCGTTGTCGTGCATTAGCCTTCCCTTGCCTCACCGTGCCTTGCTTTGCGTTACCCTTTCCTTGCCTTGCCATGCATTGCCTAGCCGTGCGTTGCCGTGCCTTACCCTTGTTTCCCCTTGCCGTGGCTTGCCTTTTGTTACACTTGCCTTGCCTTGCTTTGCCTTGCTTTCCTCTCCTTCCGTTACTCTTTCCTTGCCTAGCCGTGCACTGCCTAGACTTGCGTTGTCGTGCCTTAGCCTTGCCTCGCCTGACCGTGCCTTGCCTTGCGTTACCCTTTCCTTGCCTTGCCGTGCAGTGCCTAGTCCTGCGTTGTCGTGCCTTAGCCTTGTTTCCCCTTACCGTGCCGTTCCTTCCGTTACCCTTTCCTTCCCTTGCTTTCCCTTGCCTTTCTTTCCTTCCGTTACTCTTTCCTTGCCTTGCCGAGCACTGCCTAGCCTTGCGTTGTCGTGCATTAGCCTTGCCTCGCCTGACCGTGCCTTGCCTTGCGTTATGCTTTCCTTGCCTTGCCGTGCATTGCCTAGCCCTGCATTGTCGTGCATTAGCCTTGCCTTTCCTCACCGTGCCTTGCCTTGCGTTACCCTTTCCTTGCTTGGCCGTGCATTGCCTAGCCGTGCGTTGCCGTGCCTTACCCTTGTTTCCCCTTGCCGTGCCTTGCCTTTTGTTACACTTGCCTTGCCTTGCTTTGCCTTGCCTTCCTCTCCTTCCGTTACTCTTTCCTTGCCTAGCCGTGCATTGCCTAGCCTTGCGTTGTCGTGCATTAGCCTTCCCTTGCCTCACCGTGCCTTGCTTTGCGTTACCCTTTCCTTGCCTTGCCATGCATTGCCTAGCCGTGCGTTGCCGTGCCTTACCCTTGTTTCCCCTTGCCGTGGCTTGCCTTTTGTTACACTTGCCTTGCCTTGCTTTGCCTTGCTTTCCTCTCCTTCCGTTACTCTTTCCTTGCCTAGCCGTGCACTGCCTAGACTTGCGTTGTCGTGCCTTAGCCTTGCCTCGCCTGACCGTGCCTTGCCTTGCGTTACCCTTTCCTTGCCTTGCCGTGCAGTGCCTAGTCCTGCGTTGTCGTGCCTTAGCCTTGTTTCCCCTTACCGTGCCGTTCCTTCCGTTACCCTTGCCTTCCCTTGCTTTCCCTTGCCTTTCTTTCCTTCCGTTACTCTTTCCTTGCCTTGCCGAGCACTGCCTAGCCTTGCGTTGTCGTGCATTAGCCTTGCCTCGCCTGACCGTGCCTTGCCTTGCGTTATGCTTTCCTTGCCTTGCCGTGCATTGCCTAGCCCTGCATTGTCGTGCATTAGCCTTGCCTTTCCTCACCGTGCCTTGCCTTGCGTTACCCTTTCCTTGCTTGGCCGTGCATTGCCTAGCCGTGCGTTGCCGTGCCTTACCCTTGTTTCCCCTTGCCGTGCCTTGCCTTTTGTTACACTTGCCTTGCCTTGCTTTGCCTTGCCTTCCTCTCCTTCCGTTACTCTTTCCTTGCCTAGCCGTGCATTGCCTAGCCTTGCGTTGTCGTGCATTAGCCTTGCCTCGCCTGACCGTGCCTTGCCTTGCGTTACCCTTTCTTTGCCTTGCCGTGCATTGCCTAGTCCTGCGTTGTCGTGCCTTAGCCTTATTTCCCCTTACCGTGCCGTTCCTTCCGTTACCCTTGCCTTCCCTTGCTTTCCCTTGCCTTTCTTTCCTTCCGTTACTCTTTCCTTGCTTTGACGAGCACTGCCTAGACTTGCGTTGTCGTGCATTAGCCTTGCCTCGCCTGACCGTGCATTGCCTTGCGTTACCCTTTCCTTGCCTTGCCGTGCATTGCCTAGCCTTCCGTTGTCGTGCATTAGCCTTGCCTCGCCTGACCGTGCCTTGCCTTGCGTTACCCTTTCCTTGCCTTGCCGTGCATTGCCTAGCCGTGCTTTTTCGTGCATTAGCGTTGCCTCGCCTGACCGTGCCTTGCCTTGCGTTACCCTTTCCTTGCCTTGCCGTGCATTGCCTAGTCCTGCGTTGTCGTGCCTTAGGCTTGTTTACCCTTAACGTGCCGTTCCGTCCGTTGCCCTTGCTTACCCTTGCTTTCCCTTGCCTTCCTTGCCTTCCGTTACTCTTTACTTACCTTCCGTGCATTGCCTAGCCTTGCGTTGTCGTGCCTTAGCCTTTCGTCGCCTGACCGTGCCTTGCCTTGCGTTACCCTTTCTTTGCCTTGCCGTGCATTGCCTAGTCCTGCGTTGTCGTGCCTTAGCCTTGTTTCCCCGTACCGTGCCGTTCCTTCCGTTAGCCTTGCCTTCCCTTGCTTTCCATTGCCTTTCTTTCCTTCCGTTACTCTTTCCTTGCCTAGCCGTGCACTGCCTAGCCGTCCGTTGTCGTGCCTTAGCCTTGTTTCCCCTTGCTGTGCTGTTCCTTCCGTTACACTTGCCTTGCCTTTCTTTGCCTTGCCTTCCTTTCCTTCCGTTACTCTTTCCTTGCCTAGCCGTGCATTGCCTAGCCTTGCGTTGTCGTGCATTAGCCTTGCCTCGCCTGACCGTGCCTTGCCTTGCGTTACCCTTTCCTTGCCTTGCCGTGCATTGCCTAGCCGTGCGTTGTCGTGCCTTAGCCTTGTTTCCGCTTACCGTGCCGTTCCTTCCTTTACCTTTGTCTTCCCTTGCCTTCCTTGCCTTCCGTTACTCTTTGCTTGCCTTCCGTGCAATGCCTAGCCTTGCGTTGTCCTGCCTTAGCCTTGCCTCGCCTGACCGTGCCTTGCCTTGCGTTACCGTTTCCTTCCCTTGCCGTGCATTGCCTAGCCGTGCGTTGTCTTGCCTTAGCCTTGTTTCCCCTTGCTGTGCCGTTTCTTCCGTTACACTTGCCTTGCCTTACTTTGCATTGCCTTCCTTTCCTTCCGTTACTCTTTCCTTGCCTAGCCGTGCACTGCCTAGACTTGCGTTGTCGTGCCTTAGCCTTGGCTCGCCTGACAGTGCCTTGCCTTGCGTTAACCTTTCCTTGCCTTGCCGTGCATTGCCTAGCCGAGCGTTGTCGTGCATTAGCCTTCCCTTGCCTCACCGTGCCTTGCTTTGCGTTACCCTTTCCTTGCCTTGCCATGCATTGCCTAGCCGTGCGTTGCCGTGCCTTACCCTTGTTTCCCCGTGCCGTGGCTTCCCTTTTGTTACACTTGCCTTCCCTTGCTTTCCCTTGCCTTTCTTTCCTTCCGTTACTCTTTCCTTGCCTTGCCGAGCACTGCCTAGCCTTGCGTTGTCGTGCATTAGCCTTGCCTCGCCTGACCGTGCCTTGCCTTGCGTTACCCTTTCCTTGCCTTGCCGTGCATTGCCTAGTCCTGCGTTGTCGTGCCTTAGCCTTGTTTCCCCGTACCGTGCCGTTCCTTCCGTTAGCCTTGCCTTCCCTTGCTTTCCCTTGCCTTTCTTTCCTTCCGTTACTCTTTCCTTGCCTAGCCGTGCACTTCCTAGCCGTGCGTTGTCGTGCCTTAGCCTTGTTTCCCCTTGCTGTGCCGTTCCTTCCGTTACACTTGCCTTGCCTTTCTTTGCCTTGCCTTCCTTTCCTTCCGTTACTCTTTCCTTGCCTAGCCGTGCACTGCCTAGCCTTGCGTTGTCGTGCATTAGCCTTCGCTTGCCTCAACGTACCTTGCCTTGCGTTACCCTTTCCTTGCCTTGCCGTGCACTGCCTAGCCTTGCGTTGTCGTGCCTTACCCTTGTTTCCCCTTGCCGTGCCGTGCCTTTTGTTACACTTGCCTTGCCTTGCTTTGCTTTGCCTTCCTTTCCTTCCGTTACTCTTTCCTTGCCTAGCCGTGCATTGCCTAGCCTTGCGTTGTCGTGCATTAGCCTTGCCTCGCCTGACCGTGCCTTGCCTTGCGTTACCCTTTCCTTCCCTTGCCGTGCATTGCCTAGCCGTGCGTTGTCTTGCCTTAGCCTTGTTTCCCCTTGCTGTGCCGTTTCTTCCGTTACACTTGCCTTGCCTTACTTTGCATTGCCTTCCTTTCCTTCCGTTACTCTTTCCTTGCCTAGCCGTGCACTGCCTAGACTTGCGTTGTCGTGCCTTAGCCTTGGCTCGCCTGACAGTGCCTTGCCTTGCGTTAACCTTTCCTTGCCTTGCCGTGCATTGCCTAGCCGAGCGTTGTCGTGCATTAGCCTTCCCTTGCCTCACCGTGCCTTGCTTTGCGTTACCCTTTCCTTGCCTTGCCATGCATTGCCTAGCCGTGCGTTGCCGTGCCTTACCCTTGTTTCCCCGTGCCGTGGCTTCCCTTTTGTTACACTTGCCTTCCCTTGCTTTCCCTTGCCTTTCTTTCCTTCCGTTACTCTTTCCTTGCCTTGCCGAGCACTGCCTAGCCTTGCGTTGTCGTGCATTAGCCTTGCCTCGCCTGACCGTGCCTTGCCTTGCGTTACCCTTTCTTTGCCTTGCCGTGCATTGCCTAGTCCTGCGTTGTCGTGCCTTAGCCTTGTTTCCCCTTACCGTGCCGTTCCTTCCGTTACCCTTGCCTTCCCTTGCTTTCCCTTGCCTTCCTTTCCTTCCGTTACTTTCCTTGCCTTGCCGAGCACTGCCTAGCGTTGCGTTGTCGTGCATTAGCCTTGCCTCGCCTGACCGTGCATTGCCTTGCGTTACCCTTTCCTTGCCTTGCCGTGCATTGCCTAGCCTTGCGTTGTCGTGCATTAGCCTTGCCTCGCCTGACCGTGCCTTGCCTTGCGTTACCCTTTCCTTGCCTTGCCGTGCATTGCCTAGCCGTGCTTTTTCGTGCATTAGCGTTGCCTCGCCTGACCGTGCCTTGCCTTGCGTTACCCTTTCCTTGCCTTGCCGTGCATTGCCTAGTCCTGCGTTGTCGTGCCTTAGCCTTGTTTCCCCTTACCGTGCCGTTCCTTCCGTTACTTTTGCCTTCCCTTGCTTTCCCTTGCCTTTCTTTCCTTCCGTTACTCTTTCCTTGCCTTGCCGAACACTGCCTAGCCTTGCGTTGTCGTGCATTAGCCTTGCCTCGCCTGACCGTGCCTTGCCTTGCGTTATGCTTTCCTTGCCTTGCCGTGCATTGCCTAGCCCTGCATTGTCGTGCATTAGCCTTGCCTTTCCTCACCGTTCCTTGCCTTGCGTTACCCTTTCCTTGCTTGGCCGTGCATTGCCTAGCCGTGCGTTGCCGTGCCTTACCCTTGTTTCCCCTTGCCGTGCCTTGCCTTTTGTTACACTTGTCTTGCCTTGCTTTGCCTTGCCTTCCTCTCCTTCCGTTACTCTTTCCTTGCCTTGCCGTGCATTGCCTAGCCTTGCGTTGTCGTGCATTAGCCTTGCCTCGCCTGACCGTGCCTTGCCTTGCGTTACCCTTTCCTTGCCTTGCCGTGCATTGCCTAGCCGTGCTTTTTCGTGCATTAGCGTTGCCTCGCCTGACCGTGCCTTGCCTTGCGTTACCCTTTCCTTGCCTTGCCGTGCATTGCCTAGTCCTGCGTTGTCGTGCCTTAGCCTTGTTTCCCCGTACCGTGCCGTTCCTTCCGTTAGCCTTGCCTTCCCTTGCTTTCCCTTGCCTTTCTTTCCTTCCGTTACTCTTTCCTTGCCTAGCCGTGCACTGCCTAGCCGTGCGTTGTCGTGCCTTAGCCTTGTTTCCCCTTGCTGTGCCGTTCCTTCCGTTACACTTGCCTTGCCTTTCTTTGCCTTGCCTTCCTTTCCTTCCGTTACTCTTTCCTTGCCTAGCCGTGCACTGCCTAGCCTTGCGTTGTCGTGCATTAGCCTTCGCTTGCCTCAACGTACCTTGCCTTGCGTTACCCTTTCCTTGCCTTGCCGTGCACTGCCTAGCCTTGCGTTGTCGTGCCTTACCCTTGTTTCCCCTTGCCGTGCCGTGCCTTTTGTTACACTTGCCTTGCCTTGCTTTGCTTTGCCTTCCTTTCCTTCCGTTACTCTTTCCTTGCCTAGCCGTGCATTGCCTAGCCTTGCGTTGTCGTGCATTAGCCTTGCCTCGCCTGACCGTGCCTTGCCTTGCGTTACCCTTTCCTTCCCTTGCCGTGCATTGCCTAGCCGTGCGTTGTCTTGCCTTAGCCTTGTTTCCCCTTGCTGTGCCGTTTCTTCCGTTACACTTGCCTTGCCTTACTTTGCCTTGCCTTCCTTTCCTTCCGTTACTCTTTCCTTGCCTAGCCGTGCACTGCCTAGACTTGCGTTGTCGTGCCTTAGCCTTGGCTCGCCTGACAGTGCCTTGCCTTGCGTTAACCTTTCCTTGCCTTGCCGTGCATTGCCTAGCCGAGCGTTGTCGTGCATTAGCCTTCCCTTGCCTCACCGTGCCTTGCTTTGCGTTACCCTTTCCTTGCCTTGCCATGCATTGCCTAGCCGTGCGTTGCCGTGCCTTACCCTTGTTTCCCCGTGCCGTGGCTTCCCTTTTGTTACACTTGCCTTCCCTTGCTTTCCCTTGCCTTTCTTTCCTTCCGTTACTCTTTCCTTGCCTTGCCGAGCACTGCCTAGCCTTGCGTTGTCGTGCATTAGCCTTGCCTCGCCTGACCGTGCCTTGCCTTGCGTTACCCTTTCTTTGCCTTGCCGTGCATTGCCTAGTCCTGCGTTGTCGTGCCTTAGCCTTGTTTCCCCTTACCGTGCCGTTCCTTCCGTTACCCTTGCCTTCCCTTGCTTTCCCTTGCCTTCCTTGCCTTCCGTTACTCTTTACTTGCCTTGCCGAGCACTGCCTAGCCTTGCGTTGTCGTGCATTAGCCTTGCCTCGCCTGACCGTGCCTTGCCTTGCGTTACCCTTTCCTTGCCTTGCCGTGCATTGCCTAGCCTTGCGTTGTCGTGCATTAGCCTTGCCTCGCCTGACCGTGCCTTGCCTTGCGTTACCCTTTCCTTGCCTTGCCGTGCATTGCCTAGCCGTGCTTTTTCGTGCATTAGCGTTGCCTCGCCTGACCGTGCCTTGCCTTGCGTTACCCTTTCCTTGCCTTGCCGTGCATTGCCTAGTCCTGCGTTGTCGTGCCTTAGCCTTGTTTCCCCTTACCGTGCCGTTCCTTCCGTTACTTTTGCCTTCCCTTGCTTTCCCTTGCCTTTCTTTCCTTCCGTTACTCTTTCCTTGCCTTGCCGAACACTGCCTAGCCTTGCGTTGTCGTGCATTAGCCTTGCCTCGCCTGACCGTGCCTTGCCTTGCGTTATGCTTTCCTTGCCTTGCCGTGCATTGCCTAGCCCTGCATTGTCGTGCATTAGCCTTGCCTTTCCTCACCGTTCCTTGCCTTGCGTTACCCTTTCCTTGCTTGGCCGTGCATTGCCTAGCCGTGCGTTGCCGTGCCTTACCCTTGTTTCCCCTTGCCGTGCCTTGCCTTTTGTTACACTTGTCTTGCCTTGCTTTGCCTTGCCTTCCTCTCCTTCCGTTACTCTTTCCTTGCCTTGCCGTGCATTGCCTAGCCTTGCGTTGTCGTGCATTAGCCTTGCCTCGCCTGACCGTGCCTTGCCTTGCGTTACCCTTTCCTTGCCTTGCCGTGCATTGCCTAGCCGTGCTTTTTCGTGCATTAGCGTTGCCTCGCCTGACCGTGCCTTGCCTTGCGTTACCCTTTCCTTGCCTTGCCGTGCATTGCCTAGTCCTGCGTTGTCGTGCCTTAGCCTTGTTTCCCCTTACCGTGCCGTTCCTTCCGTTACCCTTGCCTTCCCTTGCTTTCCCTTGCCTTTCTTTCCTTCCGTTACTCTTTCCTTGCCTTGCCGAGCACTGCCTAGCCTTGCGTTGTCGTGCATTAGCCTTGCCTCGCCTGACCGTGCATTGCCTTGCGTTACCCTTTCCTTGCCTTGCCGTGCATTGCCTAGCCTTGCGTTGTCGTGCATTAGCCTTGCCTCGCCTGACCGTGCCTTGCCTTGCGTTACCCTTTCCTTGCCTTGCCGTGCATTGCCTAGCCGTGCTTTTTCGTGCATTAGCGTTGCCTCGCCTGACCGTGCCTTGCCTTGCGTTACCCTTTCCTTGCCTTGCCGTGCATTGCCTAGTCCTGCGTTGTCGTGCCTTAGGCTTGTTTCCCCTTAACGTGCCGTTCCGTCCGTTGCCGTTGACTACACTTGCTTTCCCTTGCCTTCCTTGCCTTCCGTTACTCTTTACTTACCTTCCGTGCATTGCCTTGCCTTGCGTTGTCGTGCATTAGCGTTGCCTCGCCTGACCATGCCTTGCCTTGCGTTAACCTTTCTTTGCCTTGCCGTGCATTGCCTAGTCCTGCGTTGTCGTGCCTTAGCCTTGTTTCCCCGTACCGTGCCGTTCCTTCCGTTAGCCTTGCCTTCCCTTGCTTTCCCTTGCCTTTCTTTCCTTCCGTTACTCTTTCCTTGCCTAGCCGTGCACTGCCTAGCCGTGCGTTGTCGTGCCTTAGCCTTGTTTCCCCTTGCTGTGCCGTTCCTTCCGTTATACTTGCCTTGCCTTTCTTTGCCTTGCCTTCCTTTCCTTCCGTTACTCTTTCCTTTCCTAGCCGTGCACTGCCTAGCCTTGCGTTGTCGTGCATTAGCCTTCCCTTGCCTCAACGTACCTTGCCTTGCGTTACCCTTTCCTTGCCTTGCCGTGCACTGCCTAGCCTTGCGTTGTCGTGCCTTACCCTTGTTTCCCCTTGCCGTGCCGTGCCTTTTGTTACACTTGCCTTGCCTTGCTTTGCTTTGCCTTCCTTTCCTTCCGTTACTCTTTCCTTGCCTAGCCGTGCATTGCCTAGCCTTGCATTGTCGTGCATTAGCCTTGCCTCGCCTGACCGTGCCTTGCCTTGCGTTACCCTTTCCTTCCCTTGCCGTGCATTGCCTAGCCGTGCGTTGTCTTGCCTTAGCCTTGTTTCCCCTTGCTGTGCCGTTTCTTCCGTTACACTTGCCTTGCCTTACTTTGCCTTGCCTTCCTTTCCTTCCGTTACTCTTTCCTTGCCTAGCCGTGCACTGCCTAGACTTGCGTTGTCGTGCCTTAGCCTTGGCTCGCCTGACAGTGCCTTGCCTTGCGTTAACCTTTCCTTGCCTTGCCGTGCATTGCCTAGCCGAGCGTTGTCGTGCATTAGCCTTCCCTTGCCTCACCGTGCCTTGCTTTGCGTTACCCTTTCCTTGCCTTGCCATGCATTGCCTAGCCGTGCGTTGCCGTGCCTTACCCTTGTTTCCCCTTGCCGTGGCTTGCCTTTTGTTACACTTGCCTTGCCTTGCTTTGCCTTGCCTTCCTCTCCTTCCGTTACTCTTTCCTTGCCTAGCCGTGCACTGCCTAGACTTGCGTTGTCGTGCCTTAGCCTTGCCTCGCCTGACCGTGCCTTGCCTTGCGTTACCCTTTCCTTGCCTTGCCGTGCAGTGCCTAGTCCTGCGTTGTCGTGCCTTAGCCTTGTTTCCCCTTACCGTGCCGTTCCTTCCGTTACCCTTTCCTTCCCTTGCTTTCCCTTGCCTTTCTTTCCTTCCGTTACTCTTTCCTTGCCTTGCCGTGCATTGCCTAGCCGTGCGTTGTCGTGCCTTAGCCTTGTTTCCGCTTACCGTGCCGTTCCTTCCTTTACCTTTGCCTTCCCTTGCCTTCCTTGCCTTCCGTTACTCTTTGCTTGCCTTCCGTGCATTGCCTAGCCTTGCGTTGTCCTGCCTTAGCCTTGCCTCGCCTGACCGTGCCTTGCCTTGCGTTACCCTTTCCTTGCCTTGCCGTGCATTGCCTAGTCCTGCGTTGTCGTGCCTTAGCCTTGTTTCCCCTTACCGTGCCGTTCCTTCCGTTACCCTTGCCTTCCCTTGCTTTCCCTTGCCTTTTTTTCCTTCCGTTACTCTTTCCTTGCCTTGCCGAGCACTGCCTAGCCTTGCGTTGTCGTGCATTAGCCTTGCCTCGCCTGACCGTGCCTTGCCTTGCGTTATGCTTTCCTTGCCTTGCCGTGCATTGCCTAGCCCTGCATTGTCGTGCATTAGCCTTGCCTTTCCTCACCGTGCCTTGCCTTGCGTTACCCTTTCCTTGCTTGGCCGTGCATTGCCTAGCCGTGCGTTGCCGTGCCTTACCCTTGTTTCCCCTTGCCGTGCCTTGCCTTTTGTTACACTTGCCTTGCCTTGCTTTGCCTTGCCTTCCTCTCCTTCCGTTACTCTTTCCTTGCCTAGCCGTGCATTGCCTAGCCTTGCGTTGTCGTGCATTAGCCTTGCCTCGCCTGACCGTGCCTTGCCTTGCGTTACCCTTTCTTTGCCTTGCCGTGCATTGCCTAGTCCTGCGTTGTCGTGCCTTAGCCTTGTTTCCCCTTACCGTGCCGTTCCTTCCGTTACTTGCCTTCCCTTGCTTTCCCTTGCCTTTCTTTCCTTCCGTTACTCTTTCCTTGCCTTGCCGAGCACTGCCTAGCTTGCGTTGTCGTGCATTAGCCTTGCCTCGCCTGACCGTGCATTGCCTTGCGTTACCCTTTCCTTGCCTTGCCGTGCATTGCCTAGCCTTGCGTTGTCGTGCATTAGCCTTGCCTCGCCTGACCGTGCCTTACCTTGCGTTATCCTTTCCTTGCCTTGCCGTGCATTGCCTAGCCGTGCTTTTTCGTGCATTAGCGTTGCCTCGCCTGACCGTGCCTTGCCTTGCGTTACCCTTTCCTTGCCTTGCCGTGCATTGCCTAGTCCTGCGTTGTCGTGCCTTAGGCTTGTTTCCCCTTAACGTGCCGTTCCGTCCGTTGCCCTTGCCTACCCTTGCTTTCCCTTGCCTTCCTTGCCTTCCGTTACTCTTTACTTACCTTCCGTGCATTGCCTAGCCTTGCGTTGTCGTGCCTTAGCCTTGCGTCGCCTGACCGTGCCTTGCCTTGCGTTACCCTTTCTTTGCCTTGCCGTGCATTGCCTAGTCCTTCGTTGTCGTGCCTTAGCCTTGTTTCCCCGTACCGTGCCGTTCCTTCCGTTAGCCTTGCCTTCCCTTGCTTTCCCTTGCCTTTCTTTCCTTCCGTTACTCTTTCCTTGCCTAGCCGTGCACTGCCTAGCCGTGCGTTGTCGTGCCTTAGCCTCGTTTCCCCTTGCTGTGCCGTTCCTTCCGTTACACTTGCCTTGCCTTTCTTTGCTTTGCCTTCATTTCCTTCCGTTACTCTTTCCTTGCCTAGCTGTGCACTGCCTAGCCTTGCGTTGTCGTGCATTAGCCTTCCCTTGCCTCACCGTACCTTGCCTTGCATTACCCTTTCCTTGCCTTACCGTGCACTGCCTAGCCTTGCGTTGTCGTGCCTTACCCTTGTTTCCCCTTGCCGTGCCGTGCCTTTTGTTACACTTGCCTTGCCTTGCTTTGCTTTGCCTTCCTTTCCTTCCGTTACTCTTTCCTTGCCTAGCCGTGCATTGCCTAGCCTTGCGTTGTCGTGCATTAGCCTTGCCTCGCCTGACCGTGCCTTGCCTTGCGTTACCCTTTCTTTGCCTTGCCGTGCATTGCCTAGTCCTTAGTTGTCGTGCCTTAGCCTTGTTTCCGCTTACCGTGCCGTTCCTTCCCTTACCTTTGCCTTCCCTTGCCTTCCTTGCCTTCCGTTACTCTTTGCTTGCCTTCCGTGCATTGCCTAGCCTTGCGTTGTCCTGCCTTAGCCTTGCCTCGCCTGACCGTGCCTTGCCTTGCGTTACCCTTTCCTTGCCTTGCCGTGCATTGCCTAGTCCTGCGTTGTCGTGCCTTAGCCTTGTTTCCCCTTACCGTGCCGTTCCTTCCGTTACCCTTGCCTTCCCTTGCTTTCCCTTGCCTTTCTTTCCTTCCGTTACTCTTTCCTTGCCTTGCCGAGCACTGCCTAGCCTTGCGTTGTCGTGCATTAGCCTTGCCTCGCCTGACCGTGCCTTGCCTTGCGTTATGCTTTCCTTGCCTTGCCGTGCATTGCCTAGCCCTGCATTGTCGTGCATTAGCCTTGCCTTTCCTCACCGTGCCTTGCCTTGCGTTACCCTTTCCTTGCTTGGCCGTGCATTGCCTAGCCGTGCGTTGCCGTGCCTTACCCTTGTTTCCCCTTGCCGTGCCTTGCCTTTTGTTACACTTGCCTTGCCTTGCTTTGCCTTGCCTTCCTCTCCTTCCGTTACTCTTTCCTTGCCTAGCCGTGCATTGCCTAGCCTTGCGTTGTCGTGCATTAGCCTTGCCTCGCCTGACCGTTCCTTGCCTTGCGTTACCCTTTCTTTGCCTTGCCGTGCATTGCCTAGTCCTGCGTTGTCGTGCCTTAGCCTTGTTTCCCCTTACCGTGCCGTTCCTTCCGTTAAACTTGCCTTCCCTTGCTTTCCCTTGCCTTTCTTTCCTTCCGTTACTCTTTCCTTGCTTTGCCGAGCACTGCCTAGCCTTGCGTTGTCGTGCATTAGCCTTGCCTCGCCTGACCGTGCATTGCCTTGCGTTACCCTTTCCTTGCCTTGCCGTGCATTGCCTAGACTTGCGTTGTCGTGCATTAGCCTTGCCTCGCCTGACCGTGCCTTGCCTTGCGTTACCCTTTCCTTGCCTTGCCGTGCATTGCCTAGCCGTGCTTTTTCGTGCATTAGCGTTGCCTCGCCTGACCGTGCCTTGCCTTGCGTTACCCTTTCCTTGCCTTGCCGTGCATTGCCTAGTCCTGCGTTGTCGTGCCTTAGGCTTGTTTCCCCTTAACGTGCCGTTCCGTCCGTTGCCCTTGCCTACCCTTGCTTTCCCTTGCCTTCCTTGCCTTCCGTTACTCTTTACTTACCTTCCGTGCATTGCCTAACCTTGCGTTGTCGTGCCTTAGCCTTGCGTCGCCTGACCGTGCCTTGCCTTGCGTTACCCTTTCTTTGCCTTGCCGTGCATTGCCTAGTCCTGCGTTGTCGTGCCTTAGCCTTGTTTCCCCGTACCGTGCCGTTCCTTCCGTTAGCCTTGCCTTCCCTTGCTTTCCCTTGCCTTTCTTTCCTTCCGTTACTCTTTCCTTGCCTAGCCGTGCACTGCCTAGCCGTGCGTTGTCGTGCCTTAGCCTTGTTTCCCCTTGCTGTGCCGTTCCTTCCGTTACACTTGCCTTGCCTTTCTTTGCCTTTGCCTTCCTTTCCTTCCGTTACTCTTTCCTTGCCTAGCCGTGCATTGCCTAGCCTTGCGTTGTCGTGCATTAGCCTTGCCTCGCCTGACCGTGCCTTGCCTTGCGTTGCCCTTTCCTTGCCTTGCCGTGCATTGCCTAGTCCTGCGTTGTCGTGCCTTAGCCTTGTTTCCGCTTACCGTGCCGTTCCTTCCTTTACCTTTGCCTTCCCTTGCCTTCCTTTCCTTCCGTTACTCTTTCCTTGCCTAGCTGTGCACTGCCTAGCCTTGCGTTGTCGTGCCTTACCCTTGTTTTCCCTTGCCGTGCCGTGCCTTTTGTTACACTTGCCTTGCCTTGCATTGCTTTGCCTTCCTTTCCTTCCGTTACTCTTTCCTTGCCTAGCCGTGCATTCCCTAGCCTTGCGTTGTCGTGCATTAGCCTTGCCTCGCCTGACCGTGCCTTGCCTTGCGTTAACCTTTCCTTCCCTTGCCGTGCATTGCCCAGCCGTGCGTTGTCTAGCCTTAGCCTTGTTTCCCCTTACCGTGCCGTTCCTTCCGTTACCCTTGCCTTCCCTTGCTTTCCCTTGCCTTTCTTTCCTTCCGTTACTCTTTCCTTTCCTTGCCGAGCACTGCCTAGCCTTGCGTTGTCGTGCATTAGCCTTGCCTCGGCTGACCGTGCCTTGCCTTGCGTTATGCTTTCCTTGCCTTGCGTGCATTGCCTAGCCCTGCATTGTCGTGCATTAGCCTTGCCTTTCCTCACCGTGCCTTGCCTTGCGTTACCCTTTCCTTGCTTGGCGGTGCATTGCCTAGCCGTGCGTTGCCGTGCCTTACCCTTGTTTCCCCTTGCCGTGCCTTGCCTTTTGTTACACTTGCCTTGCCTTGCTTTGCCTTGCCTTCCTCTCCTTCCGTTACTCTTTCCTTGCCTAGCCGTGCATTGCCTAGCCTTGCGTTGTCGTGCATTAGCCTTGCCTCCCCTGACCGTGCCTTGCCTTGCGTTACCCTTTCTTTGCCTTGCCGTGCATTGCCTAGTCCTGCGTTGTCGTGCCTTAGCCTTGTTTCCCCTTACCGTGCCGTTCCTTCCGTTACCCTTGCCTTCCCTTGCTTTCCCTTGCCTTTCTTTCCTTCCGTTACTCTTTCCTTGCCTTGCCGAGCACTGCCTAGCCTTGCGTTGTCGTGCATTAGCCTTGCCTCGCCTGACCGTGCATTGCCTTGCGTTATGCTTTCCTTGCCTTGCCGTGCATTGCCTAGCCTTGCGTTGTCGTGCCTTAGCCTTGCGTCGCCTGACCGTGCCTTGCCTTGCGTTACCCTTTCTTTGCCTTGCCGTGCATTGCCTAGTCCTGCGTTGTCGTGCCTTAGCCTTGTTTCCCCGTACCGTGCCGTTCCTTCCGTTAGCCTTGCCTTCCCTTGCTTTCCCTTGCCTTTCTTTCCTTCCGTTACCCTTTCCTTGCCTTGCCGTGCATTGCCTAGCCTTGCGTTGTCGTGCATTAGCCTTGCCTCGCCTGACCGTGCCTTGCCTTGCGTTACCCTATCCTTGCCTTGCCGTGCATTGCCTAGCCGTGCTTTTTCGTGCATTAGCGTTGCCTCGCCTGACCGTGCCTTGCCTTGCGTTACCCTTTCCTTGCCTTGCCGTGCATTGCCTAGTCCTGCGTTGTCGTGCCTTAGGCTTGTTTCCCCTTAACGTGCCGTTCCGTCCGTTGCCCTTGCCTACCCTTGCTTTCCCTTGCCTTCCTTGCCTTCCGTTACTCTTTACTTACCTTCCGTGCACTGCCTAGCCGTGCGTTGTCGTGCCTTAGCCTTGTTTCCCCTTGCTGTGCCGTTCCTTCCGTTACACTTGCCTTGCCTTTCTTTGCCTTGCCTTCCTTTCCTTCCGTTACTCTTTCCTTGCCTAGCTGTGCACTGCCTAGCCTTGCGTTGTCGTGCATTAGCCTTCCCTTGCCTCACCGTACCTTGCCTTGCGTTACCCTTTCCTTGCCTTGCCGTGCACTTCCTAGCCTTGCGTTGTCGTGCCTTACCCTTGTTTCCCCTTGCCGTGCCGTGCCTTTTGTTACACTTGCCTTGCCTTGCTTTGCTTTGCCTTCCTTTCCTTCCGTTACTCTTTCCTTGCCTAGCCGTGCATTGCCTAGCCTTGCGTTGTCTTGCATTAGCCTTGCCTCGCCTGACCGTGCCTTGCCTTGCGTTACCCTTTCCTTCCCTTGCCGTGCATTGCCTAGCCGTGCGTTGTCTTGCCTTAGCCTTTGTGTCCCCTTGCTGTGCCGTTTCTTCCGTTACACTTGCCTTGCCTTACTTTGCCTTCCCTTCCTTTCCTTCCGTTACTCTTTCCTTGCCTAGCCGTGCACTGCCTAGACTTGCGTTGTCGTGCCTTAGCCTTGGCTCGCCTGACAGTGCCTTGCCTTGCGTTACCCTTTCCTTGCCTTGCCGTGCATTGCCTAGCCGAGCGTTGTCGTGCATTAGCCTTCCCTTGCCTCACCGTGCCTTGCTTTGCGTTACCCTTTCCTTGCCTTGCCATGCATTGCCTAGCCGTGCGTTGCCGTGCCTTACCCTTGTTTCCCCTTGCCGTGGCTTGCCTTTTGTTACACTTGCCTTGCCTTGCTTTGCCTTGCTTTCCTCTCCTTCCGTTACTCTTTCCTTGCCTAGCCGTGCACTGCCTAGACTTGCGTTGTCGTGCCTTAGCCTTGCCTCGCCTCACCGTGCCTTGCCTTGCGTTACCCTTTCCTTGCCTTGCCGTGCATTGCCTAGTCCTGCGTTGTCGTGCCTTAGCCTTGTTTCCCCTTACCGTGCCGTTGCTTCCGTTACCCTTTCCTTCCCTTGCTTTCCCTTGCCTTTCTTTCCTCCCGTTACTCTTTCCTTGCCTTGCCGAGCACTGCCTAGCCTTGCGTTGTCGTGCATTAGCCTTGCCTCGCCTGACCGTGCATTGCCTTGCGTTACCCTTTCCTTCCCTTGCCGTGCATTGCCTAGTCCTGAGTTTTCGTGCCTTAGCCTTGTTTCCGCTTACCGTGCCGTTCCTTCCTTTACCTTTGCCTTCCCTTGCCTTCCTTGCCTTCCGTTACTCTTTGCTTGCCTTCCGTGCATTGCCTAGCCTTGCGTTGTCCTGCCTTAGCCTTGCCTCGCCTGACCGTGCCTTGCCTTGCGTTACCCTTTCCTTGCCTTGCCGTGCATTGCCTAGTCCTGCGTTGTCGTGCCTTAGCCTTGTTTCCCCTTACCGTGCCGTTCCTTCCGTTACCTTTGCCTTCCCTTGCTTTCCCTTGCCTTTCTTTCCTTCCGTTACTCTTTCCTTGCCTTGCCGAGCACTGCCTAGCCTTGCGTTGTCGTGCATTAGCCTTGCCTCGCCTGACCGTGCCTTGCCTTGCGTTATGCTTTCCTTGCCTTGCCGTGCATTGCCTAGCCCTGCATTGTCGTGCATTAGCCTTGCCTTTCCTCACCGTGCCTTGCCTTGCGTTACCCTTTCCTTGCTTGGCCGTGCATTGCCTAGCCGTGCGTTGCCGTGCCTTACCCTTGTTTCCCCTTGCCGTGCCTTGCCTTTTGTTACACTTGCCTTGCCTTGCTTTGCCTTGCCTTCCTCTCCTTCCGTTACTCTTTCCTTGCCTAGCCGTGCATTGCCTAGCCTTGCGTTGTCGTGCATTAGCCTTGCCTCGCCTGACCGTGCCCTGCCTTGCGTTACGCTTTCTTTGCCTTGCCGTGCATTGCCTAGTCCTGCGTTGTCGTGCCTTAGCCTTGTTTCCCCTTACCGTGCCGTTCCTTCCGTTACCCTTGCCTTCCCTTGCTTTCCCTTGCCTTTCTTTCCTTCCGTTACTCTTTCCTTGCCTTGCCGAGCACTGCCTAGCCTTGCGTTGTCGTGCATTAGCCTTGCCTCGCCTGACCGTGCCTTGCCTTGCGTTATGCTTTCCTTGCCTTGCCGTGCATTGCCTAGCCCTGCATTGTCGTGCATTAGCCTTGCCTTTCCTCACCGTGCCTTGCCTTGCGTTACCTTTCCTTGCTTGGCCGTGCATTGCCTAGCCGTGCGTTGCCGTGCCTTACCCTTGTTTCCCCTTGCCGTGCCTTGCCTTTTGTTACACTTGCCTTGCCTTGCTTTGCCTTGCCTTCCTCTCCTTCCGTTACTCTTTCCTTGCCTAGCCGTGCATTGCCTAGCCTTGCGTTGTCGTGCATTAGCCTTGCCTCGCCTGACAGTGCCTTGCCTTGCGTTACCCTTTCCTTGCCTTGCCGTGCATTGCCTAGCCGTGCGTTGTCTTGCCTTAGCCTTGTTTCCCCTTGCTGTGCCGTTTCTTCCGTTACACTTGCCTTGCCTTACTTTGCCTTCCCTTCCTTTCCTTCCGTTACTCTTTCCTTGCCTAGCCGTGCACTGCCTAGACTTGCGTTGTCGTGCCTTAGCCTTGGCTCGCCTGACAGTGCCTTGCCTTGCGTTACCCTTTCCTTGCCTTGCCGTGCATTGCCTAGCCGAGCGTTGTCGTGCATTAGCCTTCCCTTGCCTCACCGTGCCTTGCTTTGCGTTACCCTTTCCTTGCCTTGCCATGCATTGCCTAGCCGTGCGTTGCCGTGCCTTACCCTTGTTTCCCCTTGCCGTGGCTTGCCTTTTGTTACACTTGCCTTGCCTTGCTTTGCCTTGCTTTCCTCTCCTTCCGTTACTCTTTCCTTGCCTAGCCGTGCACTGCCTAGACTTGCGTTGTCGTGCCTTAGCCTTGCCTCGCCTCACCGTGCCTTGCCTTGCGTTACCCTTTCCTTGCCTTGCCGTGCATTGCCTAGTCCTGCGTTGTCGTGCCTTAGCCTTGTTTCCCCTTACCGTGCCGTTGCTTCCGTTACCCTTTCCTTCCCTTGCTTTCCCTTGCCTTTCTTTCCTTCCGTTACTCTTTCCTTGCCTTGCCGAGCACTGCCTAGCCTTGCGTTGTCGTGCATTAGCCTTGCCTCGCCTGACCGTGCATTGCCTTGCGTTACCCTTTCCTTCCCTTGCCGTGCATTGCCTAGTCCTGAGTTTTTGCCTTAGCCTTGTTTCCGCTTACCGTGCCGTTCCTTCCTTTACCTTTGCCTTCCCTTGCCTTCCTTGCCTTCCGTTACTCTTTGCTTGCCTTCCGTGCATTGCCTAGCCTTGCGTTGTCCTGCCTTAGCCTTGCCTCGCCTGACCGTGCCTTGCCTTGCGTTACCCTTTCCTTGCCTTGCCGTGCATTGCCTAGTCCTGCGTTGTCGTGCCTTAGCCTTGTTTCCCCTTACCGTGCCGTTCCTTCCGTTACCTTTGCCTTCCCTTGCTTTCCCTTGCCTTTCTTTCCTTCCGTTACTCTTTCCTTGCCTTGCCGAGCACTGCCTAGCCTTGCGTTGTCGTGCATTAGCCTTGCCTCGCCTGACCGTGCCTTGCCTTGCGTTATGCTTTCCTTGCCTTGCCGTGCATTGCCTAGCCCTGCATTGTCGTGCATTAGCCTTGCTTTTCCTCACCGTGCCTTGCCTTGCGTTACCCTTTCCTTGCTTGGCCGTGCATTGCCTAGCCGTGCGTTGCCGTGCCTTACCCTTGTTTCCCCTTGCCGTGCCTTGCCTTTTGTTACACTTGCCTTGCCTTGCTTTGCCTTGCCTTCCTCTCCTTCCGTTACTCTTTCCTTGCCTAGCCGTGCATTGCCTAGCCTTGCGTTGTCGTGCATTAGCCTTGCCTCGCCTGACCGTGCCTTGCCTTGCGTTACGCTTTCTTTGCCTTGCCGTGCATTGCCTAGTCCTGCGTTGTCGTGCCTTAGCCTTGTTTCCCCTTACCGTGCCGTTCCTTCCGTTACCCTTGCCTTCCCTTGCTTTCCCTTGCCTTTCTTTCCTTCCGTTACTCTTTCCTTGCCTTGCCGAGCACTGCCTAGCCTTGCGTTGTCGTGCATTAGCCTTGCCTCGCCTGACCGTGCCTTGCCTTGCGTTATGATTTCCTTGCCTTGCCGTGCATTGCCTAGCCCTGCATTGTCGTGCATTAGCCTTGCCTTTCCTCACCGTGCCTTGCCTTGCGTTACCCTTTCCTTGCTTGGCCGTGCATTGCCTAGCCGTGCGTTGCCGTGCCTTACCCTTGTTTCCCCTTGCCGTGCCTTGCCTTTTGTTACACTTGCCTTGCCTTGCTTTGCCTTGCCTTCCTCTCCTTCCGTTACTCTTTCCTTGCCTAGCCGTGCATTGCCTAGCCTTGCGTTGTCGTGCATTAGCCTTGCCTCGCCTGACCGTGCCTTGCCTTGCGTTACCCTTTCTTTGACTTGCCGTGCTTTGCCTAGTCCTGCGTTGTCGTGCCTTAGCCTTGTTTCCCCTTACCGTGCCGTTCCTTCCGTTACCCTTGCCTTCCCTTGCTTTCCCTTGCCTTTCTTTCCTTCCGTTACTCTTTCCTTGCCTTGCCGAGCACTGCCTAGCCTTGCGTTTTCGTGCATTAGCCTTGCCTCGCCTGACCGTGCATTGCCTTGCATTACCCTTTCCTTGCCTTGCCGTGCATTGCCTAGCCTTGCGTTGTCGTGCATTAGCCTTGCCTCGCCTGACCGTGCCTTGCCTTGCGTTACCCTTTCCTTGCCTTGCCGTGCATTGCCTAGCCGTGCTTTTTCGTTCATTAGCGTTGCCTCGCCTGACCGTGCCTTGCCTTGCGTTACCCTTTCTTTGCCTTGCCGTGCATTGCCTAGTCCTGCGTTGTCGTGCCTTAGCCTTGTTTCCCCGTACCGTGCCGTTCCTTCCGTTAGCCTTGCCTTCCCTTGCTTTCCCTTGCCTTTCTTTCCTTCCGTTACTCTTTCCTTGCCTAGCCGTGCACTGCCTAGCCGTGCGTTGTCGTGCCTTATCCTTGTTTCCGCTTACCGTGGCGTTCCTTCCTTTACCTTTGCCTTCCCTTGCCTTCCTTGCCTTCCGTTACTCTTTGCTTGCCTTCCGTGCATTGCCTAGCCTTGCGTTGTCCTGCCTTAGCCTTGCCTCGCCTGACCGTGCCTTGCCTTGCGTTACCCTTTCCTTGCCTTGCCGTGCATTGCCTAGCCGTGCGTTGTCTAGCCTTAGCCTTATTTCCCCTTGCCGTGCCGTGCCTTTTGTTACACTTGACTTGCCTGGCTTTGCCTTGCCTTTCGTTCCTTCCGTTACTCTTTCCTTGCCTTGCCGTGCACTGCCTAGCCTTGCGTTGTCGTGCATTAGCCTTGCCTCGCCTGACCGTGCCTTGCCTTGCGTTATGCTTTCCTTGCCTTGCCGTGCATTGCCTAGCCCTGCATTGTCGTGCATTAGCCTTGCCTTTCCTCACCGTGCCTTGCCTTGCGTTACCCTTTCCTTGCTTGGCCGTGCATTGCCTAGCCGTGCGTTGCCGTGCCTTACCCTTGTTTCCCCTTGCCGTGCCTTGCCTTTTGTTACACTTGCCTTGCCTTGCTTTGCCTTGCCTTCCTCTCCTTCCGTTACTCTTTCCTTGCCTAGCCGTGCATTGCCTAGCCTTGCGTTGTCGTGCATTAGCCTTGCCTCGCCTGACCGTGCCTTGCCTTGCGTTACCCTTTCTTTGCCTTGCCTTGCATTGCCTAGTCCTGCGTTGTCGTGCCTTAGCCTTGTTTCCCCTTACCGTGCCGTTCCTTCCGTTACCCTTGCCTTCCCTTGCTTTCCCTTGCCTTTCTTTCCTTCCGTTACTCTTTCCTTGCCTTGCCGAGCACTGCCTAGCCTTGCGTTGTCGTGCATTAGCCTTGCCTCGCCTGACCGTGCATTGCCTTGCGTTACCCTTTCCTTGCCTTGCCGTGCATTGCCTAGCCTTGCGTTGTCGTGCATTAGCCTTGCCTCGCCTGACCGTGCCTTGCCTTGCGTTACCCTTTCCTTGCCTTGCCGTGCATTGCCTAGCCGTGCTTTTTCGTGCATTAGCGTTGCCTCGCCTGACCGTGCCTTGCCTTGCGTTACCCTTTCCTTGCCTTGCCGTGCATTGCCTAGTCCTGCGTTGTCGTGCCTTAGGCTTGTTTCCCCTTAACGTGCCGTTCCGTCCGTTGCCCTTGCCTACCCTTGCTTTCCCTTGCCTTCCTTGCCTTCCGTTACTCTTTACTTACCTTCCGTGCATTGCCTAGCCTTGCGTTGTCGTGCCTTAGCCTTGCGTCGCCTGACCGTGCCTTGCCTTGCGTTACCCTTTCTTTGCCTTGCCGTGCATTGCCTAGTCCTGCGTTGTCGTGCCTTAGCCTTGTTTCCCCGTACCGTGCCGTTCCTTCCGTTAGCCTTGCCTTCCCTTGCTTTCCCTTGCCTTTCTTTCCTTCCGTTACTCTTTCCTTGCCTAGCCGTGCACTGCCTAGCCGTCCGTTGTCGTGCCTTAGCCTTGTTTCCCCTTGCTGTGCCGTTCCTTCCGTTACACTTGCCTTGCCTTTCTTTGCCTTGCCTTCCTGTCCTTCCGTTACTCTTTCCTTGCCTAGCCGTGCATTGCCTAGCCTTGCGTTGTCGTGCATTAGCCTTGCCTCGCCTGACCGTGCCTTGCCTTGCGTTACCCTTTCCTTGCCTTGCCGTGCATTGCCTAGCCGTGCTTTTTCGTGCATTAGCGTTGCCTCGCCTGACCGTGCCTTGCCTTGCGTTACCCTTTGTTTGCCTTGCCGTGCATTGCCTAGTCCTGCGTTGTCGTGCCTTAGCCTTGTTTCCCCTTACCGTGCCGTTCCTTCCGTTACCCTTGCCTTCCCTTGCTTTCCCTTGCCTTTCTTTCCTTCCGTTACTCTTTCCTTGCCTTGCCGAACACTGCCTAGCCTTGCGTTGTCGTGCATTAACCTTGCCTCGCCTGACCGTGCCTTGCCTTTCTTTCCTTGCCTTGCCGTGCATTGCCTAGCCCTGCATTGTCGTGCATTAGCCTTGCCTTTCCTCACCTTGCCTTGCCTTGCGTTACCCTTTCCTTGCTTGGCCGTGCATTGCCTAGCCGTGCGTTGCCGTGCCTTACCCTTGTTTCCCCTTGCCGTACCTTGCCTTTTGTTACACTTGCCTTGCCTTGCTTTGCCTTGCCTTCCTCTCCTTCCGTTACTCTTTCCTTGCCTAGCCGTGCATTGCCTAGCCTTGCGTTGTCGTGCATTAGCCTTGCCTCGCCTGACCGTGCCTTGCCTTGCGTTACCCTTTCTTTGCCTTGCCGTGCATTGCCTAGTCCTGCGTTGTCGTGCCTTAGCCTTGTTTCCCCTTACCGTGCCGTTCCTTCCGTTACCATTGCGTTCCCTTGCTTTCCCTTGCCTTTCTTTCCTTCCGTTACTCTTTCCTTGCCTTGCCGAGCACTGCCTAGCCTTGCGTTGTCGTGCATTAGCCTTGCCTCGCCTGACCGTGCATTGCCTTTCGTTACCCTTTCCTTGCCTTGCCGTGCATTGCCTAGCCTTGCGTTGTCGTGCATTAGCCTTGCCTCGCCTGACCGTGCCTTGCCTTGCGTTAACCTTTCCTTGCCTTGCCGTGCATTGCCTAGTCCTGCGTTGTCGTGCCTTAGGCTTGTTTCCCCTTAACGTGCCGTTCCGTCCGTTGCCCTTGCCTACCCTTGCTTTCCCTTGCCTTCCTTGCCTTCCGTTACTCTTTACTTACCTTCCGTGCATTGCCTAGCCTTGCGTTGTCGTGCCTTAGCCTTGCGTCCCCTGACCGTGCCTTGCCTTGCGTTACCCTTTCTTTGCCTTGCCGTGCATTGCCTAGTCCTGCGTTGTCGTGCCTTAGCCTTGTTTCCCCGTACCGTGCCGTTCCTTCCGTTAGCCTTGCCTTCCCTTGCTTTCCCTTGCCTTTCTTTCCTTCCGTTACTCTTTCCTTGCCGAGCCGTGCATTGCCTAGCCTTGCGTTGTCGTGCATTAGCCTTGCCTCGCCTGACCGTGCCTTGCCTTGCGTTACCCTTTCCTTCCCTTGCCGTGCATTGCCTAGCCGTGCGTTGTCTTGCCTTAGCCTTGTTTCCCCTTGCTGTGCCGTTTCTTCCGTTACACTTGCCTTGCCTTACTTTGCCTTGCCTTCCTTTCCTTCCGTTACTCTTTCCTTGCCTAGTCGTGCACTGCCTAGACTTGCGTTGTCGTGCCTTAGCCTTGGCTCGCCTGACAGTGCCTTGCCTTGCGTTACGCTTTCCTTGCCTTGCCGTGCATTGCCTAGCCGAGCGTTGTCGTGCATTAGCCTTCCCTTGCCTCACCGTGCCTTGCTTTGCGTTACACTTTCCTTGCCTTGCCATGCATTGCCTAGCCGTGCGTTGCCGTGCCTTACCCTTGTTTCCCCTTGCCGTGGCTTGCCTTTTGTTACACTTGCCTTGCCTTGCTTTGCCTTGCTTTCCTCTCCTTCCGTTACTCTTTCCTTGCCTAGCCGTGCACTGCCTAGACTTGCGTTGTCGTGCCTTAGCCTTGCCTCGCCTCACCGTGCCTTGCCTTGCGTTACCCTTTCCTTGCCTTGCCGTGCATTGCCTAGTCCTGCGTTGTCGTGCCTTAGCCTTGATTCCCCTTACCGTGCCGTTGCTTCCGTTACCCTTTCCTTCCCTTGCTTTCCCTTGCCTTTCTACCCTTCCGTTACTCTTTCCTTGCCTTGCCGAGCACTGCCTAGCCTTGCGTTGTCGTGCATTAGCCTTGCCTCGCCTGACCGTGCATTGCCTTGCGTTACCCTTTCCTTCCCTTGCCGTGCATTGCCTAGTCCTGAGTTTTCGTGCCTTAGCCTTGTTTCCGCTTACCGTGCCGTTCCTTCCTTTACCTTTGCCTTCCCTTGCCTTCCTTGCCTTCCGTTACTCTTTGCTTGCCTTCCGTGCATTGCCTAGCCTTGCGTTGTCCTGCCTTAGCCTTGCCTCGCCTGACCGTGCCTTGCCTTGCGTTACCCTTTCCTTGCCTTGCCGTGCATTGCCTAGCCCTGCATTGTCGTGCATTAGCCTTGCCTCGCCTGACCGTGCCTTGCCTTGCGTTACGC